>NC_091950.1:102142768-102742768 GCF_031021105.1 Erythrolamprus reginae | reverse complement strand
AAATAGGCAAACCTTCCCTACCAAACCTCTATCTATCTATCTATCTATCTATCTATCTATCTATCTATCTATCTATCTATCTATCTATCTATCTATTGTTAGATTTGGAAGGGACCATGCAGATCATCAAGTCCAACCCCCTGCCTAAGCAGTAACCCTATAGCATCCCAGCCAAATGGCAGTCCAATCTCCTCTTAAAAATGTCCAGAGTATTGGAGTTCACAATCTCCTCTGGTAGGTTGTTCCACTGGTTGATCGTTCTGACCATCAGGAAGTTCTTCCTTATTTCCAGGTAGAATCTCTCCTTGGTCAGCTTCCAGCCATTGTTCCTCGTCCGGCCCTCCGGTGCCCTGGAGAATAAAGTGATCCCCTCCTCTCTGTGGTAACCCCTCGTATACCTGTAGACTGATATCATGTCTGCTCTGGCCCTCCTTTTCTCTAGGCTATCAATGCCCAGTTCCCGCAGTTTCTCTTCGTAAGTCTTGGTTTCTAGTCCCCTGATCATTTTGGTTGCTCTTTTTTGCACCAATGTTCCCTCTAATTTTTTTCCGGTGTGGGTGGAAAAGTATAGTGTCTGAGCGACAGTCCCTTTGGGACTGGGCGGCATAGAAGTATGTATGTATGTATGTATGTATGTATGTATGTATGTATGTATAAATAAATAAATAAATAAATAAATAAATCTTTTCTTTTTTATTAAAAGAAATTAATAATTTAAAAAAACCAAAATCCATTACTATTAAAACTAAAACAACCAGCAAAACTATTAATAAAAACAGGTGAGGGCTGGGTTTTTCTCTCTGTTATTATTTAAGTGCTTTTACCATATGCTTTAAATCAAAAGTCACTTCTCTTTCTGTTTCTATCTCTTTCCTGTCATTCTCTGCCTCAATCATTTTCTCATTTCTCTTTTTTCTCCCCTTTTTTCTATCATTTCTCTCTCTTCCTTCCACTCTTCTCTCTCTCTCTTTCTTCCTCTCTCTCACTCTCTTCCTTCCTCTCTCATCTTTCTTCCTTTCTTTCTCTTTCTCTATCTTGCTTTCTTCCTCTCTCTCACTCTCTTCCTTCCTCTCTCATCTCTTTCTTTCTTTCCTTCTCTCTCTTTCTCTATCTCTCCCCCTCTTTCTCTCTCTCTTTTTCTCACTTTCCCTCTCTTGTTTTCTTTCTCTCACTCTTTCTCTCTCTCGTTCTCTCTCTTTTGCTATCTCTTTCTCTCTCCCCTCTTTCTCTCTCACTCTCTTTCTCACTTTCTCTGCTAGCCCGCCTGCCCACCTGGAACATTCAAAATAAGAAAACCCTTCGCTCTTACTTTGAATGTTCCAGGCGGGTGCGCAGACAGGAAGATGGGAAGAGTGCGCGCCGGTCCGCGCACCCGCCAGCCTCCAGAGAACGCCTGCCCCGCCTCTCTTGCAATGGAGGAGAAAGAGAGGCGGAGCGGGCGGTGAGCGGGCGGGTGGGCGAGCGAGCGGCGGGCAGGCGGCGAGCGGGTTTGCGAGTGGTGGGTGGGCGTTTGGGGGGCAGCCTGCGTGTGCTCCCCAAATCTCCCTGCCAGCCCACCCACCCGGAACATTCAAAATAAGAAAACCCTTTGCTCTTACTTTGAATGTTCCGGGCGGGCGCGCAGGCAGGAAGATGGGAAGAGCGCGCACTGGCCCGTGCACCCGCCAGCCTCCGGAGAACGTCTGCCCCTCCTCTCTTGCAGCGGAGCAGAAAGAGAGGCAGAGTGGGCGGCGAGAGGCGAGCAGGCGGGCAAGCTAGCGGTGGGCGGGCAAGCGTTCGGGGGGCAGCCGGCGTGCGCTCCCCAAATCTCCCTGCCAGCCCACCCGCCCAGAACATTCAAAATGAGAACACCCTTTGCTCTTACTTTGAATGTTCCAAGCGGGCGTGCAGGCAGGGAGATGGGAAGAGCGCGCGCCGGTCTGTGCGCCCGCCAGCCTCCAGAGAACACCTGCCCCGCCTCTCTTGCAGCGGAGGAGAAAGAGAGGCCGGGCGGGCGGGGGGCAGGGCCGAGAGGCCAGGAGCGCGAGGGGGCCGGAGGCACCATGGAGAGGCAGGGGCAGCCGCGGCTCCCTTCTACTGCCTGCACCTCCCCGCCCGCTGATTCCGCGGGCTGGCAGGGGGATGGGGAGCGTGCGGCCGAGGAAAAGGGTGCGCGTGGGGGTATTTTGGAGCACGCGCACGCTCACACGCGCAGCTTACTGGGAACGGTGGTGATGACCAGAACTGAACACAGTACTCCAGGTGTGGTCTGACCAGGGCATAGTAGAGTGGTATTAAGACTTCCCTGGTCTTGGAGTATATTCCCCTGTTGATGCAGCTTAGGATTGTATTTTTATATATTTTAGTCTACTCATTTTTTAATGAATGTAGCATTAAACTACTTGTGTTTATGTTTACATTACATTGCTGAAACAAAATGTGGACTTCTGCTGGCAAATTTTCATGTAATGAAACCTTTCAAGCATGCCTCATCTCAATGCAATCATTAAGCACCTTGTCAATGTCTGATATCCAGACAGTTACTTGTTAAAAAAAGAGACCAAGTGTATAAAGATGTTAGCAGGTGAAGTGATCGAATGAGCTGAGGGAAATAGAATTTAAATGAAATATATCATTTATGTTTCATTCTTATAATTCTTCTGATGCTAAATTTATAACCATACATTCATAACTGAACACTGCTGAAAGCAATGCAATCTTTCAGATTTTTTTACTGATGCTTCTTAGAATGAAGACTGAATGAAGCTTGAAAAGAAGAGAATTGTGGTGGTAAATGAACTTTATAATTGGGGAATGATTCTATGTCTTATCTTCATTTTTTAAAAGCACATTGAAAAAATATCTACTTTATGGCTCTTTTGCCATTTATCTTTGTTTCGAACAATACCAGTAGGGAGTGTAAAAGACAAATCTTTGCAGTTTTATTGTACTAAAGTTTCAACATACTTTTATTCAGTGTTGATCCAAGTTAAAGAAATTCATAGAGCTAGAAACTATTTAAACATCTATAAAGTCACTCTTTCTTTTTTGTTTATCTTCTTTTAGACTGCTAGTGATCTGTAACAGAATAAAATAAAGCCATACAATTTTGGAGTATATAAATGAAGTAAATCATACATTCTTATCTTACATAATTTGTCATATCTGAAGTGGAACTTGATAATTGGGAGTGGATGACAAGAAAACTAATGACAAGGAACTATATTTGGTAACCAAAAAATTATATTGACTGTCTGTATTTGGCAAGAGATGAAGCAAACTCTGGAGGAAGAACAGTATCTCCTTAATGATTACATTAAGAAAAGCCAAGAATTCTTGCTAAAGGAAGTAAATCAAGGAAAACTCTTAACAACAAAACTGAAGGCAGAATATTGAAAATAAACAATTGAAAACCAATTTGTTAACTGAAAAAGCAAGCCAATATGTTAGTACATTGGTACTCACCTGTTTTGGGGTTGCCATGTATTAAACTACCAATGGTAGTCTATGTAAAGATGTAATATACCTTTAAGAGCTTTGGCTGGTTTGGCCATAAAAGGGCACCAGCACCATTCCCTGTGGGGGGAGTCATCTTTGAGAGTAACTGTGTGTGGTTTGTACTCTGTTGTTGATATTTGTATATATTTGTAAATAATACTTAGTTAAATACTAAGTCTGTGTCTTTTACTGAACAACGTTTCTACACCACTGCAATAACTCTGCTGAGTGTATGTCTAAGCATTAAAGAAAGAAGCTGAAGGCTTTATTTTAGTGGCTCAGGAAGGTGGTTTGCCAAATAATTGCCTAAAAATTCAATATATAAGAAACAGCAACAAGTGTCACAATTGTAGTGAAAAGTGGGAAAATCAATCAATTGATCAGTGATTGCAGCAACATTTCTCAAACTAACTAAAGCATTATAACTGAATTGCCATAGTTATTCATTGGAAACTTTGTCAGAAGTTATAGACATTTTGGGAAAGGAGCATGTTTGTATCTTATGGGAATTTAAGATTCAAACAGATAAGCATCTTGTTCATAACATGCCTGATACATTGTTTGGTCAACGGGACCCAGACAAGGCCAACTCTATAGGACCTTATCGGTCGCTGGGATTTGTGCGGTAGCAGGCGGTTCCGGAGGTACTCTGGTCCAATGCCATGCAGGGCTTTAAAGGTCATAACCAACACTTTGAATTGTGACCGGAAACTGATCGGCAGCCAGTGAAGGCCACGGAGTGTTGAAGAAATGTGGGTGAATCTAGGAAGCTCCACGATGGCTCTCGCAGCCGTGTTCTGTACGATCTGAAGTTTCCGAACATTTTTCAGAGGTAGCACCATGTAAAGAGCATTGCAGTAATCGAACCTCGAGGTGATGAGGGCATGATGCAATAAAAGAAGAAGTTAAAGTTGTTCAGGTAATACTAAATAGCAGGATTTAGGATTCAGGAAATTAACTCTTTGCAGATGGTGAGTAAAGAGAAGCAAGTAGGAACTACTGGGAAAAAAGGAGCTCTTCTTATGGACAAGGAATAGGCAGTATCTTTGGAAGTGATAGGAGATAGACTTGAGAAAATCAATTCATTTAAAAAAAGAAGAACCTTGGAAACAAAAAGGTTACAAGTTTTGGCAAGGTAAAACAGGAAATAGAAATAATGCCTGCAAGGGGCTGCCCTTGAGGTCTAGCTAGAGACTAAAATGTGGTAGTTAAAGCAGTTTATCCATATAACACTACTAGCTGCCTGTTTGATTTCAGGTATAAATCAAAATGGTTATTGACTCCTTTACAGGATTTGGCAACCTTTGGAACTTTCTACGCATACCTTCTCTTGCCAATGCATTAAGGACCAGAAGAGCAGCTCCATTATTAGCATTTCAACTCCTAAGGAGTGTCTCTTGTAGATACTACAGAATCAAGTCTGGTCTGACATTGCTCTCCTTCTCTGGATCAGAATTTCCTCAGAGATTAGATTGAACATCTTACCAAATAGGGACTCAATTCCTCAGGGTGGAGAGTGCAACAAATTCATAATGATTTAGAAGCAAAGCACCCAGGGAATCTGCTGGCAGTCAGAAGCTAAAGCTCTATAGAAGCTAAGAACCAAGAGGTACAAATAGGAGACATACATAGCCATGAAAAGGGAAGGCAGGAAAAGAGAGTAAATGAAAATGTTACATGAATCTCTGTGCAAAAAGAGTTACAGGGAGCATATTTGCCAAAACAGCAGTGACTGATGGGCTGTTAAAGTATGTGCTGTGTTTTGGAAAGGTATTGCATTCCCGAGGACAATGTTAAACCTACTGTGTGAGGAAGATAAATCAATGGACTGGGAGATTCACCCAGTAAATTCAATAACTTAGTGCTATTTAAAATGCCTATTTTAGTTTATGTACAGTAGTTTATATGTCTGCCTGCTGTTACTTAATGATATAAGCAAAAATTCAACAGCAGAAGTAGGATTCCCTCCCACCCTTGTTGGATGTCCTGGAAAGGAAATAAATCACTCTGTAGACTCCTGTTACTGGTGGGAAATTTGGCAGCAGGCTTTTAAAAAGTAGCTGCTGGGAATCCAGGTTCAGCAATTGGCTCTCAAATTCTGCACCAGCTTTTGTGTCACCAGACAACATAAAAATCAGAGCAGAATTTTCTTTAAGGCTTTAGATACATATTTTCCTACCTGTTCTCCTTAGTGAAATAAAATGTGGAGCAAGGTTAGCAATTAATAAATGAATGAATGAATGAATAAATAAATAAATAGGTTTTCAAAGAAAGATGGGAAATACTTTCATAACTACTCACTAGAACTTCTCAATAGGCCAAAAGAATTGGACTCCCCCCCCCCCTTCATTCCTTGGAAAATTGGATGTCATTCATTCTCTCTTTCTGGTTCAGAGGTGAAATAACCAGTGTAGATGGTGTCTTTGGAAAAGGTGGGTAAAATTATATGCTTCGAAGATTACAATAGAAACCGGTACGTATTGAGTATCACTTGCTTTGTGTCACAAATGGAGCAGCATGCTGCTATTTTCTGAGCTTGTTACAATTCCCTATCAAGAAATTCAGGTGCCAAATGTGCAAGAACAAAGGAAACATTTTAGACTTTGGAAAAGGCTGTGGAGTTCGACATGCCTGCCCTTTAAAATGCAATGCTCAGTAAAATGTGTGCAAGACAGGCAATAATAAGCTTTACTTTCTGTCTTCTATTCTACCTGGTTGGTGATTTATTGTTCAGTGCCAAGTTGAAGATTAGAATGCCAAACTCTTTGCTTCTGTTACTAAGTCTGTCCTTGTTTTGCTAGCTAAGCTTGGGACAGGCATCAATATTCACCCCTGAACTTCTCCATTTTTAAATCAAAAGATATAAAAGAACTGTTGGAACTTGGTGTGGGAGAACTTTCAGTTGGGGAGATAGGTAACATTTTATTCATTCCTTGCATCTATATTTGCCTTTTCCTCCAAAGTCCTTGTGTCAGTGAATATGGGAGTTGCTTTATCACTGAGCAACTGGCACATTGAGACCCAAATGGGGCGAGCTCCCATTACTTTCCCCAGTGACTCCCCACCTAGCAGTTCAAAAGCATATAGATATGTAGATAAATAGATACCATATTAGTGGGATGGTAACTGTGTTCTGTGCACCTCCATGTATAGTCATGCTAGCCATATGAGTATGGAAATGTTTTTGGACATTGCTGGCTGCCTCAGCTAACGCATACACACAAACATGCACGCACACACACACACACACACACACACACACACACACACACACAAATAAATCGGGGTATGGCAATAATGGCTCATTTGCTTAAAAGGGGTATTGGTCTTACCTGATATGCCTCTTCTTAGAAAGGTGGATGTAGCATCCAGATATAGTTAACTCCATCTCCTCTCTCATTGGACTGAATCTGTTAAAGTTGTTCAGGTCCTTCCCGTATTGTTATCCTTGACAGCTTTTGACGAAGAAGCAAAGCAACAGACTACCTTGTGCAATACTCAATGAAAAAACACATTCTTCCTGCCAAACCAAAGCCAACAGTTGAAATTTATTATATTGGGTGCTATATTCACTTTTCTGAGAAGAGGCATATCAGGTAAGACCAACATCCCTTCTTCCTCATCCGGGATATAGCATCCAGGAATGGGACATACCAAAGCTGGCTGTCCAAATGGGTGAGTGACACTGGTTGCAGAGATGTTGCTGAGTAACTAGGTCTGGTTAACCTGCTGCAGCATTCTCCTACCACATGATGTCTCGGCTGAAGTGAAAACATCAATCTTATAGTGCTGCCTGAAGGGTGACGGAGATGATCAAATCACCGCATGGCAAACTTCTTCAAGAGATGCTTGAATTGCCTATGCTACTGAGGTGGTGGCACTCCTCATTGAGTGTGTGGTGATATGTGGTTGCATTGACCGCAACTGAAATTTGTACACTCTAGCTATGGTCAAATGTATCCAGAGGCCTACTATAGATAGCGTCACCTTATGGCCCAGTGATGATGGTTAAAATGAGAGAAAAAGAGATTCTGACTTGTGGAAAGCTGCAGTCCTGTTGATGTAGATACATAGCACTCGCCACACATTGAGTGTGTGCCAGCATTTTTCGGAAGGTAAACTGGGCAAGGACAAAAATTTGGAAGGATAATCTCCTGTGACCGATGGAACCATGTATTCACTTTTGGCAGAAAAGTCAGGTTCAACTGAAGGACTACCTTGTCAATATGAAACACACACACAAATTGACCCTGACCGTTAGGGCAGCTAGCTCGGACATCCTCATGGCTAATGTAACGGCCACCGAAAATGCCACCTTACAAGTAAGGAGATGTAACTTTGCTATCTGAAGCAGTTCATATGGAGAACCCATCAGGGAATCCAGGATTTTCAGGAGTTCCCAAGTTGGGTATTGTTGTATGACCAGTGAGGCAATATTAGATGCCCCCTGTAGAAAATGGCAAATATTGGGATGGAGTGATAAGGAGTCCTTGCTGCCATAAGATAAAAGAGACAACAATGCCACAACCTGCCACCGTAAGGTGTTGGGGCTAAGCCATCTGTCCAACTCCTCCTGAAGAAATTCAAGAATATTGGTAACAGAAGGTAATGAGGGAACAATGCCCACCTTATCACACTACCCACAAAAGATCCTCCAGGCGGCATTGTATATGCGGGTAGTGAAGGGTCTCTGTGAGGCTTGTATATGTTGCAAGATAGATTGTCCTGCCTCAGAGTAACCTGCTCAAATGTCAGGTGGTCAGTTTGAGCGACTGAGGGTCCAGGAGAACCAACGACCCCTGCTTGAGGTATACTTTGCTGAGGGAATGTCCATGGCAGAGACACTAACAGACTCAGCAGATCAGCAAACTATGGCCTACAAGGCCAGTACGGTGTGATGGAGATGACCTCTGATTTCTCCTCAAAGCTTTTCCATATTACACTAGGCATGAGTGGAAGAGCTAGCTAAAAATAATTTTTTGCTATGGCTAGGTGAAATTTACAGCTCTTGCTGAGATAGATAAATTAACTTCTTTAATTTTTTTTTAAAAAAGACACAAAATTTATTGGTGACTGGAAGACTCCTATTAAAGGTGGGGGAGAAAATGTGATTTATGGCTGTAATGATTAAACAGGATTAGAGCGATGTAACATTAGAGAGATGTTAAACACATATTTGTATTTATAATTGCAGTGAAGAATATCAGAAACTAGTTCTTTTTATATTTTTCCTTTCTTTTCTTATTCCTCAGGTAACACACACACACACTGTACTTCAATTGATCAAGATCAAATAGCTCTGGGTTCATGAAGTGTCAAAATCTAAGACTTTAATATCTTTTGTTCTGGATGGTTGGCAGGTGGTAGCCATGGCCAGAAGAGTCTCTGCACAACTCCATATTGGGTAACAGTTGAGAATTAGGAGTCCCTATTCTGATCATCTAAAGTCCCAAGTCCTGATCATCTAAAACCTAGACTATTGCATTGTGCTCTACATGTGGCTACCCTTGAAGAGTATTCAGAAGCTACTGTACAATTGGTGCATAAGATACCTCGTTTTCCTCAAAATAAGACATCCCCTGATAATAAGCACAGTTGGGCTTTTGCCTCTTCCTGAACATCAAAAAGACCAAGCTTATGACCACTGCAAGAAATGGAAATGTCAAAAGAAGAATTGACAGTGAAGAGATCAAATATGTGCAAGAATTCACTTTCCAGGATTATAGATTGATTGAAGCAATGAATACAGGACAGAAATAAAGCACTGAATTACACTGGGTTGCAGACCAACAGTAAGCATGAATCATGCATGGAAATGCAAGGACATCAGTCTGGTCATCAAATGCAGAGTAGTTCACATGATCATGTTTCCCACAGTTACTTACAGTTGTAATGTTGAACTGTGGGGAAAAATAGGCAAAAGCAAAATTGTAAATTGTTTGAGTTGTGTGAGGTTGGAGAAGACATATTCCTTGGACAGAAGAGATGATAAACAAGAAAGTACTGGGGCATACAATATTGCTGGATAGACAAATTGCTGAAAGGCAAAATCCACCAAAATCAACCTTGTTTATTTCAGTCGTGTGTTCAAACTCTGAAAAAGACAGGTATGCTCAGAATGGTCAACTGTATATAAAAATGAGGTCACCAAACAACAACAACAACAACAACAACAACAACAACAACAACAACAAGACAATATCAAAGGCTACACCTGCTCAAGCATAAAACAACTGAAGAAAGCCATACAAGATCAGAAAATGTGGAGAGAACTGGACCATACTTTTGCCAAGAATCAGACATGCTTGAATGGATAGCATCCTCATCAATTTTCAGCTATGGAAAGAGAAGCTGGCAAAGCAACTATATGGATGTATTCTATGATGCTTTCAAAATGATACAAAAGCAAGAAAGGAAGAAGTAAAACTCCAACAGTCATTTTCAGTCCTGTAGTTTTACTGCTTTTGATTATATGAAGTGCTTTTCCACCTCGGCAAAGCTCTTCTGAGAGATACAACAGCGTGCGGTTTTGCAAACATCTTTATTCAAGTGTTACTTAGCTGTCTGAAAGGCAGTACAAAAATGCTACAGAATAAAATGCTTTTTATCTTAACTATTTTCCATTTTGTCTGGAGAGATTTATTTTCCATCAAATGGAGTCCTTTTTTTAATCTACAAAAGATATTAGCCATTTGTTGAGTCAGTATTAAAGGCAGACTTTGGACTTTAAAATTTATATTTTCTCCTGTTACAATTATGAAACAAAGAGGTACTCCAAAAGTTTTCAGAATGGTTATAGACAACCCTGAAAGAAATATATCAAGAGTATTTGTACAAAGTACTCTCCTCATATAGGATAATTTGTAAGATTTTGGGATATTTTTCCTTCCTTCCTTCCTTCCTTCCTTCCTTCCTTCCTTCTTTTCTTCCCTCCCTCCCTTGCTCCTTTTCACCTTCTTTCATCCATCCATCCTTCCCTCCCCTTTGATTTGTAATTGTCATTTGTAAGAAACAAAGTTAGATCTTCAAAACATTAAGCTCTTTTCTGAGCCTCTGGTATTTTATAAATCTTCAAAAGGTTGTATGCAATGCAATTTTTATTTCTTTGAATTATTTATAGAATGAATTTACTAAGTGAAACTTTCGCATAGATTCCATTAGTCCTCATGATTACCTGTTCAATATCCCAAGGTTTAAACTAGGAGTTGAAATGCTTTGAAAAGCAAGTACTTGTTTCCTATAATCAACTATATATTCTTATACTTAAACACAACTCAATTAATAACCCTTAAGTAAATTCATACGATAATAAATAAAATTAAACTATGACATCCTCAATACAAGACATTGAATGGTGGAACTCCCTTTCAACTACTGAAGTGAGATATTCAGACCATTATATATTTAATGGAATTTTATATTATCAGTCTCTTGAGAAACCAGATCAAGAACGTTGATGGATATTTAAATTTTCAGTTACAGTCCACTGTTCAAAGTTCCACATCAGTGAAATTCAAGATAGGTTTTCCAGCTTCTGACACAAAGAATGTGCTCACACAGCACACTGGGCCATAAATTAAACAACAACAACCAGAATTCTGCCAGATTATTATGCAAAACTAGTCTGTGATTTATGATGTGTTGTTATGAAAGCCCCAAACATTGAGTTAATTTAATAAAGAGATTATATACAGTATACATAGATACACACACATACATACAAACAGAGAGAGAGAGAAAGAGAGAGAGAGAGAGAGAGAGAGAGGAGAGAGAGAGAGAGAGAGAGAGAGAGAGAGATTTTGCTGGCAATCCAGCATAAAGGAGCATAAATAATTCCCAAATTCATGCAAAATTTTAAAACAGACATTTTAAAGGAAATGAGAGATGAAGAATCAGCACCTAAAAAAAAATAACTTATTGGACCCAAATCAGCATGGCTTTAATGAAGGCAAATCATGTCAGACTAATCTCATTGACTTCTTTGACTATGTCACAAAGGTGTTGGATCAAGGTGGTGCCATGGATATTGCCTATCTGGACTTCAGCAAAGCTTTTGATATGGTTCCACATAAAGAGCTGATAGATAAATTAGTGAAGATTGGACTTAATCCCTGGATAGTTCAATGGATTTGCAGCTGGCTGAAGCGTAGACATCAGAGAGTTATTGTTAATGGCGAGTATTCTGAGCAGGGACAGGTTACAAGCGGTGTGTCACAAGGGTCTGTTCTGGGTCCTATTCTTTTAATATGTTTGTGAGTGACATAAAGGAAGGTTTGGTACGGAAGGTTTGCCTATTTGCCGATGACTCTAAAGTGTGCAATAAGGTTGATATTCCTGGAGGCGTCTGTAATATGGTGAATGATTTAGCTTTACTAGATAAATGGTCAAAGCAATGGAAACTGCAGTTTAATGTTTCCAAATGTAAAATAATGCACTTGGGGAAAAGGAATCCTAAATCTGAGTATTGTATTGGAAGTTCTGTGTTAGCAAAAACTTCAGAAGAAAAGGATTTAGGGGTAGTGATTTCAGACAGTCTCAAAATGGGTGAACAGTGCAGTCAGGTGGTAGGGAAAGCAAGTAGGATGCTTGGCTGCAAAGCTAGAGGTATAACAAGCAGGAAGAGGGAGATTATGATTCCGCTATATAGAGCGCTGGTGAGACCACATTTGGAATACTGTGTTCAGTTCTGGAGACCTCACCTACAAAAAGATATTGACAAAATTGAACGGGTCCAAAGACGGGCTACAAGAATGGTGGAAGGTCTTAAGCATAAAACGTATCAGGAAAGACTTAATGAACTCAATCTGTATAGTCTGGAGGACAGAAGGAAAGGAAAAGGGGGGACATGATCAAAACATTTAAATATGTTAAAGGGTTAAATAAGGTCCAAGAGGGAAGTGTTTTTAATAGGAAAGTGAACACAAGAACAAGAGAACACAATCTGAAGTTAGTTGGGGGAAAGATCAAAAGCAACATGAGAAAATATTATTTTACTGAAAGAGTAGTAGATCCTTGGAACAAACTTCCAGCAGACGTGGTAGATAAATCCACAGTAACTGAATTTAAACATGCCTTGGATAAACATATATCCATCCTAAGATAAAATACAGAAAATAGTATAAGGACAGACTAGATGGACCATGGGGTCTTTTTCTGCCGTCAGTCTTCTATGTTTCTATGTTTCTATGAAATGAAAATGTTCATTGGTGAAAGGGTAGCTTTGGAAATTGAAATTTGGTTATAGAAATCAACAACTTTTCTGAATATTAGAAATATTTATATATATTAGAAATCTTATAAAGACATGTTTTTTTTCTAAAAGGAGAAAGTAACCAATTGATGATTTATAGATTTGAAGATTAAGAAAGATGCAAGGTGAGGTATAATACAATAAGAATTATATGTTGAAGATTGGAAGTCATTCAAATATTTGTTCATTGTACTCTTTTCTTCCTTTTTATTTTCCTGCAATATTTATTTCCTATTTTTTTCTTTCTTTACTTTTTTCCTTTCATTTGTCTTTGATTGTATGAAAAAAATCTTCATGAATATAATTAAAATGTAATTAAAGTACTAAGTAAATAAAAATGGGAATAACACACATTAGAATTTTCTGACTAGATTATCTGACAAGTTTTAAAATAGACAGAACCTTGGAAAATTAAGAACAGTGAATAATTTTGCTAATCTTGGTGAAGATGTTGCTATTTTGACTTCACTTCAATCCAACTATCTTGACTCTGAACTATGTCATAGCCATCAACATGTAAATGAAAAAAACCCTGTGAAATAGGGACTTTACATGGATGCATTCAGTTAAATAATTTATGTGAAAATATTCTGTATTTACAGATTAACAGAGTTGGAAGGGATCTTGCAGGTCATCTAGGCCAACCCCTTGCCCAAGCAGGAGACCCTGCATTTGCCTCTATCTAGGATTGAACTCACAGCCTCCTGATTATGAGGCAAGAGCTCCACCTCTCGGCCACAGCAGCCTAATACTTAAATTATGTGATCTTAAGAAGTGTTCCCAAAAACTAAAAGTGTGCTTACATATCAAGGTGGTGTCAGGCTAGTGGCATATCATTGCAACAAGCCATATTTGTTGGACTTGAAATTATTAAATTTATAGCTTGAATATTCAAAGGTGCTTTTTGGAAGGCAACTAGATTGGGTTTTTTTAAGCATCTTTGAGACAACTATGACCTGGATGACTGATACCCTTCATAGACATACTGTATACAACAATTGCAAGCCTGCAATAGCACAGGAAGTTAATGATGCTAGTTATTTAATGTATGTGAAATCACTGGTTCACATGTTGCTTTGGCCACCAGTTTGCTTCCAGGTGTAATTCAAAGTGCTGGTAGTCAGTTCTAAAGCCCTACATGACTTGAGGTGGGTTACTTAAGGGATTGTACTTCCCAGTTGTGTCTACCCATCCTACCTGATCTGGTAAGAGAAGCAAGTTATGGGCATTGTCAGACAAGGAATGTTGGCTGGGAAGACCCTTCAATAAAACTTTGAAGATATAATTCTTTCCCCAAGCCAGAACTCCCAAGTGTGAGATGGAGCCAGTTTGAGAATTTTCTACAGCAAAGCTATATATTTTATTCCTTTTTTTCTGGTATTGTTTGTATGCATCTCTCTCTGTGTGTGTCCTGCATTAACAAGTTGTTTGTTAAAAAGCAAAGAAAAACATTATGAGATGACAAAGATTCTCTTGGAGCTGTAACTGACTGGGCTTCTGTTTTGTGCTTCTGAATGTCTATTTAGATCACATTCTGAATGTCTATTTAGAGCACATCCTTCCATTAACCTAAGACTTGGCTTCATGAGGTAGGTTCAGTGTTAATCACACTGCTGAATATACAGACAATGAATGCATGATAATATCAGATGCAGATGCTTGCCATGTGAGGGAAGCATCTGGCTTATTGTCTTTCCTGCTGCTAGGCAGTTGGATGCCTCACTGGTGTACATATGTGTACAAAGAATGATGGTTTTGCTCTAGCAAAAAATAAATGCCAATTCTACTCTTCCCCAAACTCAACTTCTTCCCTGAAGGTTAGCCAGAAGGGCATTCACCACACCTCCTGCACATTTCTGACTTTTAGAATAGAATAGAATTTTATTGGCCAAGTGTGATTGGACACACAAGGATTTTGTCTTGGTGCATATGCTCTCAGCGTACATAAAATAAAATATACATGTGCCTGTGAAGTCCATAGCAATAGCACTTAGATTTATATACTACTAAATGATGCTTTATAATCCTCTCTAAGCAGTTTACAGAATCAGCACATTGCCTCCAACAATCTGGATCCTCATTTACCAACCTCGGAAGGATGGAAGGCTGAGTCAACCTTGAGCCTGATGAGATTCAATCTGCCAAACTGCTGGCAGCCGGTGATCAGCAGAAATAGCCTGCATTACTGCACTCTAACTACTGTGCCATTGTGGCTCATATGCTAAATTCATAGATACCATGCAATGCAGCTGCGTTGCTCCTTCTCTCTTGCATGATTTATGTGTGATGGTAGCATGTGTAGTTTATAGTAATGCCATGTGCCATTTATAGTTCACTATAGGCACGTAGTACCTGGACTAACACATTATTGATCCATTTAATGTCAATATTTTTATATTGACTGACAATATCTGTCTAGCATTTTTCAGTCCTGTCTGGAAAAGCTGGTGGCTTGAACTCATAATTTTCAGGCAACTGAAACAACAGTTTAAAGCTAGAAATTAAAATGCTACCCCCAGATGAATTCCAATAATCTCTGCTGTGTTCACAAAGGTGCTTTTTCAAAAGGAACTGGACTTTCTTTGTTTTTCCTTGAAAATGTTTCATGACCTGGATGATAAGCATCCTGATAGGTAGTCTTCCCTTTCTGGGAAAATTATAGGCAGAATACATGTTTTTCCATGTTTCTCTTGCCCATTTTTATTTCAGGACATATACCGTATATACTAACAATTGATTCCATTCATGAAAAGTTAGAATAGAAAAGACTTCACATTCACCAGATCTAGAGATAAAGAATCAAGAGTTAATGTGGATATAAAGAAAAGAAAGGCAACCAGCAATGCTACTGCCAAGTACTTGATTTGGATCAAAAAACCTTTGTAAGATGACAGCATTTAGCCAATCATGGCTCATCCTAAAAAACAACAACCCAAAAACAGTGAGGTTGAACCATTAAGAACTTGGATGAGGACAATCAGAAGATATCAGGAATGTAGACAACCTGGGAAGAGATAAAAAATTATGGTTAAGCATTCTAAACTGTTGTCAGGAATACTATGTATCTTCATGAACTTTTTTTGTCCTGTTGCTTCATTGCTCACCCATTGCCACAGGACTTTTCATGAGAATTGGGGAGGATGGATATCAAGACTTGTGTGGGAATTGGTTTAAAGTGAGGGAGAGGTGTATTTAGTCAGCCTCACTCTCTCTTTCCAGAATCCATCTTGCTCCAATAGCAGGACAAGAGTCGAGAGAGTTGGAGATCAGCTGGGCACCGTGGTTGACCAGGGCATCTTTCGTGTCCTGCCATGCTCTTAGCATACCACATCATTTGCAGAGATCACTTTCATGACCATTGTTCTTTTCTAGTAGGTTTCATCTGCTCAGTCCACCAGAATCTGTCTTCACATGCTCGGGATAGACAAATCCCTATCTCACCAAAGGTCAATGACCAAATGGCTACTCTCAATCTGGTGTGGAAGCTGTTGCCTGGGGTATGGATGCTGTGCATGCTACAGCTACTAGGAGCCACAGGTGAGAGCTGAGTGACAGGTGAGGACCAAAGATGAATGAGTTGTCCTAAAAGCTGCCCTAAAATGAGCTGCCCTAAAAGGACATGACATGCCCATCACCAGAGGTGCTACCCCTCCCTAAACACCCCATATACCCCAAGATTTGAATAAATCTCCAAGGAATCATGATCATTAAATAAAAATTAGCATTACTAAAAATGAGCAGTTTCCAGTAGCAAAGGCCTCTTTTTTTGTGTGGGTAACTTTCAAAGTCCTTCTCCATTTTGTACCTTCCCAAACACTCTTTGAGAGAGCAGGGGATAGATAGAGGGAGGGAGGGATGAAAGAAGGAAGGAAGGAAATAAAGAAGGAAGGAAGGAAAGAATGAATGAATGAAGGAAGGAAGGAAGGAAGTAAAGAAGGAAGGAAGGAAAGAAGAAAGGAAGGAAGGAAAGAAGAAAGGAAGGAAGGAAAGAAGGAAGGAAGGAAGGAAGGAAGGAAGGAAGGAAAAAATAAAATAGCAAATTATAATATAGATAGATGGAAAAAATGTGGTGGCATCATATGTTAATGAAGAACTGAATTATTGTTCTCTCCTGAGCAATGAGATTTTAAAGAGAATTTTAATAGACTTTGAGAATGTGAAGGTATTATGAGAACCTCCTGCACAGCATGTTTCCTATCATTTTGCTTGCAATCATAAAAATCTCAAAGTCTCAGTAAGAATCTGTGAAAATCAATAATAATCTACATGTTATTTTCTGAATACACTTTCCTGGCTTTAACATAAAACCTAGAATAAAATACACTAGCCATACAAAAATGCTGAGATAATTATAGCTTTTCGTTCCATGGATCTCTTTAAGCTCTTGCAGAATGTCAGGAAGATGAGGGCCGACATCACACAGGGGGGACAAGCTGTTCCAGGCTCTTCTCCTAGACCCTGTCAGTCAGAATACCCTGCCCAATAGGACCTGCTGCATGCCTCAGTGTGGGTGGGGCATGACAATTCTATTAGGATGAGACTGTTCCTCAAGTAACTATGAAGGTTTTAAATGTGTTTTTTTTTCTAAATTAAAAGAATAGAGCTGTAAGGGACCTTGGTGGTCTATTAGTCCAACCCGCTGCTCAAGCAGGGGACCCATTACCAGTGATGGTAAACCTTTTTTCCTCAGGGTTGAAACCATATGTATGCACTCTATCGCACGCGTGTGAGTGTCCACATCCATAACTCAGCATCTGAGAAGGATAAAAACAGCTTCCCCTGCCCCACCCAAGGTCCCCTGGAGGCCAGAAATAGCCCATTTCCTGAGTTCCAGTGGGCCCAGAAGGTCCATTTTTCACCCTCCCAAGGCTCCAGAGGCTTTTTGAGAGCCTGGGGAGAGTGAAAATGCCCTCTCCTGACCTCCCCCAGGCCCTCTGGAAGTCAAAAATATCCCCCCAGAGGCTACACATGAGCCAGAAATCAACTGGCCATTGCACAATGCATGCTAGAGGTAAGCTAAGGCAATGATAAGGGGCAAACTAATAACGAAAATAATGTTCTTCGGGTAATGTGCACAAATGCTCGAAGCTTGAGCAACAAGCTCTGTGAATTAATGGCCATAATATCTAGAGATAATTTGGACCTGGTTGCCATAACTGAGACATGGTTTAAGGATTCTAATGAATGGGAAATATCCATACCAGGATATACACTGTATAGGAAGGATAGAATAGAGAGAAGGGGAGGTGGAGTAGCCATTTATATTAAAGAAAGTCTAAAAACAACACTAATTCAAAATACGTGTCAAGATCTAGAGACTCTCTGGATTTGCATGCAAAATAAAGAAGGTGCTGTCATTAGAATTGGGGTGATCTATAGGCCTCCAGGGCAATCCGAGGAATATGACAACAAGATGGTGGATGAAATTACCCAAATGGCAGTAAAGGGAGATATTGTGGTTATGGGTGATTTCAACATGCCTGATGTTGACTGGAATATCCCCAGTGCCCTTACATGCAAAAGTAAGAATATAGTAGAGGCCTTTACAGGAGCAGCTCTGGCACAGCTGGTTAAGACACCAACTAGAGGGGAGAATATTCTAGATTTAGTTTTTACGAATGGGAATTGGGTTTCAGATGTCAAGGTGGGAGAAAATTTAGGTTGCAGTGACCATCTATGTTTGTGGTTTGATGTAAAAACTCATTGTGAGCAATCCTATAATGCAACCAAAGTATTGGATTTCAGAAAAACAAATTTTAATGCAATGGGAGAATATTTAGATAATGAATTAAAGGGGAGGGATAAAATGGCAGGAGCGAGCATCCAGTGGACTGTATTAAAAAAGGCCATCTTAAAAGCCACTGGACTGTATGTAAGACAAATAACTAAAGGTAAAAGGAAGAAGAAACCGCTATGGTTTAGCAATGATGTAAGGGCTATAGTCAATGAAAAAAAGGCTGCCTATAGGAGGTATAAAGAGTCTGGAAGTATAGCTGATAGGGAGGTATATAAAATGAGACAGAAGGAGGCGAAACAGATAATATATGCTGCTAAAGCCTCAAAAGAGGAAGAAATTGCCAAATCTGTAAAGAAGGGGGATAAAACCTTCTTCAGATATATTAATGATAAGAAGAAGAAAAACTGCGGCATCACGAAGCTTAGTACCGGGAATAATACATGCATTAATGGGAATAAGGAGATCGCTGACCATTTCAATAGCTACTTCTGTTCAGTTTTCTCAAAAGACACCTTACAAAATAATACTATAGAGGGATATAGCATTGCTTCCAGCTGTACGGATTCAGCTCCAGTGATCTTAGAAGCCGATGTCTTAGAAGAACTTGAACGATTAAAGATAAATAAGGCAATGGGTCCAGATGGCATCCACCCCAGAGTTCTTAAAGAACTCAGATCTGTCATTGCTACCCCCCTGACTGATTTGTTTAACCAATCCTTGTTAACAGGAGAAGTTCCTGAGGATTGGAGAATGGCCAGTGTTGTGCCTATTCACAAGAAGGGCAGTAGAGAAGAAGCTGGTAACTACAGGCCAGTTAGCTTGACATCAGTTGTAGTTAAAATGATGGAGACTCTACTCAAAAAGAGGATAAATCAGCACCTAAAAAACAATAACTTATTAGACCCAAATCAGCATGGCTTTACTGAAGGCAAATCATGTCAGACTAATCTCATTGATTTCTTTGACTATGTCACAAAGGTGTTGGATGAAGGTGGTGCCGTGGATATTGCCTACCTGGACTTCAGCAAAGCCTTTGATACGGTTCCACATAAAGAGCTGATAGATAAATTAGTGAAGATTGGACTTAATCCCTGGATAGTTCAATGGATTTGCAGCTGGCTGAAGCGTAGACATCAGAGAGTTATTGTTAATGGCGAGTATTCTGAGCAGAGTCAGGTTACAAGCGGTGTGCCACAAGGATCTGTTCTGGGTCCTATTCTTTTTAATATATTTGTGAGTGACATAGGGGAAGGTTTGGTAGGGAAGGTTTGCCTATTTGCCGATGACTCTAAAGTGTGCAATAGGGTTGATATTCCTGGAGGCGTCTGTAATATGGTAAATGATTTAGCTTTACTAGATAAATGGTCTAAGCAATGGAAACTGCAGTTTAATGTTTCCAAATGTAAAATAATGCACTTGGGGAAAAGGAATCCTCAATCTGAGTATTGTATTGGCAGTTCAGTGTTGGCAAATACTTCAAAAGAAAAGGATTTAGGGGTAGTGATTTCTGACAGTCTCAAAATGGGTGAACAGTGCAGTCATGCGGTAGGGAAAGCAAGTAGGATGCTTGGCTGCATAGCTAGAGGTATAACAAGCAGGAAGAGGGAGATTATGATCCCACTATATAGAATGATGGTGAGACCACATTTGGAATACTGTGTTCAGTTCTGGAGACCTCACCTACAAAAAGATATTGACAAAATTGAACGGGTCCAAAGACGGGCTACAAGAATGGTGGAAGGTCTTAAGCATAAAACGTATCAGGAAAGACTTAATGAACTCAATCTGTATAGTCTGGAGGACAGAAGGAAAAGGGGGGACATGATCGAAACATTTAAATATATTAAAGGGTTAAATAAGGTCCAGGAGGGAAGTGTTTTTAATAGGAAAGTGAACACAAGAACAAGGGGACACAATCTGAAGTTAGTTGGGGGAAAGATCAAAAGCAACATGAGAAAATATTATTTTACTGAAAGAGTAGTAGATCCTTGGAACAAACTTCCAGCAGATGTGGTAGATAAATCCACAGTAACTGAATTTAAACATGCCTGGGATAAACATATATCCATCCTAAGATAAAATACAGAAAATAGTATAAGGGCAGACTAGATGGACCATGAGGTCTTTTTCTGCCGTCAGACTTCTATGTTTCTATGTTTCTAATGGCCCGCATGAGAGATATGGCAGATATGGTTCCACATGGCATCTGTGGCATATATGCCATAGGTTCACCATCACTGCCCTATACCCTATTCAGATAAGTGGCTGTCCAGTCTTTTCTTTGAAACCTCAAATAATGAAGCTTCAGCTTCTGAAGGCAAGCTATTCCACTGGTTAATTGTCTTCACTTTTAGGAAGTTTATCCTTAATTCCAGGTGGCTTATCTCACTGTGCATGGCCACTAGAAGCAAACTGGCAACCAATGCAGCTCATGAAGCAATGGTGTTTACATGGGTCACTCTTGAATGGCTGATTCCTGATCCAGGAGAGGCTGCAACTGGTACTCAACCTGAAGTTGTGCAAATGCTCTCTTAGCTATGGCTGCCATCTGCTCTTCAAGCAGGAGTTGCAAGTATAGGAGAACCCCAGGTTGTGGACTAGATGTGTCTGGGACAGCCCATTCAGAATTATAGGTGTTAAAATCCCAGTTCGTGGTGCTTCATGCACCCAAATCATTCAGGCTTGCCAATGTTCAATCAAAGCCTGTTGTCCCCAGTCCAGCCCCCCACTATGAAAAGGCAGCAACAGCATCACTTGGATCAGCAGATGTGAGTATCATCAGCCTACTGAAAATACTTCAAACCCGTGGTGACTGTGATATCACCCAATGACTTCCTGTATATGTTAAAAAGAAGTGGAGAGAGTGCCGACTCCTGTGACACCCCACAAAAGAGAGGTAGTGGGCTGTTTTTTTCACTCCCTATCTATATGATTGGAACTGGCCTTGGAGAACGGAGCAGAGCTAATGCAAGATTGTTCCACCTAGCCCTAGTCTCCATAGCTGGCCCAAAAGAGTACCATATTCAATGGTATTGAAGGCAGATGAAAGATCCAGGAGATCAAGAAAGGTTGCTCTAACCCCTCAATTATTATTATTATTATTATTATTATTATTATTATTATTATTATTATTATTAATTAGATTTGTATGCCGCCCCTTTCCGCAGACTCAGGGCGGCTCACAGCAGTGACAAAAACAATATACATTGACAAATCTAATAATTCAAAATCTAAAATAACACTTGTACATTTAAAAATCTAAAAGCAAAGAACCCCAATATAAAAAACATACATACAGTCATATCATGCACAATCCCACTGTCACTAGAAATCATCATGTTTCCAAATGTAAAATAATGCACTTGGGGAAAAGGAATCCTCAATCTGAGTATTGTATTGGCAGTTCTGTGTTAGCAAATACTTCAAAAGAAAAGGATTTAGGGGTAATGATTTCTGACAGTCTCAAAATGGGTGAACAGTGCAGTCAGGCAGTAGGGAAAGCAAGTAGGATGCTTGGCTGCATAGCTAGAGGTATAACAAGCAGGAAGAGGGAGATTATGATCCCGCTATATAGAATGCTGGTGAGACCACATTTGGAATACTGTGTTCAGTTCTGGAGACCTCACCTACAAAAAGATATTGACAAAATTGAACGGGTCCAAAGACGGGCTACAAGAATGGTGGAAGGTCTTAAGCATAAAACGTATCAGGAAAGACTTAATGAACTCAATCTGTATAGTCTGGAGGACAGAAGGAAAAGGGGGGACATGATCGAAACATTTAAATATATTAAAGGGTTAAATAAGGTTCAGGAGGGAAGTGTTTTTAATAGGAAAGTGAACACAAGAACAAGGGGACACAATCTGAAGTTAGTTGGGGGAAAGATCAAAAGCAACATGAGAAAATATTATTTTACTGAAAGAGTAGTAGATCCTTGGAACAAACTTCCAGCAGACATGGTAGATAAATCCACAGTAACTGAATTTAAACATGCCTGGGATAAACATATATCCATCCTAAGATAAAATACAGAAAATAGTATAAGGGCAGACTAGATGGACCATGAGGTCTTTTTCTGCCATCAGACTTCTATGTTTCTATGTTTCTATCAATACAACCAGTGCCATTTTCATCTTATAATCAAACCTAAATTCTGAATGAAAGAGATCCCGATAATGTGTTTTTATCCAGGATTCTTTGAAACTACCAGGCAACCTTTCCCAACATTCTCTAAGAAGGGATGATTGGAATCAGACATAAATTGTCCAAGCAGATGGGATCAAGTGATAACTTGTTAAGGAGGGGCAAACCAGGGCCTTCTTTAAAAGCCCCAAGAGGTGATGCCACTGGGGAACATGATTCATACCATCTTGCAATACATTTGTATTTTTGTCCTGCATCCATCCTGTATAGTTTGGTGTTTTTTGCTTGTATGTATATACTCAGTAACAGGAAAACAAGTGAGCAGGTGGAGGAAAGCATGAATCAGTACCAAAAACATAAAGAATCTCATTAATGCCTATTCTCCGGCAGTTCAATTCTATATTAATTCCTTTGGCATTAATCCAGCATGCCTTCCATTAATGAATCTCTTTTATTATGCTCTTCTCTTTTCCCCTGGATAACCCAGAAAGAAGAAAGTAATATATAATACACAGACATACATCTAAAATAAGAGTGGATTGAGGGAATAAAATAGAGCCATTTGCCTGGCTTTGGGTAATTTTTAGTGCTTTGCAAAATGTCTACATTAGAAAGCCATTCGGTTTGCTGCAGATATGTAAGGGTAGACAATTTAATTTTATCTCTCTTTTGAAAATATTAGAAAAAGAAACATATATTCATCTTTATCTATCATCAACCTACCTACCTACCTATCTATCTATCTATCTATCTATCTATCTATCTATCTATCCATCCTTCCATCAATTTATCCATCTATCTTCTACCTGTCATCTGTCTGTCTGTCTGTCTAGCCAAGCATGTGTAAGATTACAAAGTCTAAACATTAATATGAATATATAAGAAGTATGGTTTAGAGCAGTGTTTCCCAACCTTGGCAACTTGAAGATATTTGGACTTCAACTCCCAGAATTTCCCAGCCAGCTGGGGAATTCTGGGAGTTAAGTCCAAATATCTTCAAGTTGCCAAGGTTGGGAAACACTGGTTTAGAGTATATGATATTTTGCAAATACATAGAAACTTTAGGGCAGGGACGGTAAGCAAGCTGGTGTGCTTACGCATGCCCCTTACAGACCTCTTAGGAATGGGGTGACGTCAATAGTAGATACTTTAAGATTAAAGTTATGGGGGTTGGGGAAAGAAACTACAGAGTCAGGTAATGTATTCCAGGCATTGAACACTCTGTTGCTGAAGTCAATTCTTTTTCAATCAAGTTTGGAGTGGTTTACATTAAGTTTGTATCTATTGCGAGCTCGTGTATTGTTGTGGTTGAAGCTGAAGTAGTCATTGATAGGTAGGGCATTGTAGCATCAGTATCAGATTCCTACTGATATGGATAAGGATGCCACACTTGTAGTAAAACTGGAGCTACGCACACAGCTTTGGTTCTCTGGTGTGTGTGCAGCGCATCCCAGCGAGACTTTGCATGTGTGCAGAAGCAAAAAAAAATCACCAAAATCTTGCATGCACATCTTCTCACAAGATTTTGTTTCCTGTGCATGCACAGAAGCAAAATCTTGCTGGGACGCGCATGTGCACAAACTAGAGACCCAAAGCTGTCTGTGCGGCACGCTGATAGTAGCGGCAATACCTGCCTGTGTATCATATAATTTTGTATGGTGCACTTAGGTCAGATTGAAGGCGGTGGAGTTCTAAATTTTCTAAGCCCCGAATTTCAAGTCTGGTGGCATAGGGTATTCTGTTGTGAATGAAGGAGTGTAGAACTCATCTCATGAAATGTCTCTGAATATTCTCAATTGTATTAATGTCCAATATGTACTGTGGGTTCCAGACAGAGGATCTGTATTTTGAATATTGGTCTAGCAAATGTTTTTTTTTTTCCCGAAAAATACTTTATTTATTTACAAGAATAATTAAAAAACAGGGAAGGGGATTGGGAGAAGGGGGAACAGAATGAAAAATTGGGGGTAGGATAGGGTGGGGGGGGAGGGAGAATTCAAAAACAAAACATATTATAATAGAATTGTAGTACAAGTGAGTTATAGTACACGAGTGTTTTAGAAGAAATGTAATAACTCTTACTTTCTTAATCTTAATATTTTTTTACTAGCAAATGTTTTATATGCTCTGATTAGAAGTTCAGTATTACCTGAGAAGAAGTCATGCAAGATTAGGTTAACCACTCTTAATGCCTTATTAGTAATGCTGTTGCAGTGGGGTATGGCACTTAGATAATTGGAGATGAGTACTCCAAGGTTCTTTACTGAATGAGGGTTCAGGTGGTGATCATCTAGTTTGTACTTTGTTTCTGGTTAGTTTTGCCAGTGTGCAAGACTGAGAATTTGTTGATTCAGATTTGAAGTTGCCATTTGCTTGACCATTCCGATACATAGTCAAAATCTTTTGCTGGAGAGACGGAGTAACGACACGGACACCAGAGCTGGATTTAAATTGGGTCATTTTTATTAACATAAATTTGCATAATTTATTCAAATATTTTGCATAAATTAGCATAAACAACTATGACCCGGAAATGGACCTGCAGGGTCAAACAGCTACTTCCGGGGCGGAAATGACGTTATGCCAACAAACATTCCTGGGCAACTCATGGGCGTATCTCGATGCAAGGTCCAGGTGAGGGCCAGGCCGTCACCTGCGACCTTTTACTGCCATGCTGTGCATGAGGGGGGTCCCACCGGCTAACCCGAATCGGGGAATTAAAGGTGCAGGACCCAAAGACAGGTTCCCCCCAGCTGCTCAGGCAGAAACTCCCTCCATGAGCTTGCGGAGAACCTGTCAATCATCCCCAAAGATGCCCAAGGGAGAACGCGCGGTTGCTAAACCACCCCAGTTTTCCGCCCCTAACCTGCCTACCCAATGACCAAAGGTAAGCCAATTAACCTAATTAATGCAAGCACCCCCTAAACGCACATCCATCACCTCAGTGTGGAATGGGCGAAAAAACAGCTCAGCTAAGAGGCAGAACTGCAAAAAATTCCCATTCGGCCCCCTAAGGGCGACCCCTAAGCACACTGCAAAATAGTGGAGGGCGGGCGGGTGTCTGCTCTTCTCTGCAGTCCGGGCGAAAAGGGAGAGCCCCGGGCCTGCTCGCCCTTATATAGGGCAAGCAGGCCCCGCCCGGACCAATCAGGAGCCTGGCCAATCAGGCCCTGATCTCCCGAGCGAAGTCTCGCAACGCGAGACTTCGCCCGGGATCCAAGATGGCGGCCGCCATGAGGGACCGTGTCTCCCGGTCCCGTGTCTCCCGGTCCCTCTTACCCTGCCAGCCGGGTAAGTCCGGCGCTGCCCTTGCTGGAGAGACGGAGTAACGACACGGACACCTCATGGGCGTATCTCGATGCAAGGTCCAGGTGAGGGCCAGGCCGTCACCTGCGACCTTTTACTGCCATGCTGTGCATGAGGGGGGTCCCACCGGCTAACCCGAATCGGGGAATTAAAGGTGCAGGACCCAAAGACAGGTTCCCCCCAGCTGCTCAGGCAGAAACTCCCTCCATGAGCTTGCGGAGAACCTGTCAATCATCCCCAAAGATGCCCAACGGAGAATGCGCGGTTGCTAAACCATCCCAGTTTTCCGCCCCTAACCTGCCACAGGAGTGGGGGTCAGATCTCTATCTTGGCCCCCCGACTCCCCCCTCTAGCTGCGCCAGCTCACGCAGCGACCGCTGCAGGTCCTGTAAGAAGATGGCGTTCCCCCGATCAGACAGGTGAACGCCATCATCCCGGTAAAGCCATGGCCGGTCTATTGAGATAAGGGGATGGGGTACTACCACTCCACCCAATTCCCTAACCGTTTTACCCATAGCCCTATTCACCCGTCGCCTAGCCCGGTGAATGGCCCTAAGAGAAGAGGCATCCCTCCACACAAGCCTAGGTAATATTTCTGACCACACCACTTGCGTGGTGGGCCATACCTCACGCTAGTGGCGGCAGGGAAGGGGATTGGGAGAAGGGGGAACAGAATGAAAAATTGGGGGTAGGATAGGGTGGGGGGGGAGGGAGAATTCAAAAACAAAACATATTATAATAGAATTGTAGTACAAGTGAGTTATAGTACACGAGTGTTTTAGAAGAAATGTAATAACTCTTACTTTCTTAATCTTAATATTTTTTTACTAGCAAATGTTTTATATGCTCTGATTAGAAGTTCAGTATTACCTGAGAAGAAGTCATGCAAGATTAGGTTAACCACTCTTAATGCCTTATTAGTAATGCTGTTGCAGTGGGGTATGGCACTTAGATAATTGGAGATGAGTACTCCAAGGTTCTTTACTGAATGAGGGTTCAGGTGGTGATCATCTAGTTTGTACTTTGTTTCTGGTTAGTTTTGCCAGTGTGCAAGACTGAGAATTTGTTGATTCAGATTTGAAGTTGCCATTTGCTTGACCATTCCGATACATAGTCAAAATCTTTTGCTGGAGAGACGGAGTAACGACACGGACACCAGAGCTGGATTTAAATTGGGTCATTTTTATTAACATAAATTTGCATAATTTATTCAAATATTTTGCATAAATTAGCATAAACAACTATGACCCGGAAATGGACCTGCAGGGTCAAACAGCTACTTCCGGGGCGGAAATGACGTTATGCCAACAAACATTCCTGGGCAACTCATGGGCGTATCTCGATGCAAGGTCCAGGTGAGGGCCAGGCCGTCACCTGCGACCTTTTACTGCCATGCTGTGCATGAGGGGGGTCCCACCGGCTAACCCGAATCGGGGAATTAAAGGTGCAGGACCCAAAGACAGGTTCCCCCCAGCTGCTCAGGCAGAAACTCCCTCCATGAGCTTGCGGAGAACCTGTCAATCATCCCCAAAGATGCCCAAGGGAGAACGCGCGGTTGCTAAACCACCCCAGTTTTCCGCCCCTAACCTGCCTACCCAATGACCAAAGGTAAGCCAATTAACCTAATTAATGCAAGCACCCCCTAAACGCACATCCATCACCTCAGTGTGGAATGGGCGAAAAAACAGCTCAGCTAAGAGGCAGAACTGCAAAAAATTCCCATTCGGCCCCCTAAGGGCGACCCCTAAGCACACTGCAAAATAGTGGAGGGCGGGCGGGTGTCTGCTCTTCTCTGCAGTCCGGGCGAAAAGGGAGAGCCCCGGGCCTGCTCGCCCTTATATAGGGCAAGCAGGCCCCGCCCGGACCAATCAGGAGCCTGGCCAATCAGGCCCTGATCTCCCGAGCGAAGTCTCGCAACGCGAGACTTCGCCCGGGATCCAAGATGGCGGCCGCCATGAGGGACCGTGTCTCCCGGTCCCGTGTCTCCCGGTCCCTCTTACCCTGCCAGCCGGGTAAGTCCGGCGCTGCCCTTGCTGGAGAGACGGAGTAACGACACGGACACCAGAGCTGGATTTAAATTGGGTCATTTTTATTAACATAAATTTGCATAATTTATTCAAATATTTTGCATAAATTAGCATAAACAACTATGACCCGGAAATGGACCTGCAGGGTCAAACAACTACTTCCGGGGCGGAAATGACGTTATGCCAACAAACATTCCTGGGCAACTCATGGGCGTATCTCGATGCAAGGTCCAGGTGAGGGCCAGGCCGTCACCTGCGACCTTTTACTGCCATGCTGTGCATGAGGGGGGTCCCACCGGCTAACCCGAATCGGGGAATTAAAGGTGCAGGACCCAAAGACAGGTTCCCCCCAGCTGCTCAGGCAGAAACTCCCTCCATGAGCTTGCGGAGAACCTGTCAATCATCCCCAAAGATGCCCAACGGAGAATGCGCGGTTGCTAAACCATCCCAGTTTTCCGCCCCTAACCTGCCACAGGAGTGGGGGTCAGATCTCTATCTTGGCCCCCCGACTCCCCCCTCTAGCTGCGCCAGCTCACGCAGCGACCGCTGCAGGTCCTGTAAGAAGATGGCGTTCCCCCGATCAGACAGGTGAACGCCATCATCCCGGTAAAGCCATGGCCGGTCTATTGAGATAAGGGGATGGGGTACTACCACTCCACCCAATTCCCTAACCGTTTTACCCATAGCCCTATTCACCCGTCGCCTAGCCCGGTGAATGGCCCTAAGAGAAGAGGCATCCCTCCACACAAGCCTAGGTAATATTTCTGACCACACCACTTGCGTGGTGGGCCATACCTCACGCTAGTGGCGGCGCCGATACGGAACGAATGCGTTCCATAACCGGCGGGATCCATGCCCACCTGGGCCATCGCCCTGGATACTAAAGCCCAAAACTGGAAACGGGTCAGAGGGGTACCATCCCAATGTCTAAACAGGTACCCCGGGCCCGACCCCCGAAGACCACAATAAAGCTGTAGCGCGGCCACCGGACACACCGACTGGTCGGTGGCCGCACTAAGTTGTATGGTAACCCCTCTGCGCAGCTGATCCGTCTTAGACCGCCTTACTACAAGGGAAACCCCCCCTTGTCTAAAGGCCAGATCAGCATACTGGAAGGCTCGGAGCGAGGTGTCAGCCTGAGACGAAGCCATGGCCTCGCTGACACGAAGGGCCCCAAAGAACATGACACAGGCCGCTGCCCTAAAAAGACGGGCCTCGTACAATGAGGAACACAGACTGTCAAAAACCACGTTGATTAAAGACAGCTGCTCCACCGTCAGAGCCTGACGAGTGTCACCTGGGGCCCCCGCTTGCTCCCTAAGCCAGCCTTCCAGAATCTTCCGGATGCGAAAGTCACCCGAAAGATCTGCAAACCCCCCCGCCTTGGACAGAAAGGCGAGGCCGGCTAACCGGGACCGAATCGTCCTAACTGACAGGCCACGCTGCCTAAGTTGGACGCAAAACTCGGCCAAATGCTCTACAGGGACAGGCCAACTAAGCTGGTAACCCCTGCCCTGCCTAAACTCCCCAAACTCCTTACCTGCACGCTGGTATGCCCTGAGGGTGCCGGGCGCTACAGACAAGGAGATTGCCCGGGATGCCTCGTCTCTCCACCACTCTGGATCCCCCCCCAGACTCCAGAGGTGGCTGGGGAACGCTTCTGGCAACTCTCGGGCCCACGGGGCCAGGGTCCGAAACCTGGACAACTGACCACGGGACAAGGCATCAGCAACCCTGTTATCTAACCCGGGGACATGCTTAGCCAAAAACAATGCGTTTAGAGACAAGGACCTGTGCACAAAATGGCGGACAAGCCGCATGACCCTGTCGCTCTTCGAGGACAGGGCATTCACCACATGGACAACCGCTAGGTTGTCACACCAAAAGTGCACGGTCTTGTCCCTAAACTGCTCCCCCCAAAGCTCTAAGGCCACTATTAAGGGGAAGAGCTCCAGGAACGTCAGGTCCTTAACCAACGAAGAGGCACTCCATTCCGGAGGCCATGCCGACCAGCACCACTGGTCACCTAACACCACCCCGAAACCACAAGTCCCCGCGGCGTCAGAGCAGAGCTGCAACCCAGCTTCCAAGAGAAGCTCGTGCCTCCAGAAAGACAAACCATTAAACCTGACCAAAAAATCCCGCCACACGCCGAGGTCAGCCCTGACCCCAGCGCAAAGGCGGGTACGATGATGGGGCAAACGGAGCCCCTTCATCGCATCATACAACCTCCTGGAAAAAGCCCTTCCAGGAACAACTACCCGACAGGCAAAATTAAGAATGCCTGCCAATTCCTGGAGCTGCCGTAGGGTCACCTTCCGGCAGCCCAGGACCTCATCAAGCTTCCGCTTAATCTTTACCAACTTCTCTAGGGGCAATCTAGAAGATTGCTCCTCTGAGTCCAATTCAATACCCAGAAAGGTAATCCTGGTGGCGGGGCCTTCGGTCTTCTCAGAGGCTAAAGGCACCCCTAATTGAGCACAAAGGGCTTCGAAGTCCCGCATCAAAGCAAAACATTGCTCTGAATGCGCAGGCCCCGCCAACAGGAAATCATCAAGGTAGTGAACGACCGTACCCAGACCACTTTGCCTCCTGAGCGCCCACTCCAAGAAGGTGCTAAAACTCTCGAAAAGCGAGCACGAGACAGAGCACCCCATGGGCAAAGCTCTGTCCACGTAATAACCCCCCTCAAAATGGAAGCCCAACAGCTCAAAGTCGTCTGGGTGTATAGGGAGGAGCCGGAATGCCGACTTAATGTCGCATTTACCCCTAAGGGCTCCCACCCCACACTTCCTAACCATAGTCACGGCTGCATCAAAGGATGCATACCGGACTGAACACAGCTCGTCAGGAATGAAGTCATTCACTGACTCCCCTTTTGGAAAAGACAAATGGTGAATCAACCTAAATTCACCACTCGCCTTTTTGGGGACCACACCTAAGGGAGACACACGAAGATTCGGGAAGGGCGGTTCCGGGAAGGGCCCGAGGACCCTACCCTCGGCCACCTCCTTCCGAATCTTCTCCCTAACAATGTCTTCATGTCCAACAACTGACCTAAGGTTGTCAGACATGAAAGCCTTCCTAACACCCATGTAAGGGATCCTAAATCCCTCCGAAAAACCTAGCAAGAGAGCGGCCGCTCTCGAGCGAGGGTGGTAGTCACCCAACCAACCCTCAAGCACCATTAAATTAATTGGGCTGGGCCCCTTTTCCCCCAGCAGGCGGGGGGGCTTTGGGAGACCCGAGCCTTTCTTTTCAACCCCCTTCTTGGGGCGGGGGCACACTGCTGCGGAATGGTTCCCCCCACAACTTCCGCAGGCGTGACGAAACCTGCAAATGGGACGGAAACACGCCCCCTTTGCAGCGAACTCGTGACACACTAAAGAGGCCCCTTTTCCAACGGCACCCGCCACGACCTTGGCCAGCGCGGGCGTCGCGGGCTCCTCTTCCATAAAGTGACCGCTATCGGTCCTATCGCAGCCCTCCTTCCCTGACATATGCGTGGCCTGGAACCACAGGTCCGGAACCACCATATCCCAAGGCAAGTAGGGGTCATGGGCAATACGCATCCTGAACCCCTTGTCGTAATGCCTCCATATGGTGCCCCCATATTCAAAATGGGCCCTCGCTATAAGGTCGATGTACTTCAGCAAGGAAGCGGCCCTACCCGGCTGCCTCTGAATTACCACCGACGCAAAGGTCAGAAAGGCGTACAGCCACGAGCTGAAGCATTTCGTGACCTTTGTCTTTTTAACCTTCTCCCCAGGGACCACCTCCTTGTCCTGTTTAGGGACCTCCCTGTTCAAAATGGAGAAAAGATCAACATGCTCCCCCCGCCAGATTGCCTCCTTAACTGACGGGTGAAGATGGTACCCTAAAGGCATCGCGGGCAACCCACAAGGGATGGCCCCAGGCTTGATGCTGGCGAACGGGTCCCACACCGTGGTGGCCCCCGAGCCCAGCACCCCAAGCCCCGGTGGATACATGAACGGGACCGGTGGCATGATGGCCGGTGGACGAGGGATCCAACCCCCCACCCCCGCCCCGGGTGGGACAGGTACCCCCGCCGCCCCCACTGGCGGAGCCGGCGGGGACCAGACCTGTCCACAGGTGCCTGCAGCAGTCCCCACAAAGCTGTTGCCACCCCCCAAAGCGGGCGGGATGAACCCGGGACCCTGGACGGGCAAGAGCGGTGATGTGCCTACATGTGGTGCAACCTCACCTGTCCCGTAAGGGGTAGAAGCCATCCACGGTGGGCCCATCCTGGTTGGGCCCTGGAACGATGACCACTGCCCTGACTGGGCCATCTGCCCGGTGTGGGCCGTCTGCACGGCGTGGCCCGTCTGCCCGGTGCCCGCCATCTGCACGTTGTGGGCCACTTGCCCCTCTGGGGTCGACTCCTCTTCGGGGTCTGCGCCCCATGCTGCTGTGGCAGTCGAGGAAAGCCCCTCCGGGCCTGCCCCCGACCGCCACCTCTCTAAGTCGTCAAGCCGCTCCAAGACCCTGGCCCAGGAGAGAGAAGGGGACATCTCGGGTTGAGGGACTGTGGGCATAAACCCTACCCCCCCCCCCGCCGGGATCCCCCCCGGGGGGCCCCCTGCCGCAGCCCGAGCCCAGGCAGACGGCCTGGCAGCCCTCCTAGGCCGCACCACTGGTTGGGCCGGGAGGGCCTTAGCTTGCCGCTTTTTAGGGGCCATAACAGCACTACAAATCTAATGTTAAACAAGAAGGGATAGGGCGGGACCAAGCCCTCTCCCCAACGGACCCTGGACCACTTGGGCAAGGCCTGCCTGAAGCAGCAGGCCACAGCAGTCCAAACCCGCTCAGGAGGCCAATCCCCCCTCCCAATGGCGACAAGGCCCAACACCAGGCCTTTATACCCAGGCCACAAGCCACCCAGCGACCCCCGTGTGACCGCGAGGCCACCAGAAGGCAGCACCTCCCACCACCCAAAAACAGGCAATGAGGCTCCAAACCGGAGCGGAGCCCAGCCGATGCTGGCTCCGCTGATATCAGGAAAGGCTTTTGCTTGAACCACAGGCCACAAAATGGCGCCTCGCACGAGGTCGCCAAACAAAATGGCCGCCGGAGCAGACGAACGAACGTCTGCTCTTCTCTGCAGTCCGGGCGAAAAGGGAGAGCCCCGGGCCTGCTCGCCCTTATATAGGGCAAGCAGGCCCCGCCCGGACCAATCAGGAGCCTGGCCAATCAGGCCCTGATCTCCTGAGCGAAGTCTCGCAACGCGAGACTTCGCCCGGGATCCAAGATGGCGGCCGCCATGAGGGACCGTGTCTCCCGGTCCCTCCAGCAAAGCCTGCCAGCCGGGTAAGTCCGGCGCTGCCCTTTGAAGGCTAATAGAATTGTTGGTGGTGTTGAATAATTTTACATCATCTGCGAAGAGGACACAGTTGCTTTTTATATTATCACAAAGGTCATTTATGTAAAGAATAAAGAGAGTTGGTGCTAAAATACTGCCTTGGGGAAAACTTCTGCTAACAGGTACAGGGTTTGATAAAGTGTTTCCTATTTTGAACACATTGTCTGTTTGACAGGAATGCAGTAATCCATTTGTGCAGGGGTCCAGAAATGCCATAAGACTTTACTTTTTGGCATGGTTTATCATTATTATTATTATTTATTATTATTATTTATTAGATTTGTATGCCGCCCCTCTCTGTACCATGTACCACTGAGTCAAAGGCTTTGCAGAAGTCTATGTAAATTGCATGGTAGGGTTTTATATGTTTTTTAATATTAGATTTGTTCTACTATAATATTGTTTTTATTATTGTTGTGAGCCGCCCCGAGTCTTCGTAGAGGGGCGGCATACGAATCTAATATATTATTATTATTATTATTATTATTATTATTATTATTATTATTATTATTACTGTTATTGTTGTTGTTGTTGTTATTATTGTTATTGTTATTATTATTATTGTTGTTATTATTATTATTATTATTATTATTATTATTATTATTATTATTATTATTATTATCTTTTGCTTTGCCATGATCAAGTTGTGTAGTCCATACAGTGTAATACATAGTAACAGAGTTGGAAGGGACCTTGTAGGTCATCTAGTCCAACCCCTCCTCAAGCAGGACTCCCTATACCATTTTCAACAAATGGCAGTCCAATTTCCTCTTGAAAGTCTCAAGTGTTGGAACTCTCACAACCTCCAAAGCAAGCTTTCCCACTGGTTGATCGCTCTCACTGTCAGAATTTTTTTCCCTTTTTTCCAGGTTGAATCTTTCCTTGTTCAGTTTCCATCCATTATAGATGGAAAATAGCCTTACCCTGTGGCAGCCCCTCAGTATTGGAACACTGCTATCATGTCTACCCTGGTCCTTCTCTTTGCTAGAATATCCATGCCCAGTTCTTGTAACCAATCTTTTTATGTTTTAGTTTACAGCTCCCTAATCATCCAGGTTGGTCTCCTCTGTAGTGTAGAAGTTGTAGATTGCAGGGTAATTTTTTTCTCAAACCAAATTGTTTGTGAGACAGTTTGTCTCTAAGGGAGGGTAATGGATTGATTAATTATTGATTCCATGACTTCGTAGGTGATGCAACATAAAGAGATTGGTCTGTAATTTTCAATTAGGCTGGGGTCTCCCTTTTCGAAGATAGGGATGATTGTGGCTAGAGACCATAGGTTGAGTAGGGAGCTGGTCCTGAAAGATTTGTCAAAAAATATGCTCAGTGGTTCTGCTAGGGCAATGGAAAGGTGTTTTTTTTAAAGAAGTAAGCACATAATCCATCTGGTCCAATGGATAGAGATGGCTTTAGATTGCATACTGACTTTCCAATGTTGTCTTTTGTGAAATTGAAGTGTATCAGATCTTTGTGATTGTTTGTGATTCAACTAGGAACTATTGGGCATAAGTTGTTGCTGTTTACAAAGACTGAGCTGAAGAATGTGTTAAAGAGGTTGGCTTTAACAGTTCATCATTACAGGCTTTATTATTAAGTCCTCTTAGGGGTGGGATGGTTCTTGTCTCTTTAAGTTTGTTATTTGTGAAATTGTAGAATACATGGTTGGATTTTGTGCACAGAAGGTTTTTATTTTGATTGATATGATAATTGGTGCATTCAGTCTTTATTTATTGATGTAAGTTTTTGTAGCAACTTTTGAAGTTGGCTATGTAGCCTATTTTGTTTTTTCACCATAGAGAGGGTTGGGGTATTTTTGCTTGGTGCTTCCATATTGTTATGGGTAGTTTGTTTTCCCTATTTTGGGGAGTTATTAGTGGTACATATAGTTTATTGACTCTTTTGCCTTCGAGTAGGAAAATGTTATAATGGTCTTTGGCAGTAATACAGCCAGTGAATAAGATTTGCCAATCAAGATATATGGTCAGTATGAGATCATAGTTGGCTTTTTAAAAATTGTAACTGGGGGTTCCATAACTTTTGTAAAAGTGTACGTTGAGACAAAAGTCTATCATGCTGTGTCTATCATCCATAAATTGAATTTAAACTGTTACAGAAGATGAGATTAAGGCTGTTGTTGAGTCTAGTCTTGGTTACTAGTTGATCCAGTCCCAGATTAATTACAGCATTGCACAGGGTTTAATGTATAGGTTGAATGTATAGCACAGAGTTGAATGTATGTACAGGGTTGAATGTATTGGCATATCTTTGGAGCTGGAATCTGGGAAATGCAAAATGAATGAAAAGAAACATAGTTTCACTTAATTCAAATTTCACTTATGGAATTGTGCCACCATCTTGGTTGATTCAAAAGAGGATTGCAGGACATGCTGAAATTCTATATCAGAAGTATATCTCCTGTTACAACTATTTCAAAAGTTTTTAACATCAGAAACAAAATCTGGTTTAGTTTGTTACAGAACATTAACAGGAATGCATTGTTTTATGAGTCATCTTTGAAACTCCTTAGTCATTGAATTAGTCACTGTGGGAAGATAATTCTATCTAAGGTAGGCCCTTAGATAGATTAATGTTATTGTCCATTTGTAACTTACTGGTACATGAGGCCAATGATGTCCAAGCTCCCTTGGCTGTCAAATTTTAAGGATTAAAGTATTTGATTTCCTAAGTCTGTTTCATAGGATCTCCTTTCCAGTCACCCAATCTTTTCAATGGTTGTTCACTTGAACTTATTTTTTTGTTTTGCATACAGTAGTCCCTCACCTATTGCTGGTGTTACGTTTCAGACCTGGCCGCGATAGGTGAAATCCGTGATGGGGAATTTATCGACTGATAGTACTTATTTAAGTGTTTATATTGTAATTGTTTGGTAAGTTTTCATTGTTTTAAGTGTTTATAAACCCTTCCCACACAGTATTTATTTTAGATACAGTATTTAAATACAGTATTTACAATTTTAGATATATTTTAAAAAAAAAAAAAACCTGCCGATCGAGTTCGGCGGGCTGTTTAAATCTGCCGATTGACTTCCTCAGAAACCCGCGATGAAGTGAAGCCGCAGTAGGTGAAGCACGGTATAGCAAGGGACTACTGTACTTTCTTCTTCTTCTATGTATTCTGATACATTGCAGACACTGTGAATTTATTATGAAAAAGTAGCATACATATTAAACTGAAACCAATAAGTTCATATTTAAAGTTGAAGTAAGAACTTTCCAGAATTAACCGAACCTGCTTCTGAATGCAAAAATGTAAACATACTTCTGTTCAAATGCCAATGTTCATTTAATGAAGAGGCTATGAAAGTATGTCCAAATGTACATCTTGGTTTTTCTTTCACATATGCAAAGCTAATAGGCAAAGATTACAGGCGCATCTCAAGAGCCGCTCATAAGTTTTGCCAATATCAGCATGTGCCAGTGTGCTATTTCTTCCAGTCTTTAAGTCATTCATATGAATGGCTCATTTTTAGACAACAAAGCATGCAGAGGCTAAAGCAAGAGAAGAAAAGAAAATAAGCACTTCAAAGGATGCTTGAAAATCACCATAGTCCTATTCCCCGGCGTCTAAAAATATAACTTGAATCAAAACTACTGGTTTTGTTTTTCTGTTTAGAAGAGATGGGTTTTCTTTCAGGACTCAGAAGGGTAGCATGCCAAGACACAATATTATCCACAGTCATTTTACCTTGCTTTTGAGAGACTTTCCATAGCAACTGACCTTAACGGTTAAAGAGATATTCAGTGCATTGAGGAGAACAGCTTGGTATTTAATATATCCAGATATCCATACAGCATTGAGAAGCTCCTTGAAAGTGAGAATTTCCCACTCTTTCCGACTTTAAAAAAAAATACTCACAAGGTTGAATTGATGATAGCAGTGCAGAATTCTAATGGTGATGTTTGCTTGTTCCAGAATATATATGAGTGAGCTGCATTTGAATTCAGTTGTGCCAAGTGCAGCTGTATTATGAAAACATGTTCAGGTACCCATAACATTAAAGCATTTCCTGACACCAAATTATATATTTATAATCACAAGAATCTTCTAGGGCAATATGCCACAATTATGATTATGCTAGACCAGTACGGCAAACCTTTTTGTCACTGTCCACTAGCATTCCCTCGTATTCAGCACCCATAATGCAATGCACAGCCCTCTGTGCATGTGCACACACATAACCATGTGCAACCCCATGCCTGCATGTGCCCCAAACAATGCATGCACCCCGCACCACTCATGTGCATGTCCACTGAGCATGCGTCCCCATAGCCCATTTTAGATCAAACTTTGCCAGGACAAATGACCTGCCTTTGCAGAGGCAGTGGTGGCTCCTCCTTCCCCTGCCAGTCTTGCACGCCGGACAACGACCAGTCAGCTAGCCAGCAGGACTACAGAGGACTGAGCTGCCCAGCCTGATGTTGCTGGTGTACCATCCTTAGACCAATGCTTTGCTCTGGGCATGAGTGAGAATGGCCCATCCCTCTTGGGGACCACAAGCTGGCTTGCCCCGTCAGCCTGCCTTCACCCGGAAAGCTACCATTTGGGTTCCTTTACCCACTGTGCATGCACATAATGCTTTGTGCATGTACAGAGGTTAAAACCCCAATGGCCACAGGTGGGTGAAGCCTAGCATTTCCATCACTACTGACTTTCTGACCACTGGCAGGCATGCCTGAACTGGGAGCATTTCACCTGTGGTTGGGACAGTGAAATTTTTACTACCACACTGTGGACATGGCTTATACATTTTGTTTCAACATCTTTCAGTGCAAATTTGGTTCTCTGAGGTGGAGCTCCAAATTTTACTACTGGAACTGCGTTCCTGACCATTCCCTTAGGAACCCATCACTGTGTTGGGAGCCATGGCAAGGCAGCTTATAGTCCCCGAGATGGACAGGCTTCATGGGCTAGGCTGCAGAGTGGTAGCTGCCATTTGGGTTCTTTTACCTTCTGCGCATGCACAGAGGGTATAAGAACCCAAAAGGCAGCATCCGGATGGAGCCTCGTGGCACTGTTGCTCCATCCAGTTTAAAGTTCATTCCCTTGTTCCCACACCCACAAGTTCATCACGTTAACCAGTCGTCTTCTGCCAATGTGTCCGCCACTTCCATCAGCTTCTGGACAGGTACTGAACAAAGGATGACCTTGAGAATCTATAATGAATTTGTTATGGATATATCTCTACATCCCTCATGCAACAGCCCTCCCCATTTTCCCACAGCAAGGATTCATTCTAAAGCATAAATGCAATAACTATATGTTAGAGATGTTGTTCTGCCAGCGTGTCTCAACCGCCCGTAATTACAGGGTAATTAGTCCAGGAAGACACACACCACACAATAAAAGGAAAACCCAAAAGTTTTTATAAACAGAAAAACAGAAACAGCTCCCTTTTTAAATGTCAAAGGAATTTCCTGGTACACACAAGGTACAGGTTAAATGCAGACCAATTGCTCACCCAATAACTGGGAAATTGAGTCCAATTCTAAAGTCCAGGGAGTCCATACACACAATCCTGAACAGCAAAAACCACGATCTTGATGAAACAACGAATCAGATAAACTGCCAGGAGGCTAAAACACTAGGCTGCACTTTTATCTGTAGCACTAATTACAGCAGCCCCACCAAACCACAGGTAGCCTCATTTTCTCTTATAATAATCCTTCAGTTGTTGTCTCCTATGCATCACTCTATGCATGCGTGGATGTGTCATTAATTTTTGTTCAGAATCCAGGGATGATATAGATGACTGATCTCCTTCTGGGCTGTCTGCCAAACTCCCCTCTTCCCTGTCATGCTTCCTTGGTCCGTTGGCATATTCTACTGGGAGCAAAACAGGCCTGCGGCATGTGGATGTCTCCCCCACCTCCACCTCCACATTCCTTGGGGCAGGAGCTGGGCCAGAGCTAACCACAACAGATGTATGCATAAAAATATGTATTGTGCACAGGAGTAGGTTCTAATTTACCTCGCTTCTTCCTGTGCTGCATGGAATGTACAGTGCCAAAAACAATATTAAAAAGACAAAAAAAAGATGACGATGCATGCACCATGCCAGAAATCAGGCTTCTGTGCATGTGCAGAAGAAAAAAAAATTTTTTAATCCCCTCCCACTATTTTTTTTTAAAATGGCGGCATCCATGGAGCACTGACAGAATTGGTTCAGTGACATCATTGTGATGTCACCAGTGTTTTGCTACCTGTTCCAATAAACTGGTCCAAATGTGGAGGAACCCATCTCTGATTGTGCAGCATATCTTTGGAGAGAAAGATGGGGATTGAAGCCTTCTAGAGAGAAAGATTCTCTAAAACAAAGAGAATTCAAAATCTTTCTGCTTTGTGCCTGTTAATTGAAAATCTTTTCTATCTAGTCAATGTTACTGAATAGGAGCCTGGTTCAATGCCTACTTTTGAGTTATAGCCAATGGGGCCTCATAAATATGAAAAAAAGAAGAAGCCTATTCATTACTTTCTTTCTTATGAATCCAAAACTATTTTTGCTCTCTACCTTCAAATAAAATGATTAACTTTTTAAAATGAATTTTAATGTAAATGGATCAGATTAGTAGCTTTCAGTCTACTATGCATATATCCATTTGATTTTATATTTTTCCAAATATCACTGCACATGTCTTGAATTCAGTGATGGTGTCAAATGGGTCATGATTTAATTACACAAATGTCACAAAATTCTGCACCAATGATGGAGAGGTTTGCCCCTGCTGCCTTCTCCGATGCCTATGGGAGACCACTTAATTTTCTAGGATTAATACTAAAGCCGCTTTTCCCTGTTAAATTTATTTTTGTAAAAGGGAGAGTGGTTTTATATTCACAAGAAATTGAGCTTTCCCATTTAAATGCTGGTATCTTAGGATTGTGGGTATTGCTCTCTCCGCTTTTCCCTCCCCTTTCTCAAAACCCTGGATCCAAAAAAGAAAAGAAAATGTTCTAATCATAACTGTTCTAACATAATGACCTGGAACTCTTTTTTGGCTCATTAGATTTTAATCTCAAGTAAATTACTATGAATCTCCCCAAAGCAGATATTATAAGCATTTTAGTGCTTGTTTTCATGAATCAGAGTTGATTTATTGCAGCTACGTTTTAGTTTATAAAATGTGGGGCATTTTTGCTACTTTCAGCATGGAAGGGTGTTTACACTGATATATTAAGTATGCTTGGGATTTTTTTTTAAAAAAATAAAGGTTGAATATTTCATGTGAATGGAAACAAAGTTTAATTACAATCACAGGTGGTTTCTTTTGAAGAGATTTCTTGCCAGTTTGGTTCCTCTTCCTTCTTTAGATTTCTTTGTGGTTTAAGTAATTCCTGCTGGTTTTCTATCACACTTGCTTTTTCATCCCATGTGTAGGTCTCCCTGGCAGTGGGATGCATGCTACTAGATCCACTGAATGGTTATCATATTTAGATGCAAGAATAAGTGGGAAGATATTATAGGAAGAACAATTAAAGAATAATAATTGTAAAATAATGCACTTGGGGAAAATGAATCCTCAATCTGAGTATTGTATTGGCAGTTCTGTGCTAGCAAAAACTTCAGAAGAGAAGGATTTAGGGGTAGTGGTTTCTGACAGTCTCAAAATGGGTGAACAGTGCGGTCAGGCGGTAGGGAAAGCAAGTAGGATGCTTGGCTGCATAGCTAGAGGTATAACAAGCAGGGAGAGGGAGATTATGATCTCGCTGTATAGAGAGCTGGTGAGACCACATTTGCAATACTGTGTTCAGTTCTGGAGACCTCACCTACAAAAAGATATTGACAAAATTGAACAGGTCCAAAGACGGGCTACAAGAGTGGTGGAAGGTCTTAAGCATAAAACGTATTAGGAAAGACTTAATGAACTCAATCTGTATAGTCTGGAGGACAGAAGGAAAAGGGGGGACATGATCAAAACATTTAAATATGTTAAAGGGTTAAATAAGGTCCAGGAGGGAAGTGTTTTTAATAGGAAAGTGATCACAAGAACAAGGGAACACAATCTGAAGTTAGCTGGGGGAAAGATCAAAAGCAACATGAGAAAATATTATTTTACTGAAAGAGTAGTAGATCCTTGGAACAAACTTCCAGCAGACGTGGTAGATAAATCCACAGTAACTGAATTTAAACATGCCTGGGATAAACATATATCCATCCTAAGATAAAATTCAGAAAATAGTGTAAGGGCAGACTAGATGGATCATGAGGTCTTTTTCTGCCGTCAGTCTTCTATGTTTCTATGTTTCTAATACTAGACTAAGATAGGGTAAAAAAAAAAAAGAAATAAAGCATTTTAATAGTGCTTTCTAGAACACCATGAAAAACATTTGAATATTTTTTTAGAATGAATGTATAACAGTTGTATAACAGTTATTACTGCTGCTGTGGTTGTTGTAGAACATTGAACATTGTACATTTTTTTTCTTTCCCCGTTCCCCATAATAGATAGGCCCTGTTATTTGAATACACAAATATAACCAACTGATACATGCAGTTTAACTATTCATTGTGGTCCTATAGGCAGCAGTAATGCCAGGAAATACAACTTGACATTTATATCCTGTAGTATTTTAGACAATAAATCAAAGCAAAAGATGGGGAAAAAATTCAGTTTAACTGTAAAAGATAAACAATCATAATCCAATCAGGAAGTTATTTCATTGTCTATTTCACTCTTCTCCATTTAAGTGATTGTAGAAATTACAGAAATCCATGTGCTGTGAAATTGCAGCTCCTAAAATATACAGAGAGTATGGATATTGATTTCCCTGCCTAAGACAAAGTTTCTCAACCTTGGCTATTTGACTTTAACTCATAGAATTCCCCAACCAGCCATGAAAATTCTGGGAGTTGAAGTCCACCCATCTTAAAATGGCCAAGATTGAAAAGTCCTGGTATGGAAATTCTGGTAAGCATCAGATTTGCTCATAAAAGAAGGAAGGAGAACATGAGGTCTGTCCAATGAATGGCTACTAGCACACTGTGGACATGGCTTATGCAGGACGCCCTGCATTTTCTTTAAACATCTTTCAGTGCAAATGGGGTGGAACTCCATTTTCACTACCTCACTGCGTCCCCCCCGTCTGGGTAGCAGCCCACTCCCTGGTCTAGTCCCATCTTAATAATAATAATAATAATAATAATAATAATAATTATTATTATTATTATTATTATTATTATTATTTATTAGATTTGTATGCCACCCCTCTCCGAAGACTCAGGGCGGCTCACAGCAATAATAAAAATAATAAAATATAAAGAGCCTGGGGGAAAGGTGTCTCAACTCCCCCATGCCTGGCAGTATAGGTGGGTCTTGAGTAGTTTACGAAAGGCAAGGAGGGTGGGAGCAGTTCTAATCTCTGGGAGGAGTTGATTCCAGAGGCCCAGGGCCGCCACAGAGAAGGCTCTTCCCCTGGGGCCCGCCAAATGACATTGTTTAGTCGACAGAATCTGGAGAAGGCCAACTCTGTGGGACCTTATCGGTCGCTGGGATTCGTGCGGTAGCAGGCAGTTCTGGAGGTATACTGGTCCAATGCCATGTAGGGCTTTAAAGGTCATAACCAACACTTTGAATTGTGACCGGAAACTGATCAGCAGCCAATGCAGGCCACAGAATGTTGTAGAAACGTGGGTGAATCTGGGAAGCCCCATGATGGCTCCCGCGGCCGCATTTTGCACGATCTGAAGTTTCTGAACACTTTTCAAAGGTAGTCCCATGTAGAGAGTGTTGCAGTAATCGAACCTCGAGGTGATGAGGGCATGAGTGACTGTGAGCAATGACTCCCTGTCCAAATAGGGCCGCAACTGGTGCACCAGGCGAACCTGGGCAAACGCCCTCCTTGCCACAGCCGAAAGAAGCATGCTGATCAGGGTGAAATGCTTCTAGTTCACTTGTATCTATTGGTTGTCAAAGAGCCAATCACAAATATGCAAAGCATTCTGTGCATGTGCAGAGGGTTAAAAAACCCAAAGGGCAACTCTAATGACCAATAGGCACGAGGGAACTGGGAGTATTTCTTCCCTAAAGCTGAGTGACCTTCTGGACATTCACTCTGGCTCGCTCTCGGAAAAAGGCAATGGTAAGCAACTTTTGGGGAAAAAAATCTTTTCGAGAAAACTACAGGGACTAGTCAGGCAGTTAACCCTGACTTGAAGGCACACAAAAAAGTGTGTGTGTGTGTGCGTGTACATTCTTGAGTTGTATTACTAATATGTCTTTACCATTCCCTGGGTTGAAATATCCTGCAACACACATTATTGAAATCCCTCCAGTGCTGTAAGTGACAATGTGTTCAGATGATAGATAGGATTCTATAGCAGTTGCAGGCAGAAATTATGTGTTCGCTATATCTTTAGTTGTATTGGGTTAAATATCTTCTCACAAAGCTATAAATGCCATTGTTGTTTATATGGTAATAAATAAGCCACAAGGCAAAGTCAAAGCATTTAGTGTATCAGAATTTGGATCACTTCCCTACCCATATGGTGAATGTTGTAGTTGTGTGTTTTGTTTCTGTTCTGCCCACAGGGAGAATACTCCTAAAGAGTGAATGTTACTCATACTTCTCTTCTTTTAAAATAATTGACTACAGTTTTAATTTTTTCATGTATTAAATATTGGAAAATGATACTATGAGCAAGAAATTCACAAACTAAATGTAAGAATTGGAAGAATTTCTTTTTTATCCTTTAAAATACTTTTCAGAATGTACTTTTTAAAATTCCTTTGAGAAGAATTTTTTTTCAAAACAAGATCTAATGTGGCGCAATGCCACAGAATAAAATAATAAACCATCATAATCCTAAACAACTAAGAATCATGAAACCATCAGAGATAGCTAAACAGATATTAACATAATGGTTTAAGATGTCTCTTCAGTATCATATACTTTTAACTTGCCACCAAAAAGATAACAGAACAGAATGGAATGGAACAGAATGGAATGGAATGGAACAGAACAGGAGAGAACAGAACAAAGAGTTGGAAGGGATCTTGGAGGTCTTCTAGTCCAATCCCCTACTTAGGTAGGAAATCCTATACCATTTCAGACAAATGGATGTCCAATCTCTTCTTAAAAACTTCCAGTTTTGGAGAGTTCACAACTTCTGGAGGCAAGTTGTTCCACTGATTAATAGTTCTAGCTGTCAGGAAATTTCTAACCGGCAAGACTGATGCCAGTCAAGGTTCAGTTGAAAAGTCATTTTTCTTATTGTTCCTATACAACAGGAAGGGAAAATGGTCTTTCATATATTTGTGTTCCAAGCCATTTCCTCTCTTATATGTGCAACATCTGAAATTGGGCTCAGAAGCGAATGGTGACAAATAGACCTTTTTCAGAATTTGTTTCCAAATCTCTACTAACCTGACACAACAACTTGAAGGAGACATTAAAAAGTGTAGAGGAAAAGTTGGAACCAGGTTTCCAGTCAGTATAGATGGTTAAATGAAGTATATAAAAAATAATATCCAATTACACTAACTCCTTCCTTAAAGCTGGATCTTTAGCCTCCCCAGTCTATAAAAGAAATAGTAGTCTTATTCCTGACTTTTAAGCATTATTCATGAGGTTCATATTCTCACTGTTTGTGTGTGTGTGTGTATTTATGTACATACACACACATATAACAGTTCCCTCACCTTTATTCCCCCCATACAAGATAACGCAACAAGAAAGAACAAAGAAAGCTAAATGTCATAAGAATAAAATTAAAATTAAATTAAACTACTTTAAATCATCGTTTAAATTCTCATGACATTTTTACAGAAAAACTAGACCACCACAAGAAGACATATCAAATTTCATAACACTCAGAGGAGGAATTACCAACTTGCATCAATGCACTATTTAATGACTGATATGTATTCCAAGTATAAATATTCCACTTAATCTCTTTTCTATCCTCATCAGTGTATCACTGAAAGGAAATAAAACGCCACACATTCTAAGGGCAGCAAGATGTGAATTTGATTTTGCTATTGTTAAATTTAACCCAGATTTTCTCTGGATCAGCGGTTCTCAACCTCTCTGATTTTGCAGATTGGGGGGGGGGCAGAGAAGAGATGGTTCTATGTGAGCAGTAAGGCCTGTGCACACTCCATTTGCATCAGCAGTGGGCACACACACCTACCACTCATGTAAATGGAACTTCCTGCATGTGAGAGATTGCTTGTTGCTCATGCAAGTAGAGCTCGTATGCACACTCACCATAGAAACATGGAAACCATCTGCTGATTCTGTGGCCCAGTTCCAAATGGGCCAAAGCCCAGTAGTGGGCTGTGGCCTGGTGACCAGGAACCCCCAATCTTGATGTTTATATTAGAGAGCAATATTGTTTCGTGCAACAGGCATGAAATTTTTTTTCTCATTTTTCACCCAGTCAAGAAATTCTTCATATGAGTCTTCGTTTTTGACAGCCATAGAAATATGTTTTTCATCAGATGGATTGGCTTTCTTTCTCTCTTTTGCTGATAGCCCATCTTTGACAAATAACTTTCACTTCAAATACAGCATCTTTAAATCAATTTATTAAGGACTAACAAAATAAATATTGTTCCCAGATTTATAGTACTTCTTCCCATTGAATAAATCTATTTTTGTTTCTGCCTAAGCCAAGAATGACTTTCTCTATACATAGACATGGGTTAAACTAATAAACTATAACATGAGCACAAAAATTCTCTTTAAAAATATATCATTTTTGGCTTCTAGAATTGGCATATTCTAGCATAAGGAGCACCTGGACAGTAAGGGATACCCCATTTTACTAAGTGTTCTGTAAATGACTAAGTTAAACCACAGTAGATGATTGAGGTTCATGGTCAATTTGGTGCATATAACATAACAATTTGAAATATATATATATATGATGGTCTTGGTATATTCGGGTTTCTTCCTGTGTAGGATTTGGAAATTTCTGGCGACGGGTGTGGTTTGATATGAACAAGCGGGATGATACCTCCCACCTACCAGACATCTGGAAACCAGCCCTCATTAACAAACGTATCCCAGCCATAGAAACAGAAACCAGACTCAGAACACACATTGCAAAACAACCAAGTAGCCTGCAAGCTCCAACTACTCAGGATATCAACCCTAATCTATCTATCTATCTATCTATCTATCTATCTATCTATCTATCTATCTATCTATCTATATATATATATATATATATATATATATATATATGGATTAGGGTTGATATCCTGAGTAGTTGGATATATATATATATATATATATATATATATATATATGTTAAATGTTTATAGCTGGAATTTTAAACATAAGACATAAGAAAAAACATATATATATATATATATATATATATATTAAAATAAACAAATAACAATACAAGCATGTAAAAAGAGAAAAAAAGAAAAGAAAAAAAGAAAAGAAACACAAAGAAAAAACCAACAGTTATACAGTGAATCATACGATAAACAGTGTACAATAACAACAAACAATAAAGGATGGGCGGGAGGACAGCAGATCTGTATTGAGAGTGTGAGCTATAAATATTCTCTGTAGCCCATTACATAATAGCTAATAATCTAAATTATAAGTAAATAAAAGGGAGAGTTGAGTATAACACAGCAAGGAGGTTTTAAATGGATAAGCTTAATTTTTACATATATCTTATTTCATTCGTCCATTGAGATGATTTAAACACCAGATAATTATCTTTGTATATAGAGAATTTTTGAATATGGTGCATTTTTAACAGTTGTTGGGTGGATTTTTCTTTTTTTCTTTTTTTCTAACCATTGGTAAAAGGGATCCCAGTGGTTATGAAATAAAGATTCATCGTTATTTCTAAGTTCCAGAGTTAGTTTGGTCATTTCTGCACAATTTCTAATTTTTTCTAGTATTAACCCATCTTGGGGTTTGTCTTCATTTTTCCACCATTGTAGCCATTGTAGTAATATAAATGACTAAGTAAATATGATTTTTTTAAAATTCTGCCTTAAAATACCTAAAAGGAAGCATTCTGGTGTTTTGTCTAATTTAAGATTGAGAAATTCGTCAAGCCAGGTTCCAATTTTTTCCAGTATGTCTGTGATTTTTCACATTTCCACCATAGGTGGAAATATGTGCCTTGTTCTTTTTTGACACTTCCAGCAGGTGGGAAACAATTTGAAATATAAAAGACATATATGATAACAATAGCACTTAGAGTTATATGCCACCCTATAGTGCTTTATTCATTTATTTATTGGATTTGCATGCTACCCCTCTTTGAGGACTCTTTGTACAGTTTACAAGGTAAGTATCATTTGCATATCGCAACAATCTGGGTCTTCATTTTACCAATCGCAGAAAGATGGAAACCTGAGTCCAATCTTGAGACTTGTCAGAATTGAACTCTAGGCTGCAGACAGAATTTTTTTGCAATACTGGATTTTAACCACAATGTCACCAGGACTCTTAGAAAATGGCAAGGTAATTAACAATGAAGTTAATAAAATAAAAATAAAATTATTGTATAATTATGAAACTGAAAGAAAAGGAAAGATGTAACATATTTGAATGATGATTTGATCTTATGGAATATAGCCGCCCCGAGTCTATGGAGAGGGTCGGCATACAAATTAATTAATTAATCAATCAATCAATCAATCAATCAATCAAACAAACAAATAAATAAAATGCACATGGAGGGTAAGGGTGAAAAATGGGCCCATTGGAAGAGGGTCTCTGGAGGCCATTTTCACCCTCCCAGAGGATTGCGGAGACCCTCTGAAACCCAGGGAAGGCAAAAAGCGCCCTCCTGCCATGGTACAGAAGGCCAACTAGCAACTTAGCAGAGAACCCCTTGCTAAAAAATTTAAAGCCCATCCTTGGATCAGGATGGTGTTGCTTGTTCAAGTGCAAAAGAAATAACTAAAGGTGTAGGGAGGCATTACTCTTCCTGCTTGTCTTGCCTTTTAAATGAGTAACATGACTTTTACTTCTTTGCCCTGCTGACGGGAAATGACTTGATTCCATTACTTACTCAGGATGAAGTAAACATCTCCCATAGTCTGTATATGTGCTGCTTTCTCAACCCTCCTATTGTTAGGGAACCCTTTCAACCACTCGCATGCTTCATTTAGCTTCTCTCATCAGAACTGTGAACAAAACAGGAATATGATCCCAATTGCCCACACCACAAATCCCTGCAGTGGGCATTGGCAAGCAAAACACAGAACTCTGTGTAATGGATTGATATCTAGAGGGAATAATGTATCATGACAGTAGGGAAGTTTTTTTTTTAAAAAAAGGATTTGGAATCTTCAGGACTTGATGGCTTCCATTTAGCCTGAGCACATCTCAATTCCCACAGTGACCAAAATAATAGTCATCTCTGCTTTTCATATAGCTTTTACAGTCTTGCAGGCCCAGAAATACTGAAGAAAACAAGGGAAAAGTGTCAGGGGGCAGCGATGAATTTTTACCTTTAAAATGTTTATCTCTATAATGTCTTCTCCTGATAAAACTGCTACCACGCCATTACAGACCATGCATTCTAATTACCTAAAACCCCCAATCGCTGCTGTTTGCAATGTAAATGGCACCACACTGCAGCATGTTGACTTCTCAAAAGCTTTTTTGAGTGTGACTTTTGCATCCTTTAATAATATCTTTGCATGCCAAATCACCTAAGGCTTGCACTCTGATTAACTCCAGGTTGATAGTGATGCTACTCTAATGTATTACTGGCAATACTGCAAATTTTTAAGTAGAAAGTAATAGCTGTCTCTATAAAATACTTCCTTCTGCCACTGAATTTGGCAGAAGTTAAATTCATTTTGTCTTAGACTGCTCTCCATTCTTTCTGATGGCTCACTAGGATTTTTATTTAAACTGATTTGAAGTTTGTCCAAAAAACCCTAACCCTTGTTCTTTTGAAAATAAAAGATATCTTATTTATTTCGATTACTTTTTCAAGCTTCTTCAGAAAAATAAAGTGAATTTTTAGGTGAATTGTGGAGAGCTCATCCAAACAAGCAGCTATGCTAACAAAAGGCTAACACAAGGCTGTTAATCCCTTGCTAGAAGCGGGCTGCTTCTGGGATGGGGGGGGGGAGAGATGCCATTCCAGTAGTGGAAATGGAACTGCACGCACAGGTCTGGCTGACCGGCAGTTAGGTGCACATGCGCAGGAACCATAATCTCCCACAAGGATGTGCGCGACTGTGAGAGTTTGGTGATTTTCATTGTGCAGAAGCAAAAAACCAGCAAAAATCAGTGAAATCTCACAGTTGTGATCACCCTCATGTGAGATTTTGTGCAGGAAGCAAATCTCATTCTGAGCATGTGCCCAACTCCCGTCAGCATGCCCGTGCCCGCCGCCTGTCTGCCCATTACTTCCGCCCAGCCAGAGGCATCCCAGTAAACTGACGTGAGTGCTGCCCTTCACTGGTCCCTTCCTTGTGAATTTCTTTTCCAGCAAGGAATGTAAGGTTCAGAGAAAAATCCGGCTGTGTTCATGTGTACTTTGTAGGGCAGATTTTCAATGCTGACTAATTTTAAAGAAGTATAAAATTAGAAACTTAGAAAAAAATGACCCAAAATTTTTCATAATTATTGTGTGATGTGTACTGTGTAAGATAGAAAGGATTTACTGTTGTTAATGTGGTTGTCTCTTTTAATCTAACCATAGAAGTGTCCTGCATACTTCTAACAATACAGATGTTCTTTCTATATAATCTATGAGTCTACAGAGAGGGGCGGCATACAAATCTAATAAATAAAATAAATAAATAATATGCATATTAATGTGGTCCAGGGGTGGGTTCCACTTACCTTCACCACTGGTTCACATTGTGACTTTTAGTTCATGCGTGATAGCTCCAATCATCTGCATGTGCTCATCCTCTCATGCAATTTTGCTCCCGCACATGATCAGTAGCTGTAATCAGCCCAAAACACATCTGAGGAGCTGATTAGCTGTGTTTCAGGTCAAGGAAGAAAGGTAAATGTAAAACTGGGGGAGGGTGGGGGGAGCCTTTATTAAGCAGCAGCAGAGGATAAAACTTCCAAACAGTAAAAAAAAAAGGGGGGGGGAATTCCCCCAAAAAGGATGGTAGCGCCCATGGACTTTTAGCACTGAATTAGATCTGTAATGCTACCATGACATCAACAGCAGATTCCTCCGCGCCGAACCAGGAGGAACCCACCCCTGATGTGGTCATCAACTACATATGGCCTTATGAGCAATGCATGAAGTACTTAAAATAGAAAGCGTCTTGTACAGAGAATGACACTGATGAAAATGCACAAGTTATATTAAGATTAAACTGAACATGTTTTAGAATCTTACATACAGAACATGGGATGCACAACCACATCTCTAAAAACAATATTCCATTTTTAAAAATACATATATCACATAAGCACATGTCCCATATCAAGGTGGGGTAAATAACAAGCAAAATGAGCCCAGTTAGGATTCAAATTTGTGAAAACATAGTTGTCAACTCAAATCTAGAGGAATGGGAGATTTTAATTAAATTCAGAACTATAATTGAGTGTTTTCTGTTATGTTAATATGCTATAATTATATTTAATTATAGGTATACCACTAGGAGTAGTAATGCTATAATTAATGGATTGCCAGCAGGTCAGCAATCTTTCATTTTAGTAGTATATATCCACACCTACATAAGAGAGAGTATTCATTGGAAGGATGTGGTTGTACAGATGTACAACTGCAGATGTACATGTAAGTGGATACATTTTGGATACAGGAACTGATGCTTCATACCATTAAGTCTTTCCCTTTGCACATATAAATTAATGTGGGAAAAGTCTTAATAGATAGAGGGAACAATCAGAGACAGTATAGCCTGCCCTTGGATAGAAGGAGGGACAGGAGACTCAGAAGAAACCCTCACTAACACTTCAGGTAGCAAAGGTGGAGAGGAGGGGGAGAAAACTATACTTTTACACTTGCAAAATTTTGTTAGAGTATTATTACAAAAGTACTCTGGTTGTTATTCCTATCTTGTCAGTCCTGCCCCAATGGTGTCCCTTAAGCAAGAATGACTTTTGACTCCATTTGGTCAGAAAAGTTTACTTTACTAAAGGTCAATTGAATTACAGAATAGCAAAGCCAGAACTGAGGCTTGTGCGCCAAACTTTCCCAATTAATTTTCCCTGTTTTGTCCCTCCCATTGTTGATTGCTCATTGTCCAATCATATTCAACTAAAACGTTTTGGGAATGGTCTCTTGAACTGTAGAATAGTGTAGAACTGCATGCTTTTCCCAGCTGCCTTAGCAACATTTGCTAAATGTTGGCACCACTCAATGAAAAATCATAGGATTTTAAATTGTAATTACTCCTACTAACTTTTATCTAGAGTAGAAGATTATATGAAATTCTCAAACTTCAAAGTACAATATTTATGGCGGATTTTTAAATCCTCAGTTAGAAATGCATTTATTAGTTGGCAATTCTTCAGTATTTCTTTTCCTTTTTTGTTGAACATTGCAATCATATAAAATAAAGGAAGACAGCAAAAGCAAATTATCAATAGCCAAAAACATTCATGGTTTCTTTGGGTTCTTATTTCAGGACTGTATGCTTCTTCACACAACTTACTGAGAAAAAATAAGAGAGATTTTCCTAGGTGTCTGGTTGGGCATTTAGAAGAATGGGAGGCTGGTTTGGCTCTTGGTCTAATAGTAGAGATGTAAAATAAATCTTTATGAAATTCTATGGGAGCAGAGTGCAAATGTTTTAATGTGAGTAGCAGCATTGAAGTTGAAACAAAAACCAAATAAAGAAGAAAAGGTATATTTGAAGATACAGTGGCACTTCTACTTATTAATTTGTTCCATGACCAGGTTCTTAAGTAGAAAAGTTTGTAAGAAGAAGCAATTTTTCCCATAGGAATGAATGTAAAAGCAAATAAGGTCTGCGATTGGGGAAATCACAGGGAGGGTGGAGGCCCTGTTCCCCCTGGGAGATTCCTAGAGAGGCCCCATGGAGGCTTCTCTAGGCCTTTTCCGGCCTCATTTCCTCCCAGGAGATTCCTAGAGAGGCCCCACGGAGGCTTTTCCTTGCCTTTTCCAGCCCTGTTTCCTCCCAGGAGATTCCTAGAGAGTCCTCACGGAGGCTTCTCCCTGCCTTTTCTGGTTACAGTTTTGGAGGCTTGGGTTTGTAAGTGGAAAATGGTTCTTGAGAACAGGCAAAAAAATCTTGAACACCCGGTTCTTATCTAGAAAAGTTCATAAGTCAAGGGGTTCTTAGGTAGAGGTACCACTGTACAGCTAAAAGGTTCAGCTGAAAAAAATATGTTGACATTAAATACACAAAAGCGCAGCTATGAAATAAACTGTGTACATTTGAGAAATTTAAGAAGACTGAATTAAGAGTAAAGTACATAATCTGCTTACATTTGAGAAATTTAAAAAGTCTCAATCAAGAGAAATGTACATAAGAAAAGGAATTACATCAGGGAACATTTTGGATTTTGTAAAAATATCTCCCAGGAAATGTAAGTTTAAACATTAGGGGAAGTTGTGTATAATAGATTCGTATGCAAGCAAAATGTGATGTAGAACTTTTTAAAAAGAACTTATATAAACAAAAGCAATATTAGGATGCAGTTATTAATTAGAATAATCTGCATAAATGTGAGCAGTTAAGGTCTGGGTTTAAACCAGACAGAGCACTTCAAATGACTTTGTTTTGCAATGCAGTCAGTCCATGCAAAATATGTTCATATCACATATATGCACTGGTGGGCTACTGCCAGAATGGCTAATTGTGTGCAGCTCCGCGGCTCTGGAGTGGGAAGTGCAGGATTGAACACAATTTTGCTTCCCACACCTGTGCAGGTAGCAAAATCTTGCACAGGGACATACATGTGGGTGTATTTTGCTGAAGTTTTTTGGTTCTCCGGAAGCAAAATTGAGCTTAATCCTGCACTTGTGCTCCAAAGCCGTGGAGCTGCGCACAATTAGCCATTCCAGCAGCAGCCAAACAGTGCATATATGTTTTAGTCACCTGGAAAATTTAGAACACACTTGTAAATTTTATTCCCTAATTGCTGTAAATAATTGCATAAAGCAAAAGAAACATAAAAAGCCTCTACCATATCTACCTTCCTTAACGGTAACAGCAGAGGTAACTATCAAGGAACCCAGGGTTGCAATGTGATACTGCAGAAAATATTTTCATTTATTGCAGCACCTCATCTTTGCTCTTTCCCCAGGCTCCATGGGGAATGAGACTATTTATAAATGGTGAAAAAAAAAAGATTAATCATCTCAACAAACACGTTTGAAATTCTCAAAAAAATACATATATACATACCTATACAAGTCTGCATTTTCACAAATGCTACAGTTATATACTTAAAAGACAGTCACATATACTGTATGTGTGTATCTCCAAAGGGAAAAACACAAAGGTAACTACAAAGGTAGTTGTTGCAGTGGTTATTTGATTTAAATTTGATTTATTGGATTTGTATGCCACCCCTCTCCGGAGACTTGGGGCAGCTAACAACAATAATAAAACAGTATACAAAATAATCCAATAGTAAAAACAATTAAAAACCCATTAAAATAAAAACCAAACATACATTCAGACATACCATGCATAAAATTGTAAAGGCCTAGGGGGAAAGAGTATCTCAGTTCCCCCATGCCTGACGACAGAGGTGGGTTTTAAGTAGCTTACGAAAGGCAAGGAGGATGGGGGCAATTCTAATCTCTGGGGGAGTTGGTTCCAGAGGACCGGGCCCGCCACAGAGAAGACTCTTCCCCTGGGTCTCGCCAAGCGGCATTGTTTAGTTGACGGGACCCAGAGAAGACCCACTCTGTGGGACCTAACTGGTCGCTGGGATTCGTGCAACAGAAGGCGGTCCCTGAGATAATCTGGTCCGGTGCCATGAAGGGCTTATAATACTGAAACAAAGAAAATATATTTCCTTGATCTTGCAAGCTGACGGTATGTAGGATACGAAGGAACCTGAATGTACCCACACTGCCAGGGGTGAAATGCTACCGGTTTGGCCCAGTTTGGGCATACTGGTAGAGGTGGCCATAGGTGGTTTGGAAAACTGGTAGCAACAGCATTGCGAGGCTATGTCCACCTGTCCAGACATTGTCATTGCATGCGCAGAGGGTGTGATGGTGGCACACTCACTTCCGAAATAGTAGGGAAGGTAAGTAGATTTCATTGCTGCACTCTGCCTATATCAGCTCCAAACTACGAACTAACTCCACAAGAAGAGACCTCCCCTCCTTCTTATTCAGGGAATTAAGTGGGTTATTTATCTGAATCATTTCCTAATTTTATCTGGATGTTTGGGAAATTAGCTCCTTTTGACTAGGCAACATCTCCTGCATATCTCTGTCAAGCTTATCTACCTCACTCTCTGCAACCTTCATACCAGAAAGGAAGAAACAATTGGGACAGGACTATTATCAAATAATCCAATCCTAAACCTATGAAGCATAAAGAGCTTTGTAGATGATGATCAGCACTTTCAGTTATACTCAGAAACTGACTGGTAACTAAAATAGTTCACAAAGCGGTAAGAAGTGTCTATTATTGTTCATGTTACTGCATTTTGAATCAGCTGTAGCTTTTACATATTCTTCAAATATGTAAATATGTAAAGAATATAAAGCACATTGCAGTAGTCCAATCATGAGGATACTAGGACATAGATATTTTTCCATCTATAAGATGCCCCTCCCCCCCCATATAAGATGCTCCCATGTTTTATGCAGTTTCTTGCAGTAAGCACACTATAAGCCATAGCTGTGAAGAAGTCATCTGGTTAGAGTGAGTAATATACTAAGTATAGGAAATGCATCTCAGAAATAATAGAGATGAAACCTAGAGTGACAGATATATGATAAAGGAAACAACTACAATAGAGAGGAAAGATAGAGCTGCCTAAAAGATAGAGGCTCATCCGGCATGTGTATCCTTCTCCTCTCTGCCTCCTGTGTCTCCATTTTCAAGTAAACGATTTAAAGAAAAAGTGGCATCTTATGCACGGAAAAAATACAGTAAATTACTATCTGAAAGATCTACCTGTCAAGGAAAAGACATAAGAGGCATACAAGGTGAGTCTTTACAAAGCTCAAATTCTGTCACTAAAATGTTTGGTTGATCTCTTATATTAATTATGCTAAAGACATTTCAGAATGCAAACCCCTGTATCTGATAACATGATAATGGTGTTGCAGAAAATTAACAATCCATTGAAGCATGTCCCAAAGCAATGGAGATCTCAAACAAAGTTTCTTTATTGAAATAGCCTAAGACAATGATCATTGGATTTCCAACCAAGAAGCAATATGGAGAGGTCCCCGACAATACATTTGCAAAATATTATATAGGAGACAGAAAAGCTTTATCATCAGGTTTTAAGAATTAATTTTTTGTACTATAAGATGTACTGGACCATAAGAGGCTCATTCGTTTTAGAGGAGGCAAACAAGAAACAAAATCTGCCTCTGCCTCTCAGCATCCATCCAGTATTCATCTGGCTGGCATCCTTGTAGGCAAACAGCAAACAGCCTGGTCAGTTTCAGCATCTTATTGCAGCCCCAGCACATGACTCATCAGGGCTCTGTTCCATTGCGTCCACCACCAGTCAACTGAACTAAGCTGCTGCTGCCACCAGGACACAGTGCAGCCTTTGCTGGCAAGCAGCTGAATGGTGATTGGATAGGCCTCTTGGAATACCACTGATCAGCTGTTCTAGGCATTGGGGATCACCATGCCACCTATCACCCCCCCCCCCATCACCACTGATTGCCAGTATTGCCGTTCACCAATTGCTGCACCAAAACCACCCTCCACTGTAATATTTGCTGTATAAGACAAACAGACATTTCCACCCACTTTTTTTTTGAAGGGGATGGTGTATCTTATAATGTGAAAAATATGGTACATTACCTTTGTCGTCAGGCATGGGGGAACTGAGATATCTCCCCCGGGCCTATATAATTTATGTATGGTATGTTTGTAGGTATGTCTGCTTAAAAATGGTTTTTTTTAACTATTTTAAATTTTAAATTGTAAATTACTAGATTTGTCAGGAACTGTTTTTATTGTGTTGTGAGCCGCCCCGAGTCTACGGAGAGGGGCGGCATACAAATCTAATAAATAAATAAATAAATAAATAAATAAATAAATAAATAAATAAATAAATAAATAAATAAATAAGCAAGCAAGCAAGCAAGCAAGCAAGCAAGCAAGCAAGCAAGCAAGCAAGCAAGCAAGCAAGCAAGCAAGCAAGCAAGCAAGCAAGCAAGCAAGCAAGCAAACAAACAAACAAACAAACAAACAAACAAATAAACAAATAAACAAATAAACAAATAAACAAACAACAAACAAACAAACAAACAAACAAACAAAAACCTCCCCCCCGCCAACTCCATAGGCAATAAAGCTATCATTCATACTTAGCATTGAAATTGGCACCTCAAATGTGATGTCAACGCTAATCCACATTTCTTAATCCAAAGGACAAGCATTTATTTTTATTTTATGATAAGATGACTCTTTTTCATATTCTAACCACTGCAGTGGGGCAGTGGTTAGAGTGTAGTACTGCAGGCTACTTCTGCCAGCAGTTTCGCAGATCGAATCTCACTAAGGCTGACTTAGCCTTCCATCCGTCCGAGGTGTGTAAAAGGAAGAGCTAGATTGTTGGGAGCAATATGCTGACTCTGTAAACCTCTTAGAAAGGGTACATAAGTGCTAAGTGCTATTGCTACTTCTCCTTGAATTGCAAGTCTGCACCTTATTATTTGCCTTGTACTTTTTCATTGGGATAACTTCTTAACTAAATTACAGTATCAAAGTACAGCCTGATTCCAGTAACTTCCTTAGTTTTGTACAAGTTACATCATAAATATGACTGAAGCAGAAAGAATCAAATCTTAATTAAGAAAAGGGATTTTTAAAAGAAAGAAATAACCTTTAAACTTCATGTTGTCACAGTGAAAAATTATTCACCTCTGTTTCTTAAATTTATGTTCTTAAATCCAGAACCAACAGATAAATGCTGCAAAGTTTAGTAATTGCTTTGAGAATAATAAGTTATAAGAGAAGCTCATCTTATTTTACACATGAACGTTTGAAAAATATCCTGGAGTAAAAAGCTAAAAAAAATAGAGGGATAATAAGAAAATCATTACTTGGCTTACTACTCTCTCTCTCTCTCTCTCTCTCTCTCACACACACACACACACACACACACATACACACACACACACCATGGAATGTAAATACTGTTTTGTTGTCTGATCAATTAGTGTAATGGGAAATTGCTATGGATCTGAAAATCCCCATTTCTTGTATATTGCTTTATTTATTAATAAAAACAAGGTAGGCTTACTGAGCTCATATGCAATCAAATTATTGTTGGTATACTCTCACCACTTTCATTCTTTTTTTAATTAAGGAGGACTCTTTTTTCAGAAACGTCCTAGCTTAGTTATACCCTACATCCAATTTTGATGTCTATCTTTAGTCCCAAGTCTCCGTAATATCTTACAAGCTATCTACTTCTACTGTACATTGGCAGGCCTGGGGCCGTTGAGCGACAAATACTCTGCTCTGGCCAGTAGTGTGTTAGTGGAATGGATGAGTGATGATGGATGGATGCTTTTTAATATATTGGGGTTTTATACTGTATATCTGTTATATCTTTGTTCGCCTCCCTGAGTCCATTGTAGAAGAGTGGCCTATAAATTCAAATAATTAATAAATGATTAATAAACTCCCCCCTTGATATCTTTATCTTCTTCTATGAGCAGTGTCACATCTACATTTCCCTCTATCGAAGCCGTGAAATTTCATCTCTGATATTTCCTATAAAATAACCTTCTCAATACCAACAAATCACCTGTTAAGATTTTCTATAGGTTTATATTTCCCTTTCTGCAGTGCTAGAGAATCTACTTCTACATGTTGAACTGTAGTTCTCATTTTATGCTTATTAACTGGCTACTATGCAGCAAAAATCTAAATATTTTTTTTAGATTTCCCAAGTACTTTTAAACCAAGAGGGAAATGTGTAGAATGTTTATCCTCATCATAATTATCATTACAATAATAAACTCGCATTAAATATCAAATCAACAAGAATTAACTGAGATTCTTTGGAACTAGAAGTATACATATTTATCATTGTGTGCAACCATATGTGGAGCTGTATTGGCTTGAGGTGGGGGGGGGGGAAGGACCAAGGGAAAAAAACTTGCTTGTGAAACTGACATTAACAGATTTATACATTCAGTGATATCTTGTAATACCAGCTATTTCAATGGAAGAGGATTATAACTAGCTTTAGGGACAAGCAGATTTATGTATATAATTATTGAATCAAACAGCCTTTCAGGTTTCTTAATCTGGAGCTGTCATATAACTGAGCTCCCCAGTTAATATGGTAAAGTCTAAAAGAACTTGGAAAAAATTGTCAAGTAGTTACAGGAATCCAAGAATACCTTCAATTTTAACTTTTTTTAGAGTGTTTTAAGAAAGAAAATGCACCAACAGTGACTTCTAAAATCCTTTACTACTAGTTTGCATGTGCACTCACTTGTGATGCTTCTGTGCATGTGCAGAGGTTTCCTGGGTGGGTGGGCTTAGCCTCTGGCCGCCAGCACTACTAGTTCTTTGAACCAGGGCAAATTGGGACCAACCCACTGCTGAAATTCACCGGACATTTTATCATCCAGAAAAATCTTCATTAAATAACACAACAGCAGGTCAATAAATCTATGTCACTTGTAATCAATAAATACATTCAAATATCGCATTTTTTAGTTGTCTCATTTCATGTGCCAAGTTGCCATCCCACTGACAGAACTGAGATACAAAATATTAAAATCTTGTCACTGAGGAATAATTTATTATGTAAAATGTATAAATATTACAGCCTCTGAGCAATTACAAAGTAATTTACTATACGGTATGTACATATGTTCAACACTCAACATTTTTCATATTTATGTATGCTTCTATAGTTACTGAATTTGACAAAATTGAATCATTTACTCCAATAATCTTTACTTCACAATATAATTTCCTTGTACATCATCTCCTTAATTTTTATAATTTTTCATCATGCTCATATAATAAAAACAAAACTTGCAATTTGCTATAACACTTGGTTTTTCTTTTTCTTTTATTTAGTTTTTGTTTTATGATGGAAAATGGAGGCTAATCATGCACGTAGAGACAGTTGCTACACAATTATGGCAAACAATGTCTATTGACATTTTTCCCCCTGATGCTGCAGAGAATATATATATGTGTGTATTAAATAGTGCAGAATGCAAAAGCTATTGCACAGCTCCCTTCAGAGTAAAGAAACCATAAATATACGGTATGTATTTTTCCATTTCAGAAATAAAAGGAAAACATAGTCTCTGTGGTAGATATGTCTAAAAAGTTGTGAATGAATCCCAGTGCAAATTTAAGATTCCCCAAACAGTGATTGCACTGCAAAGCTGTTCCATAAACAATCTCCTTCTGTATTGTACTGCATGAGAAATTCAGCAGTGACTCAAACTGCATTCCCAAAAGAACATATTTGATATTTCATTTAAGTGTTTTGAACATGTGATGCCAGTGCATGGGAATGAAAATTACACTGTTCACTAACCGTAAGATTTTTTTCCCCGAGACTGGATTCTAAGCTCCGAATGCCAGGATTGGCTGTCAACCATACAATAGCCTTTTGCCTTTAATTTGTCCAGATATTCAACAGAGTTTTAAAATGCAGTTTTCTTTACCACATTAACCAACAAAGAAAAATATGAATGCTTTATGTTTTGTTTCGGCACAAAGGAGTGAAATTTACAAGTATAAATAAATATGTACATAATGTCAGAATTCTAAGAAGGGGACTTTCATATAAATTGTTCACTGGATTCTCCTTCACCTTCATGTCCTTCTCTTTCTCCCTAGAATATCATATTTGCAGCAATGGTTGTCTGGTTTAACAAATAGTTTGATGATCATGCGCTTCATACATGCACACTTTGTACACGAGCCTAACACACTTGCGTGCAACGTTCAAATTACAACAATTTGAAGCTCAGCTGCTTGCCTTCTAAGGAAGCTCTGGTAAGTAGAACAGCGTACAGAAATCAGCTATGCTGTGCGAATCAGCTGAGCCAGAAAGAAGGAATATAGGACAAGATAAGGCAGGTCTGGTGGGCAGTAGGCCTGAACCGATCTGAATTGGCAGCTATCCATTATGGGTTTTCAATAATAAATCACTAATTTATGTGAAGGGGTTTGGGGCAATAAAAAGGGATATTTGGAAAGAGTGATTATGCTCCTTCCTAATAGTGACAGATCTGAATGCACAAATAAGTACATATTTGTTTAATTTGTATAAGACAAACAGACATGTTTGCACGTTCAAAATATTCTTGTTTTGCTCTCTTAATTTTTTCAGCTATTTGTTCTTGTTCTATAAGGTTTATTCTATGTTTAACTAGATCCCTTTTTCTTTTTATCTTTTCGTCATATGGCTTGTTTTGTAATACTTTTTCTAAATCTTTTAATTCTTTTTCTAATTGTTCATATTGTTTCTTTTTTTCTCTATTTTTCCTTGCAGTGTAGGAAATCGTTAAGCCCCAGATATATGCCTTGGTTGTATCCCATAAATTTTGTGGGGATGTTTCTGAGTTTTTATTAATTTTTTTAAAAAATTCTAATACTTTTTCTATCCATTCAATATATTGTGGGTCCCGTAGAACATTCCTATTCATTTGCCATTTAATTTGTTTCCTGTGTCTTTCCAATAAATTACCAAGGGATTGTGATTTGCCCAGGTATTTGTATCTATCTCAATATATTTAATATATTCTGCAGTTTGTATCGAAGCCCAAGCCATATCTATCCTTGTCCAAATTTTATGAGGATTGGAATAGAAAATATACTGTCTAGTTAAAGGGTGTCGTTCCCGCCAAATGTCTTTTAATAATAATTCTGAACTCATTTTCTGAAATGTTATTGGTAAAATTGTTTTCTTTTTCTTATGTTTCTTTTTACCTGAATGGTCCATTGATCTATATAATGTAAAAAATATGGTACATTGCATAGACAAGAACCTCCCCCTCTGCCAACTATATAGGCAATAAAGCAATCATTCATATTTAGCATTGAAATTGGCACCTCAAATGTGATGTCAACTCTAATCCACATTTCTTAATCCAAAGGACAAACATTTATTTTTATTTTATGGTAAGACGACTCTTTTTCATACTTTAACCACTGCAGTGGGGCAGTGGTTAGAGTGTAGTACTGCAGGCTACTTCTGCTGGTCACAGTCTGCCAGCAGTTTCACAGATCGAATCTCACCAAGGTTGACTTAGCCTTCCATCCTTCCGAGGTGTGTAAAAGGAAGAGCTAGATTGTTGGGAGTAATATGCTGACTCTGTAAACCTCTTAGAAAGGGTTGTAAAGTGCACCAGAGTGCCTACCGTCCCCTGTCCTATTGTCTCTCATAAATCTCATATATCTTCTCTTCTATACCTATATCTTTTTCTGCTATTCTCTCATAGTTATATTTCACTCCTTTATTTTTTCCTCTATTCCCCCTTTAATACATTCTACCTGATTATATCCTCTATAACTTTCATTGTTTATTATTGTGTATTGGACAAAACAAACAAACAGACAGACAGACAGACAGACAGACAGACAGACAGACAGACAGACAGATAGATAGATATACCTTCTCAGCTTCCCTAGAAGATCTATCCAGAGGTGATTGCTTGGACAATTGAATTGGACATTCAGTTATGAGGCCAAAGCCCCATGGAAGTTTTTGCATATAATTATGTGGATTGTGTGCATATGTTTACTTCTCTTCTGTCAAGTTCTCATCATATATTAAGAAATGCAAATAGCAAAAAAATTTAAATTATTTATTTATTTGATTTTTGTGCCGCCCTTCTCCTTAGACTTAGGGTGGCTTACAACATGTTAGCAATGGCACTTTTTAACAGAGCAAGCATATTGCCCCCACAATCCGGGTCCTCATTTTACCCACCTTGGAAGGATGGTAGGCTGAGTCAACCTTGAGCCGGTGATGAGATTTGAACTTACCTACAGATCTACAGTCAGCTCCAGTGGCCTGCAGTACAGCGCTCTACCTGCTGCGCCACCCTGGCTCTTCAAATGAGTCATCCTCCCCACCCCACTTTTCCTTTTTGCTGCGTAATTTTCAGAAAATGATCAGTAACAGAGCATTGTGGAGGATAAATTACAAATGAAGCAAGTTTGGGCTGCTAATGCATTGTTGCAGAGTAGAGAAATATCTATTTAAGAAATCCCATTTCACCTTGGCTATGTTGTTTGTCTAAATTTAATACCTATCTCTTCCAGGGACAGGTATAAGTTATGGCATAATTTCCCACAAACCTTAGTCAAATGGATTAAAGTAAAGTATTGGTTTTAATATAAGAAAAAAATTCCTTGATTTTTATGAATCACTTTAGACCAAAGTTTGTGATTTTATGATTCAGGGTAGGGATGGATATATTGGCACTTTCAGTTTTTATGGGGCTTCTCATTTTGATTATTAAAAAGTTAATAAATTTTAGTAACCTTTTATCCAGGTGAAACTGAATAAAAAAATTCTGTCTACCAGATTCAATAAATATAGCTTTCCATAGTATACAGAAACCTGTCGATCATATTTTATTATGAGGATAAGTATGTTGGCAAAAACAACCAACAACTCTCATTCAGCATTAGAGTATATTCTCTGTCTTTTTGTCTGTTCCACAACAGGATTTTTTTTTTTGGTAGTTATTGTTGGTCCAGTTCAAAATTTAAAATGAATATGCATCTGTTGCTGCTATTTAGCAAATCAGTTGTGACAGATGTATTTGCACACACGTTATTCATGTAATTGCACTGATTGCTTGAAAGTCCTTCCGTGATCGCTTTTTCACTGCTCCCATACTGTTTTAACATGCTTGTTCTTTATCATAGATTTTAAATCTTCTTCTGTCCTCAGATATGCTTGTTTTGGGACTGTGGGTGATGGCTGAGTGTAATTTTTCTCTGTTTCTTGTGTGGTTGTTTGTTAGGCAGCATCTCTTACCTTCATCTCCAAGGCCATCTACGTATTCCATTACAACCATGCCCAGCTCTGTGAGGTTTGACATGAAAGCATAAATTAAAATTATGCATGTTGGGATGTTATTCTAAGAAGATAACGTTTCCCTCTGAACATTTGTGAAACATTCATAATTGCTAAGTTGATTCTAAACTTAGGGAAACTTATGTTGGTAGTCTCTTTTTTAAATATCAGAAACTGGAATTTGTTCATCTAGTACAGGAGTAGGAAAAGTTGGCTCTTCTATGACTTGTGGACTTCAACTCCCAGAATTCCTGAGCCAATCATGCTAGCTCAGGAATTCTGGGAGTTGAAGTCCACATGTCATAGAGGAGCCAACTTTGCCTACACCCTGGTCTAGTATGATTAAGATATTAGACTATAGTAGGAACAGAGACACCCATGTTCAAGATCATCCTTAGCTATGGAAGACACTGTCTTTGGGCCTCGTTATATTTCAGCCGATATGCAACATTTAAAAAGAGTTTTAAAGAATCCACACATTTTCAGGAATGTTGAATTGTGTGATAAATGATATCATGGTACAGCTCAATAATGTTGGTCCTTGACATTAATAATACAATTTAGGCCAAGGGCTTAGACTTAGATGACTATTTATAAATTAGTTCCAAATATGATCATTCTTCCTACAGCATGATATGTCTCCTAACCTTGCCAACCCACAGTTCTGACCTAAATTCACTTCTTTTCTGATACTATAAAAACCATATTAACGGGGGCCTTGAATTCTACTTCTATTTTTTTTCTACCATCCATTATCGAATAATTTAGAACTTTGAATTATTTTCAGTAAGATCTCTCTTTTTGATACTCTATTATTTGTTATGTAAATGCCTTGCTGATACGGTAAAATGGATCTATGTCCTTGAGCAGAAAATTTAACCTTTTTACCTCTTGTTCTACTTCCCAACAGCACAGCAAAAACATAACACCAGAATTATTTTATTAATATTCACATATACTGTATGTTTCTTACATTAACTCTAAATGTGTTTCATTATAATATACTGTAACTAGGAAATAGGTTTGAAAATGAACACATTTTTCTCCGCATCTTGAGCTTCAACCTGACCATCCATTGAAGTAATTCTGCTGTCCTTCTAATATTGTTTCAAAATTCTGACAAGCAAACATAATATGAAAAGATAGGGATATGGGCTTTGTATGTTGTAGCCAAGAATGGGTTAAGAAAACTGGAATAAATCTCTATTTTATCCTTACATATAGCTGAAATAAATGAAAACCTTCTTGACTGGGGCAATGGGAAAGGGATTTCCTCATCTTTCAGTAGGAAAAAGACCACAGTGTATTTTTAGAAGAAAATATCAGCTCTCCCAGTGTTCTCCTTCCCTCTGTTGTGGTTAGCTCTGGCCCAGCTCCTGCCCCAAGGACTGTGGATGTGGGGGAGACATCCACATGCTGCAGGCCTGTTTTGCCCCCGGTGGAATCTGCTGATGAAGGCTCCTCTGACCAAGAGGACATGAGTGACAGGGAGGAGGAGAGTGTGGCAGACAGCTCAGAAGGAAATCAATTATCTAGCTCCTCCTTATTATTTATTTATTATTTATTAATCAGATTCGTATGCCACCCCTCTCCGCAGACTCGGGGCGGCTCACAGCAATAATAATACAATGTAAACAAATCTAATATTTAAGTTAATTTTAAAAAAACCCAATTTAGAAACCAATCATACATACTAGCATACCATGCATAAATTTTATAAGCCTAGGGGGAGGGAAAATGTCAATTCCCCCATGCCTGACGACAGAGGTGGGTTTTAAGGAGCTTACGAAAGGCTAGGAGGGTGGGGGCAATTCTGATATCTGGGGGGAGTTGGTTCCAATGGGTCGGGGCCACCACAGAGAAGGCTCTTCCCCTGGGTCCCGCCAAACGACATTGTTTAGTTGACGGGACCCAGAGAAGGCCAACTCTGTGGGATCTAACTGGTTGCTGGGATTCGTGCTGGGATTCCTTGGATTCAGAACAAGAGTTAATGATACAGCCACTCATGCGGAGAGCGATGCATAGGCAAAACAACTGAGAGATTATTATCAAAGAAAATGAGGCCACCTGTGGTTGGGTGGGGCTGTGGTAATTAGTGAGGCTGCTATAAATAGCAGCCTGTGGGTTTGGCCATTGTGGAGGATTATCTGATCATTGTGTTTCATGACTGCTTTACTGACTTTGACTTTTTGTGTGCTGATTTTCCCCTGCTTTGAAACTAAACCAGAGCAAATTGTGTTTCACTTTGTGAAAGAAGAACTGTGAATTACCTCACAGCTGCAAGCTAAGTATCACAGAACTGATAAGGGACTTGTACAAATTACCAGTTTGTTTGGAGACAGTGCTCTTTCTATACCAAAAGAGGGCTTAGTTTAAGTGAATTTTCATTATAAAGAACATGGTTTTGAATTTTCAAACGTGTGTGTCTGAAATTTGTACCTGTGAATTTTTGGGAGGAGTCTGCCAGAGAGCCCGACAGAACACCCTCCCTCCTCTATTTCAGATATTTCCCCAAATGTAAACTTTATCAATAATTACAGCATTCATATGATTATTTCCTGCCCACTTAATCCTTTTACTTTTCTGCCAGGCTTAACCATTTTCTGGCATATTCCAGAGAGGTCCATATAGCTCCCCAATTAAATAGGAAATTAGATGGCCTCCCCCCCACCCCCAAATTGTTTGCAATATTCTATAAGCATCTTTCATAACATCTATCCCAGCCTAAGGCAGTTTGTAATACAAGATTAATCAACACAACTATGATAACTAGTATTACATTATTTATTAACAACATAATAAGGAGCACGATCTATACAGTGCATTCTATTTAGGAATAAGTTTAATTGAGCTCAGCAGTATTTACTGCCAGTAAGCAGGTTTAGGACTGTAGCCTTAGTCAATAACATTACACTGTTAAAACAACAAATTAAAGCAAATGGGGTAGATAGTTCTGCTTCAGAGTCTCTTTTCCAGATGGCGAGAGAGGAAGAGAGATGGATATATAGAAATTACCCAAATTAGAATAACAAAAAACTACTTTTTAATTGTTCCCATCACTTTAGTTTCACTTATCTTGAATGCCCAGTTGAGAGCTCAAGAGAAGTAAAGGACCCAAATGTCACATTTACGGGTAGACAGGGGGTGGCAAAACATGCAACTCGTATCAAAGACATATTAAAGCAAGTCAAGCTTTTAATTACTGATGGGGGATTTCAGTGGAAGAATGAGAGATCCCAGACTTTCTCCTCTTTTTATTCTTTTCGGAGTTGAACATGCTCTGCCGTGCGTGCAGCCACAGAGCTCATTGTTTTGAGTTCTTCTTAGGGCTCTTGATTTTTGCAGTTCAAATTGCTTTCAGGAATTTTTCCATATAACCCAGCAGCCAGCTTATTGCCAATTCTTCTATTCTGAAAAACTATAATTCACACTTCAAAATATCTGAATTTAGGAGGGGGGAGAGAGGGAGAGAGAGAGTTCAGTCTAGATCACTTGAGCTACTCTAAAAATTTTGATCCTAATTAGTTGATTAATATCTTCCAGCTCCTTCAAAGTGACTAGACCTTTACTCATTCTTTTCCTCATGAAACTCCCAAAATATTCCACTATTTTAGGGGACTTTCTGAATACAGTGAAATAATTCATTGTGGTTTGGCAGGAAGGCATATCTCTGAAACCAGGCAAATCTTTTTGATGTTTAACAATTGGTATTTTTGCCCCAAAAGTGTTTTTGCCAATTTGCTTAGACCTTATTCTTTCTCTGCACTCTCTACACGCCCCAAACTTCAAAGTGTCACTTTGGTGAGTTTGTTGGCAAACTCATTGCAAACATAAGCAATCAGTTGCCCCTGTCTTGTATATTATTTTGTATGCAACTCAACATCACATTTAGAAAGGAAGTAAAACTAATCACTGCTAATATTTTTAAAGTATCTGTTATGTATAGGTATATTGTTGTATCGCATAAACCTGCTGATTAGATTATCACTTTCTTTTGCTAAATTAATATTACTGCATCTTTGTATTTATTATTTTGCAAATATTGCTGTACTGCTTTGCTGAATATATATTATTCATATTTCTTGCAGTTGAGGAATGGTGTGTAGAATAGTTTGAATGGCTGAAAACTAAATTCAAGCCAACTGAATTTTCCTAACCAATGTTATATAAAAATTGCAGCTTTAAAAGATCACTTTTGAACCGAAACACCAAAATAATTGGTGCTACATGTAAAGTCCAGGGGCCATCAAAGCAATCAGAAAAATAAATTATGACTAAGGACAAATAGATTACACTGCTTGATCTATTTGTGGAGCTTTGCTCAATATTTAGGAAAAAATGTCAGACATCTAAGAGACACATATTAGGCTTTCATGAATTGCACTTTGGCAATGAATTGGCAAATTAGTCCTGATTCCATTTATACTAGCCACGCAAGTTTTAAGTCAACAGCAATGTGATTGAACCACATAGATATTTCATTTTGGATTTACAAGATTTAGTTATAGAATATATGTGGTCCTACCTGGACAGGAATCTCTATTCACAGTCACTCATGCCCTTATCATCTCAAGATTCAACTACTGCAATGCTCTCTACATGGGTCTACCTTTGAAGAGTGTTCGTAAACTTCAAATTGTGCAAAATGCAGCTGCACGAGTGGTCATGGGTCTCACCAGACACGCCCATGTCTGTCCAATACTCCACGGACTGCATTGGTTGCCAATTGGTTTCTGGACACAATTCAAAGTGTTGGTAATGACCTACAAGGCCTTACATGGCATCGGGCCAGATTACTTGTGGGACCGCTTTCTGCTGTATGAATCCTAGTTAGGTCCCACAGAGTTGGCCTTCTCCAGGTCCCGTCAACCAGATAATGTCATTTGGCAAGACCAAGGGGAGAAGCCTTCCCTGTGGAGGACCTGGCCCTCTGGAATCAGCTCCCCCGGAGATTCACACTGCCCCTGCCCTCCTCACCTTTCGCAAGAGTCTTAAGACTCACTTATGTTGCCAGGCTTGGGGTAATTAGATCTTGCCCCTCTGGCCAATAAATGTGATGTATGGCTGAGATTTGAATTTGTTTGATTGATTTTTAATATATCGGGTTTTAGCTTATGTAGTTTTTAATGAATTAGATTTGTCTTTGTATTTACTGTTTTATATTATATGCTGTGAACCACCCCGAGTCTTTGGAGAGGGGCGGCATAGAAATCTAATTATTATTATTATTATTATTATTAATAATAATAAGTTCCAGTGGATCATCTGTGCCACAGCATCATGTCTATGCTTGTAGTCAGTCTGTGCGATCTTTTTGCAGCAGCTGAGTATGTGATCGATTGTTTCATCTGTTTTTTTACAGAGTCTGCACTTTGGAACGTCTGTTGATTTTTCAAAATGGTCTGTTCTTGTGCCGCCAGTATTAGTCCTTCTGTCTCCTTTTTGAGTGTTCCACTTGTAAGCCATGACCAGGTCTTTTCTTTATCCACTTTGCCTTCAAACTTCTCCAAGCACTGGCCATACAATACTTTGTTCCGCCAACTGTCCGTACGACATTTAGTTACAATTATTCTGTACTGGTCGTTAGTTTGCTTCACCTTGAGAAGCTTCCTATTGTTGACCTCCATCAATGCTGACTCTTTGCTCTCCTTCACATAGTCAGTTAATGCATGCTTCTCTTCTTCCACTGTCTGCTTCACTTGCAAAAGTCCTCTGCTGCCTATTTTCCTTGGTAAATACAGCCTGTCAACATCACTGCGGGGGTGTAGTGCATGATGGATCGTCATTAATTTTCTGGTTTTCCTGTCCAAGTTGTCCAGCTCTGCTTGAGTCCAGTTCACTATGCCAGCTGTGTATCTAATGACAGGTATGGCCCAAGTATTTATAGCCTTGGTAATGTTGCCACCATTCAGTTTGCTCTTCACATTTTTTCTAGTCCTCTGGATGTACTCTTTGCTGATCACAGTTTTCACATGCCCATGCTTGATATTATCCAGTTGCAAGATGCCCAAGTATATGTAGGCTTCTGGCTGGTGGCACTTGATTGTTTGACCATTTGGCATTTCAATGCCCTCACTTTCAGTGATTTCCCCCTTTTTCAATGCCACTGTGGCACATTTATCCAGGCCAAACTCCATGCTGATGTCATTGCTGAAGATTCACACAGTGTTGGTTAGTGACTATATCTCAGTTTCTGATTTTCTGTACAACTTCAGGTCATCCATATACATCAGGTGTGACATTTTTGGTGAATTCCTAGCAGTTTGGTAGCCTAGGTTTGTTTTCTGTAGGTTGAGTGACAGCGGGATTATAGCGATGATGAATAGCAATGGAGACAAAAAGTCTTCCTGGAAGATGCCCCTTCTGATGTTGATCAGTCCATAGCTTTCATTCTCAACAAAAAGCTCAGTCTTCCAATATTTCATCACCTTTTCTATGAATTTCCTGATGTTTTCATTGACTCCAATGACTTCCAGGCATTTTATGATCCAGCTATGTGGCAATGAGTCAAAGGCTTTCTTGTAGTAAATCCAGGTCATGTATAGGTTTGTTTTCCTGTTCTTACAGTTATCCGGAACAGTGTTCCCTCTAAGCTGAGTTATGCGCTGTAGCGCAGGAGATTTAAAAGCTCAGCTCTGAAGATTGCAATTCTAGCGCAAAGGACCGACCTCTGTGCTAGAATTGGCATACTGTTGCTGAGATTTTAAATTCCCGCGCTACAGCGCACAGTAAAGGGAGAAAGGAGGGAACAAAAGGGGCCAATTGCTGTCCCACTTTCCTTCCAGCCCCTTTAACCCTTTCTCCTTCTGGCTAGGATGGGTAAGCCCCTTACCATGGGGTATATCAATTTCCCCACTATTAATATTGAAAAAAACTGAAATTTATTTACCGTATATACTCGAGTATACGTTGACCCAATTATAAGCCGAGGCACCTACTTTTGCCACAAAAACTGGGAAAACTTATTGACTCGAATATAAGTCCAGGGTGGAAAATACAGTGGCTACTGGTAACTTATAAAAATGGAATATTCTTCTATTGTAGCTTCTTAAAATTGTTTTTGTAGGAGAATTAAAAAAAACATATGAAGAACAGTTGCAGGAACTGGATATATCTAGTTTAATGAAAAAAAGGACCAGGGGAGACATGAGAGATATCTCAGAGTTTACCACAAAGAAGAAAGAGTCAACCTATTCTCCAAAGCACCTGAGGGCAGAACAAGAAGCAATGGGTGGAAACTAAACAAGGAGAGAAGCAACTTAGAACTAAGGAGAAAATTCCTGACAGTTGGAACAATGAATCTGTGGAACAGCCTGCCACCAAAAGTTGTGAATGCTCCAACACTGGAAGTTTTTAAGAAGATGGTGGATACCCATTTGTCTGAAGTAGTGTAGGGTTTCCTGCCTAGGCAAGGGGTTAGACTAGAAGACCTCCAAGGTCCCTTCCAACCCTGTTGTTATTATTATATTATGTAACTTTTTTCCTTCCAAAATGTTTTTTATTTCTTGCATCTTTCTTCCTCCCCTTCCAAAATCTTTCTTTTTTTAAAATTCCAAAAACCTCTTAAAATATCTTTAGGAATGTTATCTTAATCTTAAAACCTGTTATCTTAATCTTCATTACAATATCATTATAATTTTCTTAATAATTGGGATTTCATATATTCTTTCAAAACAATTGCTTAAATCAAACTTCCATATGATAAATATTTAGATTTTCCATTTAAAACGTGTTTCATAAGTTAAAATCATTATTACTATCTCAATAGATCAGTAAATAACAATTGGGGGTTATTCAATCATTAATTGTAAAATCTTTCTTCTACATGATATTTATCTTGCATAAGGAGTAACCATACTCTTAAAAAAAGGTAAATCTACTCATATTAATTATGCAGAACAAATGATTAATGACAAAATTCATACTATTATATTATCCTAACCTTTGTATTGTTTTAAACAAGTCAGCATTAACAATCCTCTTGGGTAGGAAAAGTATAGTTGGAAGAAAAAGTTTAATTACACAGAGTTATCCCCACTTTAAACAACATTTTCTTACAAAATAACCTATCCTGTTAATCAAATTTAAATGGGTAACTTACATTTGATTAACATTTGATTAACAGGATAGGTTATTTTGTACATTTGTACATTTTATTTACTTGTAAAATATTGTTGCTGGCTTGATCAGAAGATAAAGCCATAGTTCCTTCGTTCTGAAAGTCTCTTCAACCCTTCCGCCCCTTCCCCCAGTGCTTCCTGTAGAGGAGGAGCTGTGATTGGTACAGCCTGCTGCCAATCAGATAGCTCTCTCAGTGCCTCATTTCTGTGTAGAGAAGGAGCTGTGATTGGTTCAGCCTGCTGCCAATCAGACAGCTGAGGGGTAGCAAGAGCAGAAAGAAAAAACCCCCTCATATTGCCAGCCATGAGGTTTCTTTCCTCCCTGCCTTTCACATAGGAACTGTGGAGCTTTGGGACAGTTTTCAGGTCAGTGAACGTCAGTGACTCTAGTATAAGTCGAGGTTGGATTTTTTTCCAGCACATTTTTGTGCTGAAAATATCGACTTATACTTGAGTATATACGGTACTTATTTATTTATTTATTTATTTATTTATTTATTTATTTATTTATTTATTATTTATTTATTCATTCATACATACATACATACATACATACATACATACATACATACATACATACATATACAAGATAGTAGGTATTAGTATAAACATAAACATTAGCAAAGTAGGTACAGGTAAATTTGGCAATAGGACTGTATGATAGGGATGGTAGGCCCAATGGGACACTTATACATGTCCCTTACAGACCTCTTAGGAATGGTGTGAGGTGGACTGTAGATAATCTAAAATTAAAGTTTTGGGGGTTTGGGGAAGAAAGAGAGCCACAGAGTCAGGCAGTGCATTCCAGACATTGATCACTCTGTTTGATCATTGATGCAAAGCATAAAGGGTCCCACAGCTGTTCTAAAGGGAAATTCTTCTTTTATTCTTTTTTTCCCTCATAGCTGGCTTGATATGAGGAGCAAATACTGATTTCTTATTATGTAGTTGTGGATGTTTGTGCCTTTAATCACTGGATATTCTGAAGCACAAAGAGGATTGGCATAGCAGGTTGGCAAATGTAGCCAATATTGCAAAGGATCCTCTTTTTGTTTATTGCAAAATCCTTTTTAGCTTTTGCAGCTTTATCAGTTTCAACAGCACACAGGTAATACTTGGCCTTTCTGAACCAAGCTAGAAATAATGATTGTGGTATGATATACCTTTGCTGTATCTGATCAGTAGGTTTTATTGCTAGCAAGAGGGTTGGCATTGCATGTTTAAGAAGCTTGGGAATTTCTTGTCACTTATGGTAACTCAATTGTGTCATATTTGTGGTTTTCTCACAATATTCTACATTGGTTAATCAACAGAGGCAGAAGAAACAGGGTGCCAGTTGACAATAAAAGAAAGATGAGGGGCGGACTGTCATGGAGGCATCAAAAGAGGCATCATTAATTTGCCCTCCTAAATAATTTTGTCCCTCATGCAAAAGTTTATTCCATTGCCTGTACATTTAATCTGATACTCATTCAGCCTATAGAAATAAAAATAAAGTTTGACTCAGAATATGTATTTGGTTAATCATTCTTGAGCCCATATTCAGAGTGCTGAATTTTGCTCTCAGCTACATTGCCAAAATCAGCATAGCAGGATAACATTCCATTACCATGCAAGAAAGAAAAGTCAAGGCTTGTGACTGGGTACATTCAAGCAGCTGAAAGCCGAGAAAATGAATAAAGCCGAAAGCAGTGCTAGCTTAATCAACCAAAACTGTTTGAAAAGGAGCAGTGTTCAATAAAATGGTAAAGTTCATTGGTTGGCTTCTCCTGTCAATATTATAGACCTCATCATTGTACTTAACCCCTTCCTAGCATATATGATAGCATACAATGTCAGTAACAACTTCAGAAACTGCCTAAATTATATATAATTATTGAGCAAGCAAAATGATGAGAGGACTTGAAACCAAGACTTACAAAGATAGATTGCAGGAACTGGGCATGGATAGCCTAGAGAAAAGGAGGGCCAGAGGGGACATGATAGCAGTCTACAAGTACTTAAGGGGTTTCCACAGAGAGGAGGGGGTCACTCTATTCTCCAGGACACCAGAGCGCCGGATGAGGAACAACAGCTGGAAGCTGACCAAGGAGAGATTCAACCTGGAAATAAGGAAGAACTTCCTGACAGTCAGAGCAATCAACCAGTGAAACAACCTGCCTGCGGAGGTTGTGAACTCCCCAACTCTGGACATTTTCAAGAGGAGATTGGACCGCCATTTGGCTGGGGTGCTGTAGGATTTCCTGCTCAGGCAGGGGGTTGGACTTGATGACCTGCATGGTCCCTTTCAACTCTCTAACAATAAAGAAATAAATATAGGGTTAATTTTCAATTACTGAACTTATGTACTGCTTTAATTTTAAAAGACTCCAAGCACAATGACAATGCAGAACCAAATGAAGTTTAATGAAATGCAGTATTCGGCCATAATCAACAAAATATTGTGATATTTTCCGGTTGGAAATATTGCTCAATTTTCAAACGCTTTCTGGAAAAACCAAGTTTTAACAAGCCTCTAGAAAGTAGGAATCACATCCATTTTCAGGGTAGGGAAGAGCTTCGAGAGAAGGGGACCTTCCACAAAGAAGGTAAAAAAATAGATTACAGCTATTTTATTTTATTTCATTTCATTTCATTTCATTATTTTATTTCATTTCATTTCATTTATTTTATTTTATTTTATTTTATTTTATTTTATTTTATTTTATTTTATTTTATTTTATTTTATTTTATTTTATTTTATTTTATTTTATTTTATTTTATTTTATTTTATTTTATTTTATTTTATTTTATTTTATTTTATTTTATTTTATTTTATTTTATTTTATTTTATTTTATTTTATTTTATTTTATTTTATTTTATTTTATTTTATTTTATTTTATTTTATTTTATTTTATTTTATTTTATTTTATTTTATTTTATTTTATTTTACTCATGGGTACCACTACTATGCAATGTATTGTTAATTTAGAACATCTGTGTATATTGCCTAGAACTGCTCCATACTCATTTATTTTCTGAGGGTAGCTTTCACAAAATATTTCATTTTTATATATAAGTATCTAAGTATAAATCATAAGCCAATTATGTAGAATATACAGTAAATATCTGCAGCTCATTGCTCTGCAGTATAGAAATCCAGATCCTGATTTTTATTTACTGCATAAAACAGTAATTTGCATGTTGTGTGACATATTTGCAGACTTATTAAAACGTTGAAGCACACAGAAGGATAAAATGTCTTTGTGACAAACTAACTTGATCAAGCCACAAGACTGGATAATTTTTAGCAGTGATCACAGGTTCACATGATCATATGACCAAGATTCCTGAGACAGCTATAAAGCATTCTTTGAGGATTATTATCTAAATCAGGGATTCTCCGGAGGGTCCTCGTGTATCTTTAGGGGTTTACAGGTGAAAACACTAATGAAGGGGCCATGCCACATGCTAACAGGACTGCAGAAAAGCAGAATGTATTATAATGCAAATATGATCTTGTTGAAGTTAGAAAATGCATCTTCTGGTAATGGGATCTGCACAGGAGAAAGTAATGTTGGGAGAGTGAGAAGCACTGGCCTAAATAATATTGTCTGTCTGTCTGTCTGTCTGTCTGTCTGTCTGTCTGTCTGTCTGTCTGTCTGTCTGTCTGTCTGTCTGTCTATCTATCTATCTATCTATCCATCTATAGAGTGGGAAGGAACTTTGTAGGTCATCAGGTCCTCCGGGTCATCGGAGAGGGGCAGCCTACAAATCTAATAAATAATAATAATAATAATAATAATAATAATAATAATAATAATAATAATAATTATTATTATTATTATTATTATTATTACTACTAATTATTAGTCCAACCTCCCCATCCCACTCAAGCAGGAGACCTTACACCATTCCCAGCAAATGGCAGTCCAATCTCTAGAAAGTTTTAAGTCTTAAAACTCACACAACGTCTGAGGGCAAGCTGTTCCACTGGTTCTCACTGTCAGAAAATTCCTCCTTATTTCCAGGCTGAATCTCTCCTTGATCAGTTTCCATCCATTATTTCTTGTCTGGCTTTCAAGTATTTGGGAAAATAGCTTGACCTCCTCCTCTCTGTGGTAGCCCCTCACATAGGCGGCCCCATCACCTATCCATCTATTTACATAGCTGTCCAAGTGACAAACAATCATAATTCTCTTCTATTGAAACAAGGATATCAATAAAGTAAGCATTTCTCAATTTATTAAAAAAAACAATTTGACTTAGTAAAATATTATAATCCATATTTATTACTCTGTTATTTGAGAAAATGGTTTAGAATCAATATAAGGTCTTCTGGTCAAATATGATAAAAGGCATTATTAGCAGGCGATCATAAGAAGCTTTTTCCTCTTGTTATCTTTCCATCCACCCACAAAAAAAAATTGCTGAAAGTTTGCAGAGAGAAATAGGATGGCACCTTCATTACATCATGTTGTTGTTGTTGTTGTTGTGTGTGTGTGTGTGTATGTGTGTGTATGTGTGGTGGGTGGGTGTATGCACACACACGCACACACACACACCTTTATTTTTTGAGCAGTATATATATAATTGAATATATATATATATATATATTGCTCAAAAAATAAAGGAAACATTCAAATAACACATCCTAGATCCCAATGAATGAAATATTCTCATTGAATACTTTGTTCTGTACAAAGTTGAATGTGCACAACAGCATGTGAACTTTTTAATTTTTTATTTAGCAGTGGATGTAATCAACCAAAAACTTCAATTAAAGCACATTTGAGATTCTTTGATATGCCATATTACATCTATTCAAACCTACTTAGTAACAGAAGCCCTGAGTAGAAGTAAGAATGATCTCTTGGCAAAAATATATAAATAGAAATAATATTATGATTCTTTCTTTACAGTACAATGTGATACTAAAAACTTTTTACACTCTAGTTCCATTCAGTCAGCAAAGTAATTCTACCAAGTGTAGATGTCATGCCTAACAATTGATACAAGATACCAGAACAAGACTCACAGATTTGGTTTAATTATTTGAAAAAATAAAACACCTCCTTAACAATGAAAATGAAGTTACAATTTTCTGCTTCATAGCATCTTACCAAATTAACAAAACATCATTCTTGAAAGACTGACTATATACTAATACTGACACCATTTCAAGCTGTGATTCAGAGCAAACTAGGCATGGAGATATATACTCACAGTTCTGAGACTAGCACAAATACAAGGTAAATACTTTGCAGCTATTTTATAGAACATATTTCCTTATAATAAAACATGAGAAGGCAATGAACATTACTGAAAGGAATTATCATGTTAGTTTCTCAATCCTCATCAGTGGATAAGAGTGAATAAATGGGGAACAGGGTGATAAGGATCTTCTCCAACTTAATTTAATTCACAATTTAGAGGGCACACTACACCCCAGGCTCTTGAAATAAATAAAGTTAAAACAACTAATATCTTAGTGGGTGAGGGGAACCCATAGTGCATAAAAAACCTTCTGCCGCACGAATCCTAGCGACCGGTTAGGTCCCACAGAGTTGGCCTTCTCCGGGTCCCGTTGACTAAACAATGTCATTTGGCGGGACCCAGGAGAAGAGCCTTCTCTGTGGTGGACCCGACTCTCTGGAACCAGCTCCCCCCGGAGATTAAAACTGCCCCCACCCTCCTTGCCTTTTGTAAAGTTCTTAAGACCCATCTCTGCCATCAGGCATGGGGGAACTGAGACATCTCCCCCGGGCCTATACAGTTTATATATGGTATGTTTGTGTGTATGCTTACTTTTAATAATGGTTTTTTTAGTGTTTTTAAAATTATTAGATTTGTTCTTACATTTTCTTTGTTATTGTTGTGAGCCGCCCCGAGTCTACAGAGAGGGGTGGCATACAAATCTAAATAATAATAATAATAATAATAATAATAATAATAATAATAATAATAATAAAAAAAAAACATATTGCAAGGTAATTAATATCCTCTTTCTCTAGGGAATATTTGGGAGTATTGCTGGTGTATCATCCTCTCTGCTGTCCAGCATCGACACTGCCTGAGCAACTGAATTCCAGAGCTTCTGGTAAGGATTCATGGTGAACCAGACATCCCAAAAGGAGCAGAGATTGCACTGGGGCAGAGATTGGCAATCAGATAGAAAATCTAGCTGGTGCAGTCTTTCTGGATAAAGGGGAGAAATGAGATCATCCACTCATATTCTAGTTGTGGGACTGCTAGTTGTGGGATTTCAATGAAGTTCAAAGCTATAATGCAGCCTGTGAGACCTATGTCTTGGAGAACGTATGGAATGTATGGCTTGGAGAATAGTGTGAAGCAGCAAAGGTCAGTGGGACATGGCAGACCAAGCGAAGCACAGGCACAACTGGCACTTTGTACTGGCATGGCTAGATACAATGTGGGGAAATTTCTTTGTGCAACTAGACAAATAGAAACAAACTTACAACTTACAATTTTGATGATTGGATAGAATTGATTATAGAAAGACATGGTTTATGTTATAGAGAAAGAGGCAAATGCATAATTTTACTTAAAACTGACATAAAGAAGATCAGAACCACTTTATATATTTTTTCTTTCTTTTGCATTTTGTATTACTTCTTTGCACTTTCAGCTTTCTATTTGATTCCTTTCTTTTTCTTATTATGCTGGGTTTTATTAGTTTTTAATCTCATTTTTTTTAAAAATATTTAATAAAATTATGTTTTTAAAAAGCCCCTTTACCTAAGCTACTGGACTAGTAATAGGGACAGTGAAGGTTATTAGCTCTCAGGTGTTTTTTGTTGCCACCTGATCACCTTGAGTCTGGGACAGTTTCAGGGGGCTATAGCTGTCATGTCAATCATGGATCTGCGTCAAATCATCACAGGCCCCAAACCTACTTGCTGACAATGGATGTATTTGTCTCTGGATAATCTAGGTTTGGAAGACATTTAGTGGTTCATTGCCATAAAAAGATCAATTTTTGGTTCCTTTTTGGGTTGCTTATATCACTCTGCATTATGGGTAGGGAAACAAGCTTGACTCTTGAGGAACTAGTCTGTATACTCGAATCTGTGATCTTAGCCACCTATTTGTTAGATCCAGGTCCCTCCGGGGCAATAAAAGATGTTCAGGAGATGACTTGTGACTGGGCCCATGAAATAATGTCTGCTTCTTTCTAGGAAGGGATGGTCCCCTTAGTCTTAGTTCCAGAATATTTTAAAGAAAGCTAAATAATCAAACTACTTCCAATCAGCTTCAGACCACGATTCAGAATGAACACAACATTAGTTGTGTTTGTCAATTATGTGACACAGAGGATATAGGGATGGTGTGCTTTGATATCTCAGCAGTCTTTGATAACAAGTACTGTATTCTTTTGGGCTTGCTTTAGTAGATAGGAGTGGAGGGCATTGTTTTGAGGTAATACTCCTCTCTTCTGTGTGTCTAGTTAATGGTGGGGAGGGGGTGAGAAGTCATGCCTGTTCCCCTTTATTTCTTCGGGGTGGGGGGGTTACAAGGCTCGACTCTCTCTCAATTTCTGTTCATCTACATGAAACCACTGACTCTCTCATCTGTCAGTTTGGGATCTTGATGATATTATCTAGGAGTCTTGGTGAACAACCAACTAAATATGAACAAGCAATGTGCAGCAGCGGCTAAAAAAAGTTAACACAATCTTGAGCTGCATCAACAGAGGGATACAATCTAGGACTAAAGAGGTACTAATACCACTTTATACTGCCCTTGTCAGACTACACCTAGAGTACTGCATTCAATTTTGGGCTCCACACTACAAAAAAGACATTGAAACTCTGGGGAAAGTACAGAAGAGGGCAACCAGAATGATAAAGGGATTAGAAACCAAAACATATGAGGAAAGGTAGCAGAAACTGGGCATGGATAGTCTAGGGAAGAGGAGGTCCAAGGAGGACATGATAGCAGTCTTCAAATACTTGAGGGGCTACCACAGTGAGTAGGAGGTCACACTGTTTTTCAAAGCACCACAGGACCAGACAAGAAGCAATGGATGGAAGCTGACCAATGAGAGATTCAACCTAGAAATAAGGAAGAACTTTCTGAGAGGGATCAACCGGTGGAATGGCCTGCCTGCGGAGGTACTCCAACACTGGAGACCTTCAAGAGGAGACTGGACTGTCATATGTCTGAGATGGTATAGGGTGTCCTGCACTAGCAGGAGGTTGGACTAGAAGACCCACTCTAATACTCTACCAGAAGATTCTGAAGACCTCATTCTGGCAGTGGGCATGGTGAACACAGAGTGGGATGGAGCCCATTAAATGGCTTGTGTGATCTGCTATTGCCCGGGTGGTGGGTGTGGGTGATTTTATTATTTTATGCTATCTTAGTTTATTTGATTCATTTTATTAGTGTTATTGTTCTAAATGTGGTTTTGTATTCTGTAAGCAGCCTTGAGTCGCCATGGGCGAATAGGTGTCAATATAAATTTGATATAAACAAACAAATAAATATCAATTATACCCCTTGACCATGCACTGAAGAATTATGAAATCTTGACCTGGAGGCTGTGTGGGTCTGGATGGTGATGTATGCCTTTCTGGGTAGTTTCCCTCTTTAGTGGATTTGTACATCTTTATGAGACATTGGTGAAGACTTTTGTGGTTTCTCTTGGACTTACAACTCTTGCTTGAAGAGGACCGAAAGGACTTTTGCACAGGTACATATGATATACCAGGTTGCACCTGTTCCTAGACTTGGAGGCTCTTCAAACAGCCACTCATGCCTTGGACACCTTGTCATTTGACTTCAGCAATGAATACCAAATAAAGCTGAGCTTAAAGACCACTCAAAAACTTCAGCTGGTCCAGAAAGCAGTGGAATTGTCAGTGATGGACATGTCATGGTATATACACATGTCCCCATCATTTCACAAGCTGCACAGGTTACCACTTTGCCTCCACGTGCAATTCAAAGTATTAGTTTTACCTATAAAGTTCTTCAGGACAGAGCCTGGTTACTTGAAGAACTGCTTGTTTCTATATATGGTGACATCAGCAACAGGAGGTCTATAATGTCATCTTATGGGATCATAATACCAGGATTGCTTGGATTTTATGAGGCTCTTATAATCTATATTAGATATTTCTCTTTCCCCTAAAATTACAAGCTATCCATCAAAAAAGATATAACAGATGAACCAGCTTACATTTATAAGGAAGTTTTTAAGCCTAGATAATTAAACATGGTAGAGAAAGAGAAAGAGAAGAACTTTGTGCAATCATAGTAGTTGTGTGAAGAATACATGTAGGCTATAGAACATGACATGTTTTGACAACCATTTGTCATTTCTTTCTTCTTAGGGCTGTGAGAGACCAGCTGGTCCAAGGTTGATCAGCTGGCTTTGGGCCCAAGGCACAACTAGAAGTTACAATCTCTCAGTGCCTTTAACCAGTGCATTTAACCACTACACTCATTCTTTAAAAGTCTTTTAAGTCCACCTCTCCCCCATTCTTAGGTAATCACTTGCACCATTGAGCCTTTTATCTATATTATCATTTGTAACAATTAAGAGAAAGAGAACAAGGTGAACTCCCAAATCTGATACCTGCAGAAAGGACAATGAGTAGCAGCATGCTAGAAATGATGTCTTACTTAAAATATGTTTAGTCAGAGATCAACAGCTTGAATTATGACCAAGTCACTGATTAGATGTACCACCAAGCCATCTCCAGATGTTGCATTATTTATACTCCCTATCCTTTGGAAAAAGTATAACAAGATGGCAAAATTTCTCAGACTTTTTTGACTTTGATGTAGACCTGAAGGCCTGAGAAGAAAAGCAGCAGCTCACTGGCTTAAGGCTGTTGACCTGCTGACATTTGAAGGATTCCTGACAAGCTGAAGAGACATATTTTATTTTTTCTCTGTAACTCTCTTAATCTATATTTAATAAAACCATTTTTGGCATTCGAGCTGGAATGAATTGTCTTTGAATTTGCAGAATCTATGGACTATGTGTTATCTATAAATGCCAATATAAATTTATTTATTTATTAAATTTGTATGCCGCCCCTCTCCGTAGACTCGGGGTGGCTAACAACAATAATGAAACAACATATAACAAATCTAATATTTAAAATAATTAAAAGACCCTTATTAAAAACCAAACATACACACAAACATACCATGCATATAGGCCTAGGGGGAAGGAATATCTCAATTCCCCCAAGCCTGATGACAGAGCTGGGTTTTAAGGAGCTTATGAAAGGCGAGAAGGGTGGGGGCAATTCTGATCTCTGGGGGGAGCTGGTTCCAGAGGGCCGGGGCCGCCACAGAGAAGGCTCTTCCCCTGGGTCCCGCCAAATGACATTGTTTAGTCGACGGGACCCGGAGAAGGCCAACTCTGTGGGACCTAACTGGTCGCTGGAATTCGTGTGGCAGAAGGCGGTCCTGGAGATATTCTGGTCTGATGCCATGAAGAGCTTTATAGGTCATAACCCACACTTTGAATTGTGATCGGAAACTGATCGGCAACCAATGCAGACTGCGGAGTGTTGGTGTAACATGAACATATTTAGGGAAGCCCATGATTGCTCTCGCAGCTGCATTCTGCATGATCTGAAGTTTCCGAACACTTTTCAAAGGTAGCCCCATGTAGAGAGTATTACAGTAGTCGAGCCTCGAGGTGATGAGGGCATGAGTGACTGTGAGCAGTGACTCCCGGTCCAAATAGGTCTTGTACAGTATGAAAGATTATATGTGTGCATAGAAAATCATGTTTAATGGCTTTATGAAATGCAATAAAATTTATTTCAGCTTATAGCAAAACATGAAAAAACTCTACTTGAATATGACTGAAAATGTAATGAGTCATTTCTTCGTTATGCACACTTTTATTCATCTCAAAATATAAGTGAAAGGATTACTTAATATTTGAGCATTTTGGCTCTAATGTCATTGCTCTATCATTTGGAGTGCAGGAGATATGCAAAGATAATTAAAATTCTTTTCATTGATTGTTTCCTGCTGGATTTCTGTAGCAATAGTTTGACTTCAAAGTGTCAAACTCTCATAGCAAGTAGCAACATTTCCAAGTAATGGCAGTCAGCACATTAATAGTGCCCCCCCCAACAAAAAAAGAATACCCAAATCAAAAACAGAATTTCAAATTACTAAATAGATATTTCTAAATTGTTTCTAAATAATTGTTTCCGACTGAAACAATCAGACATGCACTCTTTGTAATAGCTCCTTTGTTTCTTTAGTTCAGTTTTTGAGTACCTTGGACAGATATACATGTGCATTTATATGTATGTCCTTATGTCAATAATGATCTCAATTTACCTCTTAGAAATTTTTTGCTTTGAGAAAGTGAGTTTTCCCATCTTGATATATCAATGCATCAAAGCTTTTTGATGAAGCACCAAGATGAAACCAACTGAATTTATTTGACTGTTTTGCTTTGATAACAGGAGATTCTACACACGTGTGAAACACCTGCTATTGATTAGATCATGGCCAATGTACTTGAATATTGGTAGCAGGATACTGCTTTACCTCACTCCTTTGAAGGAGCATTTCAAAGCGCCAATAAAGCAAAGCATTCTTTCAAAGGTCTGCACAGCCCTACTCTATTTTAGAAAAGATCTTAACTTGTCTGGTGATAATCTACTAGCATTCACTGCATACAGAAAAAAAAGTTTGCAAAATGAATGTTGTGAAGATCAAGCTGATAATATTTTCATTCATATATTCTTTCCCTTTTGTTATATTTACATTGATCTGCAATTGAGCCAGCACCATCCACAAAACACACCCCAAAAGGTTTATTTAAAAAACCCTTATATTGCTTCTCTTTTTACCAACTCAACCTCAGTCTCAAATTAATTATGAGTCCAGAATTCTTGATATAACGTTGTAGGAGTTCCACTTAAAGCTTCCTAATCAAATTTCTATTCTAACTTAACTGATAAGCATTAAAATATTTCTTACACTCTTTTCCTAATTATTACCATTTGTCTAAGCTTTTCACTATCCAATCACTATAACTTTATATGAGCACAGCCAGTGTTTCCTCAAGTCCTGGTGGTGATGATCATAAAAGAGAGTGATAATTCTAATTACACGATTACTGCTATTATTGTTATTTTAAATGAAGATTCAATGAACATTTCAATAACTTTCATTCAGAAGTCTTCATGGATGTCTTGATTCTCTCTTAAATACCTTTTCATATATAATCTTCAGCTCTCCAGATGCTTTTAGATTTCTTTTTACCAGGTCCAGTTATTGTCAGTTTGGGGGAAAATAGATGAGTTGTGCTGGAGTTCTGGAAAGCTACTATTTGTACATTGTGAATTGTGTCCTAAGGAGCCTTATAACAAGTGCAACACATATATCATCCAATATAATATTATTGCTCTTGGTAGGAAGGAGGATCATCATGATCATTATCAATCACAATTATACCCATGAGAATACACAAGAAACACCTGTAAATATAACTTTGACTAATGATGTCTTAAAAGTTCCTATAAGCTGCTATTGACATTGATGTTCAGACAGATGTTTAAAACTGCTTATGAAAAGTTTTTTCAATTTGGAAACATTTATTATAGTAAACTCGATACTAAGAGTTACTATTGAAGATGCCTATCCCCTTACGATTTAGTCAGTGGGTCCAGATTTCATTTTTTGTGCTTGACATAATGTAATTTCCTTCTATGATTGGGGCTTTAATGAGGCAAAGGAGCTTGTATGGGAAAATGAAATTGAAACACTCATGATGGACATATAGAGATCAGTGGAATTGATAAGCCACAAGTTGACCAGAGAGTATTTTGGCCATGAAAAAAATATTGATCACTAAATACTGGTACTCTTTGTATCACAAGCCATCTGCTGTATAGTAAAACTCAGATCAAATATGTTGAATGATATCAGCTAAGACTAGCCCATGATTGTCATGGAGGTCATGAGCAAATAACTCTTATTTAAAATATGTGTCCACTTAAATATTATTAATATGTGGATGATATATATTTTACAAAAGTAAAAGATAATAAAATCCTTCCCTTCTTTCCTTCCTTCCTTCCTTCCTTCCTTCCTTCCTTCCTTCCTTCCTTCCTTCCTTCCTTCCTTCCTTCCTTCCTTCTAGATGAATTTAGTTAACAATGGGAAGCTTTATTTACCTTTTATATGTAAAGAAATGAAGGTTTGTCATCCAATTTTTCTTTCATCTGATTTCTTAAAGCTGTCAATGTCTGAATATTTGAATCCTTTAGTATGATGCAAAATAAGACCAAGTGATAGTAACTCAAGGGACTGAGTAGTGACTCTAATAAGTGACTCTAGTCTCTTGGTCTGTGCTGTGAGCCATATGTTGAAGATTAATTTTCAAGTTCCATCTGCCTCTGCTACAGAGATCACCTTCTTGGGATTCTGAGGAAATTGTGCAGAAAAGCACAGACAGAAAAATAAAATTGGTTTCCCTGATATGTCATGCTTGGCAAGATATTAAAAACATGCCCATCTTATTTCATTACTCTTCCATTGGTATTTCTGTCTTCTATTTAGAATGAGATGTTTTCTTATACAATCACACATTTGCACTGTTGCAGTAAATATATTTGGAAAAGCTGATTGGAGAGTTAATGCCTAGGACAAGAGTTCTTTATTAAATTAAAATTATCATATTAGAGGCAGCTTTGTCCAAAAAAATGATGCAGCTGCTTTGGGAGTAAAGCACACTTCAATTACAATTACCTCTCCAGATTCATGGACAGATAAACCCGCTTAAGATAAAGGAGAGAAAAGAGAAGAACAGTTCACACCAAGATAATGCCTATTTCTAGATTAGATCAATGTGATTCAGAGAAGGCTTTCCTAAAAACACAAGAATGTCTCCTGGTATGTGATGAATTATAGATGGTATAGGTATGTGTATAGGAAGAGATATGGGCATATATAGGTAAGGCAGAAAGAGGGAGAATGAAATAGAGCCAGAGGTGGGTTCCTCCCAGTTTGTACCAGTTCTATAGAACCAGTAGTAAAGAGCTGGTTCTGTTCGTGCCAGTCTAGGGACACCGCCATATTTTTTTGGATTTTTAAAATTGTTTTTGGGTAATATTTTTTTTTACTTCTACACATGTGCAAAAGTATGCATGCACCTCCATCTTGTTTTCAGCTTTTTAAATTTTTGTTGCTATTGGGTGTGTGGGTGTACTGAACATTCATGTGCACAAACAAAGCACATGCATGCCCATATGGCACAGCAACGTAACATGCAGCCACGTAGCATGCAGCCATGTTGCATCAGAGGAAATGAATTGGCAAGGTAAGTTTGAACCCACCCCTGAGTACAGTCACAAGCAATTGGCACTACTTTAGAAAGAAGTCCAGATTTGGAGAAATCATCTCAAGATTCAAAATAGATCTCAAGGACAATTATCTTTTTGCTCATTTTTTTTAAACAACATGCTGCTATATATATTGAACATAGCACTCTTTTAAAAGTTGAACTTTAAAGAAAAAGTTGCTTGAGCACTCCCCCCCCCCCTTTTTCTTTTTCCTGAATCAAAAAAGGTGCATTTGATCGAGTTTAGTCCTGGATTACCCAATAGGAAAATGATGTTTTTCTCCCTCCTGGTGGATATAGCATCCAGGGAAGGGTTAATTCTGTCTGCTCTCTGGTTGGACTGAGTCTGTCAAAGCTGTTCAGGTGCTGTCCTTGTTGCTTTGCTTGGCAGCTTTTTACTCAATCACTCAGTAAGGACAGTTGTGCCAGCCATTCCCCCTCTGAACTTTGGGTGATTCCTGTTTGGTATTTCTGTTAATCATTTACAAGTAGTGTGAGTGTATCTTTCCTTGTTAAAATAAAAAATCTGCTTATTCTGTGGATTCGGGACTTCCTTAACAGCCGAGCTGAGACTTGTGCTGCCTCAGGCAGCTGTGATACCTGCCCGATAGTGGACGTACTTATTCAAAATCGACTAGAAGTTTTAAATTTGGATATTCCAAAATGATTGATTGCTAATTCAGGAGGGATTCAGTCCGACATGTCAGATGACTGTGCAATTGGCCCAGTCAAATTTGACGACCATGGTGATCAGAGGTTGTGGCGGCCATTTTGTTGCAACAGCAGCAGTCCACCCATCCTGTCATCTGTCAGGGAAGCTGGCATTTTGAGACAGCTGTAGTGATCAGTGTTTGAGGCACCCAATTTGTTGAGATGGTGGAAATCATTAACCCTGTCACTTCACATTTTTGTTTCAAGCTGTCAAGCATAGCAACAAGAGGAGGACCCAAACAGCTTTGACAGACTCAATTCAACCAGAGAGCACATGGAATTAATCCATTCCATGGAGTTGGATGCTATATCCACTTTTCTGAGAAGAGGCGTATCAGGTAAGACCAACACCCCATCTTCCCTGACTTCTTTTAATGACCTTCTTATGGGATCCATTCTTGACTTGTGGTACCCAAGTTGCTGAACAGAACCATTTTGGAAACAAGATATTGAGTTCTACCTTTAGAACTACATTTAGTTTCTTTTGTGATTGCCAATTCCTAGGCATATAGTATTAATTAGAGTGATAAATATAAAGTATCGTACTTAACACACGGAAATTTTTCCAGGGTAGTAGTAGTAGTAGTAGTAGTAGTAGTAGTAGTAGTAGTAATAGTAGTAGTAGTAGTAGTAATGCTAATGCTAATGCTAATGCTAATGCTGCTGCTGCTGCTGATGATAATGATAATGACAATGACAATGACAAGTAGAAGAAGAAGAAGAAGAAGAAGAAGAAGAAGAAGAAGAAGAAGAAGAAGAACAACAACAACAACAACAACAACAACAACAACAACAACATAACAGCATCACTCTAACTAATACTGTATGACTTTGGAGGTCTCCTAGTCCAACTGCCTGTTTAGAAACCATACATGTTGGAACATTCACAACTTCTGTATGCAAGTATTTCACAGATTAATTGTTCAGGAAATTTCTAAGTTATTTCTTTCCTTGTTTAGTTTCTTGTTTTATCCTCAGGTGCTTTGGAGAATAGGTTGACTCCCTCTTCTTCACCTTTACCCCATTTCTTTAGCCACACATTAAACCCTCCTACATATTGGCCTTTCCCTTTTTTGTTCCTTATATACTGGTAAAACCTCTGAAAAGATAAGCCTACAACCTATACTACTAAGTTCATACCCCAAACTCTGGAAGTCATTCTGCACAGATAGTACATCTTTTTGAGACAAATGATTTGTCCCAAGTTGTATAATAGCATCAACGTCATAGTCCTTACTGACAATTTTGACTATGTTAAGAATACGACTCTTGTCTCTGTTAGCAGTAGCACCAGGTTAACACCTCACCTCTTTCAAAACCTTGTTATCCTTTCCTAAATTTACATTCCTTACAATTGAATCACCAATCAGAAGGTAGCTTCTCTTTTTACCTTGCTGCTCTTGTGTGACTGATGTGTAATATCTGATTCACACTTTCTACTTTCCAAGATACGTTCTTCATCTTGGACCACAATCCCTTTCTTATCTGAGTTATTGTTATCACAACTACCTTGGCCTGTTGCTTTAGTGTCCTTATTAAGGTCAGCAAGGGCACTGTATCTGTTATATGGTTATATAAAGCTTTGTGTTTGTGGTTCACAGCTCTCACCCTGCCAGATCCCAAAGTTGTCCATACTGTCCTTATCCTGCAGGATCTTTGTAGTAGAAGGGACTGGTAGTGTGACAGCTCATTAGAGTGGAATGGCTGAATTTTGCACCTGATTTCTGCTTGCAGCGTACAGATTAGAGACTCTAGATAGATAATATGTCCACAAAGCCTAGTAATTTGTTTACAAAGAGGACAGTATCCAAATTTGAAATGATTATTTCGAAACACAGCTGTAAAACAAGTATTACACTGAACTAAGCCAGTCATTTTTAAATAAAATAAAATCACAGTCACAAGCACACTAACCCTGAATGTATTATTACTATTTTTGGTTTATAGTTATATGATTCTCTACCTTTCTCCTTTTTCTTTCATTCAGACTCACAAGTCCGAGCCAGGAGTTCTTTCCCCAGCCTCTGTGAATTCAAACTGCAATGGAAGATGGCCTTTTCCTACCTTTCTCCTCCTTCTCTCACTCAGACTCTCAAACCCAGCCAGTAACTTCTCACCAGCCTCTGTGAATTCAAACTGCAATGGATAATGGCTTTCCCCTACTTTTCTCCTTTTCCCTTTACTCAGACTCACAAACCCCAGCCAGGATGTCTTCCCCAAGCCTCTATTAATTATTTTTCACCCAAGTTTTGGTTTATTCTCCAAAAGCAGAATTACTCAGTGGGGAAAAATTAGAAATATAATAGGACTTAAGAATTAGCATTACACTAAATCCCCAGCACTGAAGCAGAAAATACAAGGGTGTGAACATTATTCTAACATTATTTTGTCATTGTAAATCAATGTTATATACATATTATTTTGGTGGAAGGAGGTAGTAGGTAACTGAAAACTAACTGTATTACATTAGATTGCATTGCCTAATTGCTGGAAAGTAAAGAGAGCAGTGTTACACAGCTACAGTGAAATGCTTCAATGTGATTATCCAGTGGCTGCTTATAAAATTGCAGAGGGAATGAAGCTGAAAAGACAAATTAACATAAAAACGGAATCAGGATCTAAAGTGTTATCAACTGTTATAATTTAACCAAGGGGATGAAGCTGAATATCCTACCATTGTAAAACAAGCTTTGCCTATTTGGTACATATGTGATATCACAGAGCTTGTACAAATGGAGTAGAGCTTGTGTTGTATCAGTGCAGGGATGTTGTCACTATTCTCCATGTCAGGTGGAGCTAGCATTCAGAATGAGTTGTCCATGTCCAGTTAGAGCAGGGGTCGGGAACCTATGGCTCGCGAGCCAGATATGGCTCTTTTGATGGCCGTATCTGGCTCGCAGACAGGGCTCCTAGCACTGAGCTCCCGCTCGCAGCTGTCCCCTGGCTCCTGCTCGATGCCACGGTTTTCGGCGCTGTCCTGCTGGGCCCCAAAGACGGAAGGCAGGAAGAAGGAGAGCTCCATTCTTCTCGCCTTTTTCCCGCCTTCCGTCTTTGGGGCACAGCAGGACAGCGCCGAAAACCGCGGCATCGAGCAGAAGCCGGGGGACAGCTGCGAGCGGGAGCCCCAGGAGGGAAGTACCAGCAGCGCCCCGCCCAGCTGAAGCTTCACTGGCGTCGGCGGCAAATGTCCTTTGTGGCCCGGTGGGAGGGGGGGGCTGCAGCGGCCGCAGGCAGTCGCAGGGAGATGGCGGCGGTGAGAGGGAGCTCCAGCTGGGCTGGGGGTTCGGGGGGGCCATGAACGCCGCCCGGAGCCAATGGCTTCTTTTGGGCTTACTTGAATTCCTGCTGCTGGTAAGCGCGCGCGGGTGGCCGGGTGGGAAGGGCGAGGCGCGAGGGGGAGGCAAGTGGAGAAGCGGAGAGAGAGAGAAGTGGACCAAAAGAAAGAAAAGGGAAAGAGAGGGAGGGAAAGAGAAATGGAGAGGAAGGAAGGAGGGAGGGAGGGGAGGGAGGGAGAGAAGGAAGGAAGAGAAAGGAGGGTAGAAAGAGAGGGGGAGAGAGAGGAGAGAGAAAGGAAGAGGAGAGATAGAAAGGAAGAGAGAGAAAGAAAGAGGGATAGAAAGAGAGAGAGAGTGAGAGATGCTCAGTGAGCCTTTCTTTGAAGTTGCCTTTCTTTCTTTCTTTCTTTCTTTCTTTCTTTCTCTCTTTCTCTTTCTCTCTTGCTCTCTTGCTCTTTCATTCTTTTTTCTTTCTCTTGCTTTCTTTCTTTCTCTTTCTTTCTCTCCTTCCTTCCCTCCTTCCATTTCTTTCATTCCCCCTCTCTATTTTTATTTCTCTTTCATTCTTTCTTTCTCTCTTTCTTGCTTTCTTTCTTGCTCTTTTTCTTTCTCTCTTTTACCTTCCCTTCCTCTATTTCTTCTTTTCTTTCTCCTTCCTACCTTCTTCCCTCCCTCCCTTCCTTCAGTCCTTCCTCTCTTACTCTCCCCTTTCATAAGTTTCCTTGCTTCCTTCCTCTGTTCCTGTCCCTTCCCCCTTTCTTTCTTTCTTTCTTTCTTTCTTTCTTTCTTTCTTTCTTTCTTTCTTTCTTTCCTTCCTTCCCTCCCTCCCTCCATTTCTTGCTTTCCTTCTCCTTCCTCCCTTGTTTCCTCCCTCATTCCCTTCTTTCACTCCTTCTTCTCTTACTCTCCCCTTTCACACCTTTCCTTGCTTTCTTTGCACCCTTCCTCTGTTTCTGTCCCTTCCCTCTTTCCTTCCTTCCTTCCCACCCTCCGTCCATTCATTCACCCATTCCTCTCTTGATCGCCCCTTTTACCATTCCTTCCTTCCTTCCTTCCGATGTGGGCCTGGGCCAGCAGAGTAGTTTGCTTTTGCACCCCGTCTCGAGCTCCCTTGGTGCCAACCCGGCCCTCCCCACTTCAGAGAGAAGGGGGAGAAAGAGAGAGAGAGAAAGAGAAAGAGAAAGAGAGAGATAAAAAGAGAAAGATAGAGGGAGGGAGAGAAAGAGATAGAAAGAGACAAAGAGAGGGGGAGAGAAAGAGAGAGAGAAAGAAAGAGAGAAAGGGAGATACGTACGGCTCTCGCGGAATTATATTTCAAAATATGTGGCGTTTACGGCTCTCTTAGCCAAAAAGGTTCCTGACCCCTGAGTTAGAGTGAGGACAGAATCTGTCAATCATCCTGGAAGCTCCATCACCATCTTGGCCCAGCTTCAACTCAGTCCTCAGAAATGACAGACATGATATGCTGATGATGATGAAGATGATGATGATGATGATTATTATTATTATTATTATTATTATTATTATTATTATTATTATTAATTAGACTTTTATGCCGCCCCTCTCCAGAGACTCGGGGCAGCATACAACTCTAATAAATATAGAATTTCTTCCATCTGACTGCTAGTTCCAACCTTGAAACCCTGCTAGTTCCAACCTTGAAACATGTGAAAATATGTCACATGTTTTTTTGCTGAATTTGAAAATTAAGGGAGACTAGGATAGATCTATTTCGGCCTTATTTTGGCCTCATCAGCTAGCCATACCCACTGGGACTTGAACCTGCAACCTTTGCCTTGTAAGGCAGAGAATTATCCTCTAGGCTACAGTATCCAATCCCTTCAGCTCTGCACCAGGGAAGGGTTACATATTTGAAAATTAAGGGATATATATATGTCCCTGTTCACACAAATACCTATTACAGAAGCCTTGACAGCTATCCAAGACAAACACAAACCCCCCAAATATATCCTAGACCTTACCAACCACTGCCTGACCAATACATACTTCATCTATAATGAACAAAGATATAAACAAATAGAGGGAGCCCCCATGGGATCACCTCTATCACCTGTCATAGCCAACCTCTATATGGAATATTTCGAAAATAATGCTTTAGAGCAAGCCAAATACAAACCCAAACTTTGGCTGAGATATGTTGATGATACCTTTGTAATTTGGCCACATGGTAAAGAAAAACTAGACAATTTCCTCACTCATCTCAACAGCCTACACCCCAAAATACAGTTTACTATGGAAACAGAAATCAATGATCAACTTCCCTTTCTAGATGTACTGGTCTATAAAAAACCCAATGGCAGCCTAGGACATACTATCTACCAAAAGAAAACCCATACCAACCGTTATCTAAATGCACACTCACACCACCACCCCGCACAAATCACCTCAGTGGCCAAAACTCTCATCACCAGAACCAAACGCTTAGCTGACCATGAGCACTTAAAAACTGAATTGAACAAACTCAAAGATGTACTAATTTCTAATGGATTCAAAGAGAAAACAATAACAAACCTAATCAATAAAGAGACACCCCCCAAAAAACAAGATCAAGAACAGGACAATGGCACCACCATCCTTCCTTACATCAAAGGCACCACGGATAAAATTAGTAAAATTCTACAAAAACATAACATCAAAACCTCATTTTGCACTAACCAAAAAATATCTAATATCCTAAGGAGCCCCAAAGATAAAATCCAATTAGAATACCAAGGTATCTATGAAATCCCTTGCAAAACATGTGCAGCCACATACATTGGACAAACTAACCGAAGAGTGAGCCAGCGCATGGCAGAACATATGAATGCAGTCAAGAAACAGGAGAAGACCTCCTCCCTTGTCCAGCACATTAAAAGAACAGGGCACGAAATTGACTTTGAAAAAACTAAATTACTCCACAAAACAGAGAATTTATATAAAAGAATCTCTCTAGAAGCTATTGAAATTGAAAAAAGATCTTTTTGTTTAAATAAACGGGATGATACCTCACGTCTGCCAGAGATTTGGAAACCAGCCTTAAACAAAATAAAAACTTCATTATAATCAATATGTCAATCCTTTAATTATTATGATTTTAGAATTTTATATTTGGAAATCAGACTTAAACAAAACACTTCATAATCTTCATACCATTCCTTCTATAACCATGATTACACCAACCAATCAGATCACGGAAGCATAGTCACCCAATCTATTTGCTACATTCAAAGCAAATCTCCACCCCCACACTACATGCTAAGAAGGAATGTCAGTTGCTAATATTCATTTGCAAAAACACAGAGATTGGAACTCCAGCCTGATGATGGTAAATGTGATTTTACCGAAACGTCGCATAGACATGCAAAACATTACACAGGGCAAAACCCGAACTCAGAACAATCTACATATATATATATATATATGTGTGTGTGTGTGTGTGTGTGTGTGTGTGTGTGTGTGTGTGTGCGCGCGCGCGCGTGTGTGTGTGCGCGTGCAATATGCAAAGTAATAAAACCCAGAAATATATATATATATTTCTGGGTTTTATTATTTTGCACATGCACAGAAACCAAATTTCCAGCACTGTTCATTCATCGCCATCTTATTTTTGGCTTTTGGGGAATGGATTTTTAATTTTTTCGGCACTGCACATGCGCGCACGTGCTTTGCACATGCAGCCTTATGGTGAAGCCACATAGCAAGGGAGGAAGAAAACCGGTAGCAAGGTAATTTAGAACCCACCCCTGGTATATAACTATACCAGTTTATACTGCTAGGTTTATATGTTATGTTTATATTTATACTTGACTTCTCATAAATGATTGACAAACCAAACCAAACCAAACCAAACCAAACCAAACTAAACTGCTATGTATATTCAACCCAAAGAAGCAAAAAGATTAAAATTTTAGAGGTAATCATTAATCACCTAAAGTGATATTTAGACAAGATTATTGCTCCATAAAGGAGGTCTACCACCAGTCATAGATATTTAGAGAAGCAGATTTTCACTATCATTAAGAAAGGAACAACTGTTTTGGGAGGTGGTGTACTCTCTTTAATTAGCCTTAATCACTTATTCTCCACTTGCATTCAGCCATATAGATTCTGTACTGAACTATATGAAATTGAATCTTATTGTATTTCAAAGTTATAATGTTCTATTTCATTACATAAATAACTGTATGACTCGCACCAAAGCACAATATTGTTTTGTTAGAAGCATTTTCTTTTGACCTGTTTTTCCCAGTTAGCAACTATAAGTCAATACCCAGCTGTGATAGCACACTAAGAAATAAATATGTTTCCATTGGCTGCCATAGTTAATCAGAAACCAGATGGTATTTTATTATAATTAATCCTGAATATGTTTCCATTGCCTTCAGTGCCATAACAAATGTCTTTAGAACGTCCTTCCCCCAATAAAATAAAATCAGTTTGGAGAGAGTTTGGTTTCAGTGAATTGTAATTGTTATTGCTGCTGCTGTTTGATCGTTGTGGCCCTGCAACAATGTACAATACAAATTTAAATAGAATTTGAAAAAAATAGGACAATAGTTAATAGAAAATACTTTCAGGTATTTGAAGTTGCATGAAGCTAGCTATATTAAAAGGCAAACTTAATTTAAATTTTGTAAGAACTAAACAAAAATATTGGGCAAACTTTCTGATAACTTTCTCTCCCTCACTCCCTCACTCCTTCTGTTCACCCTTTCTGTCTGTTTCCTAGTACTCACTCCAAAACAGAAAAATTAAAATCTAAATAAAAATGATTAATAAATGACAAATTGTATCTGATTAAGGTTGCAGATATTCTTACTGTACCAGGTTTCAGAACTGGAAATAAACATTGCTAAATATATTGAGTTAACAAAAATTTGGAAGTCTATCTGGGAAACATACTTAATTTAAGTCTGCAGAGTTTTGCCTATATTCAATGCAAAAACATTAAACTGATCCGCATTTTTTAAAAGCAGATTTGTAATATGTTTGCCCTGAATTACATTTATTTAGTAAACACATATTCATCTGTAAATTAAATGCTTTTTTGTTATCTCAGCATACATTATCTCAGCATACGGAGAGGGGCGGCATACAAATCTAAATAAAAAAATAATAAAAAATAAAAAATAAAATGTAGAAATGAGCTGAAATGCCAAAAAGCCAGAAACTTTTTGTTATTGCCTTTCTTAATATATTATTTATAGAAGTTATTAATAATTGATGTTTTATTAAAGTAAAAAGGCAAATGTTTATTGTATTTTTGTCATCAACTGGTTTTTCATAATGAAATAGTGTAATCAATGTTGGCCAGCAAAATGGACATCACTGGCATTTTATCTCAGACTTTGATCGTGCATCTTCCAGGTTTCTACTAGATGCACTAGAGCAAATTTAACAAGTGTACAAAGATTTGCCTTCTTGACATAAGTAAAAGTCGATTTGTGTGATATTGCATGCTGCTCATTTACCTGTGTGGGATGGTATTGTGTACTTTTAGTTTAGTTTAGTTTAGTTTAATCAGATTTGTATGCCGCCCCTCTCCGCAGACTCGGGGCAGCTCACAGCAATAGCAATACAATGTAAGACAAATCCAATATTTAAATTAATTTAAAAAAACACCACAAATTAAAACCAATCATACACACTAGCGTACCATGCATAAATTTTATAAGCCTAGGGGGAGGGAACATGTCAATTCCCCCATGGCTGACGACAGAGGTGGGTTTTAAGGAGCTTACGAAAGGCTAGGAGGGTGGGGGCAACTCTGATATCTGGGGGGAGTTGGTTCCAAAGGGTCGGGGCCACCACAGAGAAGGCTCTTTCCCTGGGTCCCGCCAAATGACATTGTTTAGTTGACGGGACCCGGAGAAGGCCAACTCTGTGGGACCTAACTGGTCGCTGGGATTCGTGCGGCAGAAGGCGGTCCCGTAGATATTCTGGTCCAGTGCCATGAAGGGCTTTATAGGTCATAACCAACACTTTGAATTGTGACCGGAAACTGATCGGCAACCAATGCAGACTGCGGGGTGTTGGTGTGACATGGGCATATTTAGGAAAGCCCATGATAGCTCTCGCAGATGCATTCTGCACAATCTGAAGTTTCTGAACACTTTTCAAAGGTAGCCCCATGTAGAGAGCATTACAGTAGTCGAGCCTCGAGGTGATGAGGGCATGAGTGACTGTGAGCAGTGACTCCTGGTCCAAATAGGGCCGCAACTGGTGCATTTGGCGAACCTGGGCAAACGCCCCCCTCGCCACAGCTGAAAGATGTTTCTCTAATGTGAGCTGTGGATCGAGGAGGGCGCCCAAGTTGCGAACCCTCTCTGAGGGGGTTAGTGACTCCGCCCCCAGGGTGATGGACGGACAGATGGAATTGTCCTTGGGAGGCAAAACCCACAGCCACTCCGTCTTATCCGGGTTGAGCTTGAGTCTGTTGACACCCATCCAGACCCCAACAGCCTCCAGGCACCGGCACATCACTTCCACTGCTTCGCCGACTTTTCCTTTTATCTACCTTGTAAAGCATGATATAATTATGAGGAGCAATTGAATCCAGTTCCAGCTCCTTGCACAGCTCCAACCTTTATGTGCTTTTTAATATTAGATTTGTTTTTTGCTGGAATATTGTTTTTATTATTGTTGTGAGCCGCCCCGAGTCTTCAGAGAGGGGCGGCATACAAATCTAATAAATTGAATTGAATTGAATTGTTGGAGCAGTGTAAGGAGAATATATTTCTTCTCTCACTATAGGCTGGTGTCAATTACCTCTGGAAAGCTAAGAGGATATTTTCTATTACTTTAAGAAAATACTGAGAAATTTTACAATAGAATAGAATAGAATAGAATAGGTCTTCTAGTCTAAACCCCTGCTTAAGCAGGAAACTGTACACAACGTCAAACAAATGGTTATCCAACATCTTCTTAAAAACGTCAAATGTTGGACCATTCACAACTTCTGGAGTTTCACTGATTAATTGTTCTAACTGTCAGGAAATTTATTCTTAGTTCTAAGTTGCTTCTCTCCTTGTTTAGTTTCTACCCAATGCTTCTTGTTCTGCCCCCAAGTGCTTTGGAGAATAGTTTGACTCCCTCTTCTTTGTGGCAACCCCTGAGATATTGGAACACTGCCATCATGTCTCTCCTAGCCCTTCTTTTCTTTAAACTAGACATACTCAGTTCCTACAACCGTTGTTCATATGTTTTAGCCTCCAGTCCCCCAATTATCTTTGTTGCTCTTCTCTGCACTCTTTCTAGAGTCTCAATATCCTTTTTGCATCATGGTGATGAAAACTGAATGCAGCATTTCAAATGTGGCCTTACCAAGGCATTATAAAGTGTTATTAATACTTGTGATCTTGATTCTATCCCTCTGTTAATGCAGCCTAGAACTGTGTTGGGGGTTTTGGTAGCTGCTGCACATTGCTTGCTCTTATTTAAATGGTTGTCCACTAAGGTTCCCAAGGTCCCTCTCACTGTTACTACTTTTTAGCAAGATATCACATATACTGTGATTTGTTTTTATTGCCTTAATGTAGAATCTTAATTTTTTCACCATTGGATATCATTTTGTTTGATAGTGCCCAATGTTCAAGTCTGTCAAGATCCTTCTATATCTTGAGCCTATCTTCTGGAGAGTTGGCTATTTCTGCCAGTTTGGTGTCATCTGAAAATTTGATGGGTTCCCCATCTATCTCCTCATCCAAGTCATTAATGAAGATGTTGAAGAGTATTGAGCCTAACACAGATATCCACTTCATACTTCTCTCCATGTAGATGCAGTTCCATTGAGCCATATATGTTGAGTTCAGTTGGTCAGCCAGTTTCAAATCTCTCTGGTGGTATTGCTGACTAATCCATATTTTTCTACTTTATCTTGTAGTAGATTATGGTCTACTTAACAAATGCCTTACTGAAGTCAAAGTAAATTATATCAACAACATTCCTCTGGAATGTTCTCTGGTCCACTAAATTTTGTCACTTTGACAAATACTACAATGAGATTACTCTGGCATGATCTGTTTGCCTCACTCTGGTCTGTTGACAAGGGCACTGACAGGGATCTGTCAAGATCTCATCAGTTCTGCATCTACCATTAGAACCATGCAATTTCATGAAACAGACACAACTAATCCAACCAATTCTCTGGACTCCACATAGCTGCTAGGTGGGTTGCACCAATCCCCGCCTGTCCTCTGACTGCAGATACACCTTGATTAAATCATATAATAAGCCCACTCTTATCTTTCCAATCTCAGTTGCCAGTCAGAGACATATGATGCTCTGCGACAGCTGTTTATTGCTAGCCTGTGCCTAAACCACCAAAGGTATACACTAGGTTGGCACCTGCAAGCATATTTTCACCAGTCCACCACTAATCTAAGAGCCATGGTGGCCATTTGGAAAAAGTACTTAGAAACACAGTTGTAAAACAAGTATTACACTGAATGAAGCCAGTCATTTTGAAATACAATAAAATTACAATCTTAAGTGCACTAACCCTGAAAGTACTATTTTTGGTTTGTAGTTATATGATTCGTGCCTTAGGTTTATAAAAACATATTTGCACATTAGATTTCCTTATAAAATAATGAATGGAATGGAACGGAATGGAACGGAACGGAACGGAACAGAACAGAATAGAATAGAATAGAATAGAATAAAATGAAATATTAGAAATAGAATATTAGAATAGAATATTGTCACTTTGAACGTACATTAATAAGCATACATTAAAATTAAATTTCACTGCATACAGCTATCAAAAGGAGCTATACATAAATAGTAACTCCTTGAAGTCACCAGAAAGCAGGGTTGATTGATATTAAAGCTATTCTTTCTTTCACTGACCAAATGATTTGTGTTGTTAGAAGATATCTGGAGCCAAGACTGAAGCCTTAATAAGTAGAACATATAGTTGAACAAGATGTTATACACTGCTTTTTTCAGGACTGAAAGAAGAAATATGCATGTCTTCACTCACACCTCATAGTTTAGGAAGAGTAGGCTGATTTTAATTAAAATAAATAGAAATTTATGTTTTGAAAAAAATATACTAAAAGGAAGCAAATATCCTTTTTTGTGAGTAGAACTTCAGAATGCTACCTGATAAACACATGATTTTCATCTGCATAATTATTTAGATAATAATATCCTGCTTTTTTTGGTCAAATGAAGATATCAAATGAAATAGAGCCAAAAAATGATATCGAAGAACATCAATGAACAACCATGAATCTTACAAGTAACTACTAAATTTCTATGCTTTATTACAGCTCCTGAACTTAGTATGACAAAATGTACATTTTTATTGGACACTTTTAAGTCAGTTTTAGGCCTCACAAATTGTGAACGAAATCCTATATATTTTGTTATTTCTGAAGTATCTTACATTTTCTATATTATTTTATGCAATGTAGATCTTTATAACCTTTCTCTGAATTTTTCATAGCCATTGTCACCTGCAGTGTAGCAAATCTCTATTCCTACCAGTCTTTTCAATGAATTACAGTGAAACTGACAAGGTGTATATATAGAAAAAACTGAGCAATTTCAGTAAATACTTTCTGCTCTCCACCCAAAGAGAAAACATATTTTTAGTAATTTGGTTAAACCAATATAAAAGCTAATGAGATATATAATAAATACTGTCTCCAAATCTTATCTTTCACTAGAGATAAGAAATAGGCAACTGTCATGGGAGAAGTTTTTGTACAGCAGACTAGCATATCATTTTCTTTTCTTTTTCTTTTTTAGATACATGAAAGGAATGCATATCAACGAAATTACCAGGGGATAGATATAGCAGTAGCACATGAAAACTTATTTACTCAGTAGATAACTTCGATCAACATCTATAGGAGTGCATCTTCCATTATATTCTTAAAGGATATTGTGGCATTTAAGTTCAAATGGATGTATATGTCCATATATGTAGATATGTATGTAGATGTGTATTTTATAGATTTTCATGGGTATAGGTATGTAGGTCTTGGCGTAGTTTGGTCTTTTCCCATGTAAGATTGAAAGAATCTTCGTGATGTTTCAATGAGGCCCTACTCATTATCTTCAGGCTGGTGCTTTCAGCTTTGTGCTCGGGCGAACAAAGCTTTAAAAATAACGAGTGGGACATCATAGAAACATTGGCAATGTTTTACACGGGAAAAGACCCGAATACGACAAGACCTAAATGCATGCATATAAAGAATAAATTTGTCAAGAATCATGATGTACAACATTTAATGATAGTCATAGGGGTCAAATAAGCAATGAGAAAACAATCAATATTAATAAAAATACAGTGGTACCTCATCTTACGAACGCCTCTTCTAACGAACTTTTCAAGATACGAACCCGGTGTTTAAGATTTTTTTGCCTCTTCTTCCGAACTATTTTCACCTTACGAACCCAAGCCGCTGCTGCTGGGGTGAAGGGGTTTCTTTCCCCCCCTTTTTTTTGAAGAAAGAAAAGGGAGGGGCAGCTTGGAGGGGGAAAAGACTCCATTTAAATAACTAGGAGAACAGCGTGTTTGCAGGCACTCAAAGAGTGTCTTTTGAAGAAAGAAAAGGGAGGGGTTGCTTGGAGGGGGAAAAGACTCCATTTAAATAACTAGGAGAACAGCGTGTTTGCAGGCACTCAAAGAGTGTCTTTTGAAGAAAGAAAAGGGAGGGGCGCCCTCCTTGCCTTTCTTCCTTCCCACTCACCCTTTAGCCTAGCCTTGCTTCTTCCACCCGCCCCCTTTAGCTGCTCCTCCCTGCCCTCTGTTCACCTCCCTTCTAAAGTTTGGGATTTTCCTGAAGGATTTGCAGGCATTATTTGCTTTTACATTGATTCCTATGGGAAACATTGTTTCATCTTACAAACTTTTCACCTTACGAACCTCCTCCTGGAACCAATTAAGTTCGTATCATGAGGTACCACTGTATTAAGAATACAAGCAACAATTTACAGTCATAAAGTCATAAGTGGGAGGAAATGGGTGATAGGAATGATGAGAAAAAACTAGTACTAATAGTAGTGCAGACTTAGTAAATAGTTTAACAGTGTTGAGGGAATTGTTTATCAGAGTTATGGCGTTCGGGGAAAAACTGTTCTTATGTCTAATTGTATAATTGTGCAGTGCTCTGTAGTGACGTTTTGAGTTGAAACAGTTTATGTTCAGGATGTGAGGTGTCAGTAAATATTTTCACAGTGCTCTTTCTAACTCGTGCAGTATACAGGTCCTCAATGGAAGGCAGGTTGGCAGCAATTGTTTTTTCTGCAGTTCTGATTATCTTCTGAAGTCTGTGTTGGTGTTGTTGGGTTGCAGAACCAAACCAGACAGTTATAGAGGTGCAGGTGACAGATTCAATGATTCCTTTGTAGAATGTATCAGCAGCTCCTTGGGCAATTTGAGCTTCCTTAGTTGGCACAGAAAGAATATCGTTTGTTGTGCTTTTTTGATGATGTTTTTGATGTTAGGTGACCATTTTAGGTCTTGAGATATGATAGAAACTAGAAATTTGAAGGTCTCTACTGTTGATACTGTGTTGTCTAGTATTGTGAGAGCTGGTAGGATGGGAGGGTTTCTCCTAAAGTCTATCACTATTTCTATGGTTTTGAGCGTGTTCAGTTCTAGATTGTTCTGGTCACACCACAAGTCTAGTTGTTCAATCTCCCATCTGTATGCAGTTTCATCGTTGTATCGAATGAAACAAATCACTGTTGTATCATCTGCTATATGTATATATACAGTTTACACACACACACACACACACACTAGACATCATGATATCTGGAATGTTTAAAAAAATTGAAAAATTTAGAATTTAAAATCATTTTTTAAAAAGGTACAGTATATATAGTCTAAAAACTATACACACACAATATCTATCTATCTATCTATCTATCTATCTATCTATCTATCCATCCATCCATCCATCTATCTATCTGTTTTTGTAGATTTTCATGGGTACAGGTATGACGGTCTTGGCATTTCTTCCCGTGTAGGATTCAGATATTTCTGGTGACGTTTCGACAAGGTCCCACTCATCATCTTCAGGCTGGTGCTTCTGTCCTTGTTCTAGGGCGAACACAGCAAGACCTATCTATCTATCTATCTATCTATCTATCTATCTATCTATCTATCTATCTATCTATCTATCATTCCCCCACTCAAGTAGGAGTTCCTGCACCATTTGAGACAGATAGAAGTCCAATCTCCTCTTGATGGTTGCAAGTGTTGGGTTTTCATAAACTCAGCTGGCAAAGTGTTGCATTGGTTGATCACTCTTTACCATCAGAAAGCTTTTGCTCACTTCCGCAGCCAGAATATCATATTCCCAACTATGGAAAAATGAAAAGATCCCATTAGAAAACAACATTATAGACAAGATTTACAAATGTGCAGAAATGGACAAAATGACCATGGTAATCAAGAGTACAAATAGCAAAGAATTCGATGAAATATGGAAAAAAATGGTATAAATGGATGGAGGAAAGAAAAAGGGTAATATAACACAATGTAGTTGTACTGATAAAATAGATAAATACATATACATAATACATACAATGTGTAAGGGAACATAAATACAAATGGATAAGCAGTAATAGCTTTCGACATATTAACTTCTGTATCTACTTGTCAAGGCTACTCAGTGATATTTTTATATATTTATAAGTACAATTAACTACTACTAATCAACATTATTTTATTTACCACACTTATCCTATCCCTTTGAATAATGTATATAGTATATAGATGTGTTAATAAGGAAGGTACTAAAATGATAAAGAAATAAAAGAAGAATAGTATAAATCTATTTCAAGCTATTTAAATATGATTTAATCCAAGCTACAAACCATATTTAAACAGCTTGTAAATATGGTTTGTAGCCTGGATGGCCCCTGAGGTGGGTCTGAAAGGCAAAAGGAAGCAGTAAGCTCCCTCCCGCATTTGAGTATTCCAAGTATATGTCTTTCCATGTTTGTTGTGCTGGAAGAGAAAGCAAGAAAAGAAATTAACGGAGAGAGAGAGAGGAAAGAAGAAGATGAAGAGGAGGGGAAAAATAAACTATATTAGGAATGGAGAATGGATGGTTTCAACCCTATCTGCCAATTGGGATGCAGGCAGAAAAATCGAGAAAACATCTTAAACACATCTCAAGCTTTATCCCTTCCATGTTCACTTGAGACTGAAGAATAAATTAGGGTCAGGGGTTGTTGGTATATTCGTCCATCAAACTGAAAGTAGGTAGTGAGGTCCATGATTCTGGGTGTTTTGATCTTAATGTATTTGGCTTGGTTGGTTGTGTTGTTTAGTATTGTTGTCATGGATTCTTTCATTAGTTCTGGGTCTATAGATGTAAAGAATGCAGTGACATTGAACAAAACCATAATCTCACATTCTATTATTAGGTCTTACCCAGCAGGCTTTGTGGCTAATGCGTAGGAATTAAAGTATGCATCTTGACTCTTTTTAACTTCTGTATCAGCATAAAAAGAAGCTATATAACAACAGCAGCAGCAATAACAGCAATAACAACAGTCAAACTCAATCATTGTTGACAGTCTTTCTAATAGTATGTTATTTATTTAGCTATTTTACATATCTATGTGCCATCTGTAAGTGCTTGTACAGCCCTCTCAAGATGGGCTAGACTGGAGGGGAAAAAATCATAGAAACAAAAATAAGATTAATCATCACAAATCCACACCATCTGTGTTGTAGATATGTGGCATCTGAAATTGCAATTGCTACTTAATTCCAACATCTAAAAGTGACAATGTAAGTGACTGAGTAACATCCCAAATATAATTTGCATGCCATTCAGATGAAATATTTCTCTGAACAAACCATTTAAAGTTTGGTTTCAATCAGAGAACATTTACAGTACAAGGGGCAGTCAGTCATTTGCCATTTGACAGGCAGGACATATTTCTTTCTCATGCTTTTCTGCTTCACTTGCCTTAAGGAATCAGAACATGATATTGTGGACAATTCTGTGAGCCACTCAGATGGAAAAAAAAGTTATATAAATAAGGGAATTCATACGAAAGCTTTCTAATGATCCTATACTAAAGATGCTATTTTGTTGTCTGAATTCACTCAAAGGAACTTGAATTTCTAACATGTAAAAATATATATGCCACTCTATATGTGAATGAAAATGCACTATAGACGTCCATAGGAAGAACTTCTAGAGACTATGTAGATACTAATACATCTTAAAATTTCTGCCCATTGCTTAAAATTGAAAGTTGATAAATTGATCAGTCATGGAATAAGAAGAGAAATCTTTCTTCTGCCCGCAAACTAGAAATTAGATATTAAGATAATAAATATTTATTCATTCATTCATTATTGAACAGACAGACAGATGGACAGACAGACAGATGGAGGGATGGATGGATAGATGGACAGACAGACAGACAAACATTTATTATCATATATGGACTAGCAATATATATAAAATCAGTTACTGGATCTGTATATGCCCTCATCTAACTGCTGGTCATGACATGATCTTCAGTTTGATGTGGGACCCTGCAGTCTCACTGAGGGGAAGATACTATGATTTATTTATACAGAGTCCTGGCAGATCCCATGTGAAGTGCAAATCCTATTCAGGATTGCCATTAGTGATGTGGTACAAAGCCTGGCACCTTCTTTGTGGAGTCATTTAAGTGTATTCAGTGACCCATTTGGCTTTCCAAAGATGAAAAACAAATGCACAATTCTAGCAATGGAAAATATAAATAGTAGATTCCCTCAGGGAATGCTACTGTGGTACTTTATTTTCACTAATGTCTTTTAAACTTGTTCTTACATGACAGAGGTTTTCATTGAGGCAACAAAGATTAATGGTAATAACACATTGTTGAGGGTGCATAGTTTTTTGCAGTGCAGAAGCGATTCCCGCGTTGATAATTTTCAGAATCCTTGAGTCATGAGATAACAGAAGAGGTAAAGAAAATAAAGGCAGGCACACATGGAGAAAGGGTGCACTTTTATTTCCTACTTGAACATAGGATTTATTAGAATGTGATAGTAAGGTCTGCCTACTGTCACCTGTATCCTCACTGGAAATAAAATATATTGAACTGGATGAATGAAAGGTTGACATAATGTGGCTTACCTCTTAATATCCTTATATAATATCATATCTCAGGGCATCCATGGTTTATTGATTTAACCATTCATCCTGCTAGGCTTTAAGCACTAATAATGAAAGAATTACAATTTTTTAGGAAGCCCCAAATATGTATAAGCATCATAAAAAAACCAACCTCCCCAACAAGTATATGTATCTGCAACCCTATCTTCAAATCATAAACCACTCTTCTCTTGTTCAAGATAGAACATATTTTCATGATTTTCCTGAAGTTTAGAATGGAGAGGTTGACCATATTTTCACTGGGAGGGAGTTCCAAAAGGTAGGGGCAGTAACCAAAAATATCTATCTTGCCCCCCAACAGGAAGGAATGGAGGAGGTTAATTGTATTTGACCCAGTTGGAGAGGCAGATTCATGTAAGAGGAGGGGTCTCTCAAATAACCAGATCCGGAACTTTGTAGAGGTGAAAAAGGTGAAAGCAGCATCTTGAATTATACCCAGAAGCTAGTTGGTAATCAAAATAACTCCTAAAATGTCAGGATCACCTAAGTATATTGGGATATGACCATCACTATTCGGGTTGCCCCATTCTGCACCGGCTATAACTTCTGAATGCTCTTCCCCAGCAGCCCCATATGAAGTATCTTACAGTATTCCAAACAGGAGGCTGATGTGTTTAAATGCTATAAGATTGAAAAAAAGAGAGAATCCATGCTGGCATTCTAATGTTCTAAACAGTTTGAAATGAATTTTGATGTTAAAGAGTCACAAGGAATATAATGAACATAAATCTTTTTGAATTCGCCAGGGGGTATAGAACCCTTGCTTTAATTAGTAGTTCAGCATGGGGAGACATTATTCAGTGGCTATTTTTTCATCACACAGAAAGCTATAATTTTTGATGAATACAGCCACAGGGCAATCTGGCTCAAACTCTTAAATTCTGCAATTATGGTCTATGCAGGAGATAAAAGGATTGTCAAACAAATGTACATAAGATTCAGTGTGAGAAGTATTTCAGCTAGGTGAATTTTGCCTCTTTCTGTTTGAAGAAACAAACAAATAAATTGTCTCTTTAAATATTTTTCTGCCACAAATTGTTTTTCTCTGAAATAATCTGAAAGCTTGCATCAAAGTTTCAGCTTGTGATATTTCAACAGCCCCAGAGTTTTATGCAGTAAAAGTATACCAAATTCTCTCTATAGTGAATCAAAGTCACGAAACTGCTTTTTGTAGAGGAATTGCTATCTGAGCTTGATGATATCTTTATAACCTCAAATATCATCTTCGCTCATCTTGCAAGTCACAGCCGAGAGGATTTTCCACATATTACCTGCTGGACTTTTTCAAATGTTCTCAAGAAAAGTAAAGCACATCCTCTTAGGTACTGCAAACAGTAAATCTTCTACATAAAGTGAATGAGATAACTATGGAGAAGATAGTCCTTTTGATAATGGCCCCAACAGGGGAATAATCTGCTTGGTTTTCCTTGAAGCCCTTGAAGATCCCTCAAATTGACCTAGTTTAGAAGTTCAGCTGAATCTTAAAATAAAATCTGCCAATTGAATGTCTGCCTATCCTCATTTGAAATCTGGACATTTCCAAAGAAAATTCACTGGTCCAATATTTTTAGACATTTATTTCTATATCCCCTCTACTGCTATGGCCCCAATGCTTCAGAATTCCAGATAAATGAAAGAAGCAAAATAATTTCTTTTTTTTCATTAAACATATGGGTAGTCATGACTTAAACAGTTTGTTTATGATTGTTACAACAGCACTGAAGAAAGTGACACTGAAGAAAGAGTTTTTCACACAACCTGGCAGTATAACCATGGTCATGTGATTTACATTAAGGTGCTTGACAATTGGTCCATATTTTTCTTCCTATATATTTGTGTATTGGACAAATGAATGAATGAATGAATGAATGAATGAATGAATGAATGAATGAATGAATGAATGAATAAATAAATAAATAAATAAATAAATAAATAAATAAATAAATAAATAAATAAATATGTCCCAGGGTCATAAAATCCCCCTTTGTAACTTTTTTGACAAGGAAAGTCAATGGAGAAGCCAGATTAAATTAACAACCCTATTATCTTAACAACTGCAGTGGTTCACTTTACAAATGTGGCAATGAAAGCCCTAAAATTGATCAAAATTCACTTAACAATCTCAAGTTTGGCCTCAACTATGGTCGTAAATTGAGGACTACCTATAATAGTGTGAGGGTAGGGAGGTAGTGTTCTCTTTTTTGAAGAAATCAAAGTAGGTTGGTAGGGGTTTTTTTTAACTATTAGGAACTACCTTTCCCAATTTTTATACAACTTGATGTTTAGCCTTTCTAATCCTTTCTGCAAAATTCCACACAATGTACACATATTTTTTCTCGGTGATCTGATTGAAAAGACATAATTGTTTTGTCTTGTCTTTTGTGCAATAATATGGTCTTCTATTCTTCGCTCACTTTTTCATATTTTCACTTTTTCAGGAACTTGAATTACTATCCTTTTATCTTTTATTTATTTATTGAAACATATAATGTATTGAATTCTAGTTTCCTTTAGTTTACAAATTTAAGTATAACAACATACCCCCCCCCCCAGGTCTTCCTTGCCTAGTTCATTATACTTGATATCAAATCATGGACAGTTGTTCTTTCTGGTGTCTTCCTCAATCTTCTGAGGGACAAAGTTTCATAGGAAATTCTAAGGATCATTCTTGGCAGAATTTCTTTTCAAATAAATATTCTGAATCCAATGCCAATAAGAGAGGCGGGGGGAGGGAGGATCATTGCTCAGATATTTTTGTGTTGAAGAAAGCAACAAGAACATGTTTTAAAAGGAATTGCTATGTCAGTTTATTATATTAAAACAGTAGTGCTTCTGGCCCCCTAGAACTTAACAAATTGCTTTTTACATAAGACTTCATCATATTCAATTCATCAGATGCACAGTAAGATTTACACTCTATTATAGATGAATGAGAGGAAAAAGAATAGAATATCTGGGATTATTTGGAGGCTCAGGAAATTTCCAGAATGGTTTACTTATTGAGAGAATCTAAATGAAAGATGCAAAACCTGACATCCATTTTTAAGATAGTTATCCCAAGATGTCACTTTTTGGATTATAGCTCTTATGATCCCTATTCTCTATCTATATCAGGTAGTTATGGGGGATGGATGAAAAATAAGTTTTTTTCTCAATATTTTCTAACCTTGAACTTACCCTATATAATCCCAGAGTATACAAATTTGGCAGAAATATCTATTTTTAGAATTGTGTGATATGGTTTTCTTCTAATAAAGAAAAATACACCACTATGTACACATTAGGAAAGTTTTAAAATATTTTTTAAAAATATGCAAAATTCTATATATCTATATTATGGAAAATTGTAAATATGTATCCAGAAAAAATATTCATAACCATGCACTCCTTATGATAACTATTCAAAAAATATATATTTAAATGTTTAAGTAAATTCCTACTTGAAAATTTATAAATAGGCAATAATAAAAAATACAGGGAAAACAAAACTGGCAGAATTATCGATTAGCTAATATTGATAACAACATCCAGAATAACAAAGATTGAATAACATCATCCAGAGTCCAAAGATTGAAAAAGGCTTCATCTGTTGCTGCACTGGATCTTCCATTGTCTTCTTAGAACCAATCATTTAGCTAAAAGAGTTATGTCAAAAATTTGGGTTAAGGTTACAGAGTTAGAGGTTTTTTTCCATTATCATCTGAAGGCACTAAAAATCATTCAGCAAAGAAATTGTATGTTAATTATAGCCTGCAGTAGACCAGAACAGCACAAAGTATACAGTACATTTGAATGTGTGTTTAGGATATGAATTATGCATATTTTAGATAGAAAAGTCAGATCTATCTTTATATATAATGTGAAGTTGTCTTCTCGTGTTCTTTCATTTTTAAACATTTCCTTGCACTTTAAATTCCAATAAGATTATTTACATATGGTAACAAAAATAGCTGTTTATTAAAAATAAATGCCTACCTTTAAATATCTACATATTTAATATACATGATTTTTTATGTTTGGGAAAAACATACAGGACTAAATTTAAATTTTTGAAAATGAGTTGTGGAACAGCACAATTGTGCTTTCCCCCCAAAATGGTCAGTTAGATACCCAAGAAGAAATATAAGCTCTGTAAGCATATTATAGGGACTAAGGAAAATAATGCCCTTCAGAACATATTTTGATAAGAAGTTTCCAATACAGTCATACCTCGTCTTACGAACCTATTTGGTTCCAGGGGGAAGTTCGTAAGACGAAAGGTTCGTAAGACGAAACATTGTTTCCCATAGGAAACAATGTAAAGTCAATTAATCCGAGCAACCAAACCCCCTCCCCCTGCAAAAAAATGGCTGGGAAGCCGCGCGGCTATTTTAAAAGGTGACAGCTGGGCTGGGGGGCTTCCCAGCAACCTCCCGAACCCCGAACCCAGAAGTTCGGCAAAAGTTCGGGGTTCGGGAGGTTGCTGGGAAGCCCCCCCCCCAGGCCGGCTGTCACCTTTTAAAACATCCGTGCGGCTTCCCAGCAGTCTCCGAACGCCGAACGCGGAAGTTCAGGTTTGGCGTTCGGCTTCGGGAGACAGCTGGGAAGCCGCACGGCTGTTTTAAAAAGGTGACAACCGGGCTGGGGGGCTTCCCAGCAACCTCCCAAACCGAACCCGGGGTTCAGAAAAATTTTGCCTCTTCTTACGAACTTTTTTCAAGTTACGAACCGGCGTTCGGGAGGCTGCTGGGAAGCCCCGCCGCCCGGCTGTCACCTTTTAAAACAGCCACGCGACTTCCCAGCAGTCTCCGAACACCGAACGCGGAAGTTCAGCATGGCATAAAACTCTTTGCCTGTCACATTTTTTAGCTTTTAGCTTGATTTTGTTCAAGAAATTAAATTAAATTAAATTAAATTAAATTAAATTAAATTAAATTAAATTAAATTAAATTAAATTAAATTAAATTAAATTAAATTAAATTAAATTAAATTAAATTAAATTAAATTAAATTAAATTAAATTAAATTAAATTAAATTAAATTAAATTAAATTAAATTAAATTAAATTAAATTAAATTAAATTAAATTAAATTAAATTAAATTAAATTAAATTAAATTAAATTAAATTAAATTAAATTAAATTAAATTAAATTAAATTAAATTAAATTAAATTAAATTAAATTAAATTAAATTAAATTAAATTAAATTAAATTAAATTAAATTAAATTAAATTAAATTAAATTAAATTAAATTAAATTAAATTAAATTAAATTAAATTAAATTAAATTAAATTAAATTAAATTAAATTAAATTAAATTAAATTAAATTAAATTAAATTAAATTAAATTAAATTAAATTAAATTAAATTACCGTATATACTCGAGTATAAGCCGACCCGAGTATAAGCCGAGGCACCAATTTTTGCCACAAAAACTGGGAAAACGTATTGACCCGAGTATAAGCCGAGGTTAGAAAATGCAGTGGCTACTGGTAACTTATAAAAATGGAAAACAATAAAATTACATTAATTGAGACATGTTTTAGAATATTTATTTTAAAGAAAACCAGTAAACTAGCTCTGTAAATTTAAAAGAGGGTAAACAAATTAACAATATTAACAATAAATTAAAAAGTAAAAAAAGTAGCTCGATCAGGAACAAAGCTAAAACCTAAGAGTTAAAATCCTTCAAAACTGGATTCCTTCTCATCATTAATTGGATTTACATTATTGTTCTGTTTTTATATATGCTGTGAGCCACCCTGAGTCCTTGGAGAGGGATTGCATACAAATCCAATTAAATAAATAAACAAACAAACAAATAAGTGTATCCAAAGAAGAGCTTCAGCATTAGCTGCTGTGAGGTTATCAGCATAGAAAACCAAATAGATAGATAGATAGATAGATAGATAGATAGATAGATAGATAGATAGATAGAGATAGAAAGATAGACAGACAGACAGACAGAAAAATAGATAGATAGATAGATAGAAATAGATAGATAGATAGATAGATAGATAGATAGATAGATAGATAGATAGATAGATATAGATAGAAAGATAGATAGACAGACAGACAGAAAAATAGATAGATAGATAGATAGAAATAGATAGATAGATAGATATAGATAGAAAGATAGATAGATAGACAGACAGACAGACAGATAGAAAAATAGATAGATAGATAGATATAGATAGAAAGATAGATAGACAGACAGACAGATAGAAAAATAGATAGATAGATAGATAGATAGATAGATAGAAATAGATAGATAGATAGATATAGATAGAAAGATAGATAGACAGACAGACAGAAAAATAGATAGATAGATAGATAGATAGAAATAGATAGATAGATAGATAGATAGATAGATAGATAGATAGATATAGATAGAAAGATAGATAGACAGACAGACAGACAGATAGAAAAATAGATAGATAGATAGATATAGATAGAAAGATAGATAGACAGACAGACAGACAGATAGAAAAATAGATAGATAGATAGATAGATAGATAGAAATAGATACAGATAGATAGATAGATAGATAGATAGATAGATAGATAGATAGAAAGAAAAATAGTTAGATAGAAAAATAGATAGATAGAAATAGATACAGATAGATAGATAGATGATAGATAGATAGATAGATAGATAGATAGATAGACAGATATAAAGATAGACAGACAGATAGAAAAATAGATAGATAGATAGATAGATAGAAAGAAAGAAATAGATACAGATAGATAGATAGATAGATAGAAAAATAGATAGATATAAAAATAGATAGATAGAAAGATAGACAGATAGAAAAAGAATTCCTGTCTAGCTCTGCCTCATAACACATTATTAGATCCTATCCAAGCAAGGACAGCAACTACCACAAAATACCATTTTTTAAACAGTTTAAATCCTTTCAAAGGAGGGGGAGGAGAATCTGACAGCAGGGGGCCTTTTTAATCCGACTCACCATTGCAAATGGCTGCCTTCTTTGCTTGAGCTAGGGAGAGGAACTACGGCGTGCCAGAGGGGACAAAAGCTGGTGCCTCCTCGCTCTGGCTCAAGCAATGGCGCCCTCGTGTGGTGACTTTGTCAATGACCCGAATATAAGCTGAGGCTGTGTTTTTCAGCCCATTTTTGGGGCTAAAAAACTCGGCTTATACTCGAGTATATACGGTAAATTAAATTAAATTAAATTAAATTAAATTACTTGAACAAAATCAAGCTAAAAGCTAAAAAATGTGACAGGCAAAGAGTTTTATGCCATGCTGAAATGATTGGATGCCTACTAATGTCAATATTAGAGACCCCATCACACCACTAAACTCCCAACAGCGTTTTCTGCATATTGAAGTCACAACATTTTATCTCATCAGCAGCAACCCCAAAAGCAGTAGAAAAGGCTTCAAACTGAGAAGCACTTTGAAAAGCTTTGAAACACTTTGAAGCTACCTGATACAATTTGCTCTTCAAAGCAGATTTCCCCCTTTGAATCCTAAATCAATTTGATGGAGTGATTTGAATAAAGTTTCACTAAACTGAAGTAGTCCTTCAGCACCATCTGAAACTCATTTCATCTATCTTGAAAGTGGTGTCATCTAAATAGAGATGCACATGGAAAAGACTGGTTCTGACTATTCATCTACTCCTTAAGTCCCTTAAGAACCAATTTTATCATTACTTTATGAACTGAGGTCTGGATTATTTATCTATTTAAGCATTTACACACACTTCTTATTTACTAACTGCAATCCATTCTTTAAGAACTAAAATGATTGTCATTGAGCAAAATGATTGCGGAGTGAACATCTGATAAACAGAGAAAAGAGATGCTATGAAAATCACAGGTTACTGCTTCTCAAGCATCTTCTGTACAGTGTCCTGTGCCTGACCCACCACCCACCCACCCTCGCTTGCTTCCAGAGCAAATGGATTGCTTGAATAGGTTGTCTCCTTGGTCTCCACAATGCAGTACAGTGGTACCTCGAGATACGAGTTTAATTCGTTCCGGACCTGGGCTCTTAAGTCGAGCAGCTCTTATCTCGAACGACTTTTCCCCATAGGAATTAATGTAAATAATTTTAATTGGTTCCAGCCCTCAAAAAACTCACAAAGTTAGTCTAAATTATGCAGAAAGACATGTTTTTAATGAAGAAATGTACATGTACATATAAATGAATAATGAAGTTTCTTTCACTTAACTTGTAAACTTTCTTAAACTTTTAAATTTACATATGTTCAACTTCTCTGCCACCCAATCCTGTAGGACAGAGGTCCCCAACCCTTTTTGCACCAGGGACCGGCTTTAAGCGATCAAGAGAGGAATGGGTGAATGAATGGACGGAGGGTGGGAAGGAAGGAAAGAGGGAAGGGACAGGAACAGAGGAAGGAAGCAAGGAAACTTATGAAAGGGGAGAGTAAGAGAGGAATGAGTGAAGGGAGGGAGGGAGGGAAGAAGGTGGGAAGGAGAAAGAAAAGAAGAAATAGAGGAAGGGAAGGTAAAAGAGAGAAAGAAAAAGAGCAAGAAAGAAAGCTGCAAGCACCCCCCCGAGCCCCCCAGGCCGGCTGCAACCTTTTAAAACATGCGCGCCGCTTCGCAGCTGTCTCCTGAAGCCGAACGCGGAAGTTAGCGTTTGGCTTCAGGAGACAGCTCCTTGGCGCTTGTATCTCGAATTTGGGCTTGTAAGTAGAACAAAAATATCTCTCCCCTCCCAGCTCTTATCTCGAGTTGCTCTTAAGTAGAGCAGCTCTTATGTCGGGGTTCCACTGTACTTGCCTAAGTGCTAACTGCAAGTTCCAAATGCTAACTGCAAGTTAACAAGCTCAACTTCTTCAGCTTAATTAGTTGATTAGAAGCCTCATTGCTGCTGCTGGAAACTGGCCTGACCTTAAGTCAGTTTCATATTCAAGGCTTTTGTTATTAGGTCAGACAACAAAAGAGCTCATTGGTAACAAAAAATAATGCTTCATTGTATTTATTACAATCATATTTGCAAGCACTCACAAAATGAAATTGCTAAATGAAGAGTGGCTGCTTGTAGCTGCCCATGTGACTAGTGAATACACACAAGAAAGACTATAATCAACTAATGCAAAACACTGTATCTACTTCAAATTTACTAAAGCATTTTATTACCCAATAAAATGACAAACAGGACTTAACTCTTCTATAACTCTCAATTGGAGACTACTTATCCTTACCTCAGGAATTGGAGAAATTTATCATATTTGCACAAATTAAAATAAAACCCCCTTTTTAACATTTTAAATATATTAACTAGCATATATTTAGAACTTATCTTAGACTTAGAATAACTTTATTGTCACTTGGAATGTACACTAACCGGCATATATTATAATGAAATTTTGTTGCATACAGCTCTTAAAGGGTGAACACTTCCAATATATTCTACATAAACATGAAAAAATAAATAAATGGAAGGAAGGAAGGAAGGAAGGAAGGAAGGAAGGAAGGAAGGAAGGAAGGAAGGAGTCATATATTGACAGTTTGTACATGGTTTCACCCAGATCCAGCGTTTGAGCAATAGTGCTGAAACACTATTGGCTGTTGTATCTGACAGCTTCCTATAAAAGGGCTAGCTGTCAGACTACAAATTGCTGGTTGTCTTGAAAAGACTTTTGCATAATGAAAAGAAAGAGGAAGAGGAGGCGGCGGCGGATGACTACTACTACTTAAAAATTTTGGGACATAAATCACCATTCTTAACTACAAAAGAAATGGAATACTCAATTTTGTACAATTATTTATAAAAACAGAGGATGAAGTTTTGGGTGCCAATTGCAACTAACATCTACATATACTTAAAACTTCAATAATTTAAATGTAAACAAATTGTAAAAAATTATGGGATGGGAGTGGATAGGGGAGAGAGAGAGAGAGAGAGAGAAAGAAAGAAAGAAAGAAAGAAAGAAAGAAAGAAAGAAAGAAAGAAACTATGCCTATACATGCATATATTATATGACAGAGAAATAATACAGTCTAATCAGTGGTGGGCTCTTGCCAGTACAGCTAATTGCACGCAGCTCCATGGCTCTGGCATGCGAGTGTGGGATTGGACACAATTTTGCTTCCCGCACCTCTGAAGGTAGCAAAATCTCGCAGGAGGATACATGCAGGGAAACAAAAAAATCTCACTGAAATGCACACTCAAGTGTGTCTCTGTGCTAGATTTTGCCGCCTGCAAAGGTGTGGGAAGCAAAATTGCACTGGATCCTGCTAGAGATGTTGAGCTGCAAGGAGGAGCCCACCACTCTGTCTAATTTGGATGTATAGATGTACATGGCGAGAAAAATAAATCTTGTGAGATAGCATAGGGAACAAAGCTGTTAAAATATCTGGTAGTCCTGCTAGAAATGCACAGTCGGACGAATTTAATGGCCGTCTGAAATTGTGCTGGGTCCAGGAAGAATATGGCCTCAGTGCTTTCACCTACTGGAGCAGCAGCAATCTCATGGGGCATCGCAAGATCGCTGTTCCTGGCTACGCATCTCCGTGTACAGCATTTTGCAGCCGAGGGCATGCCTAGGCGAGCCCTATAAATAGGACTGTGCCTGAGGCATTCCTCCTTTTGCCTCCAGCTGCTGAAGAAGGAGATACCCTCCCTCCTTCCCTATCTTACAGTGTGCCCTGAAGGGGTTGTCCACGGAGGCCAAATAGGAATTTTTTGTGGTTTCAGTACTTTAGTTGCAACCGGGTTTTGGCCTATTCCACACTGGGGAGTGAGGATGGACTGGCTAAGGGGTGTTGGGCATTTTGTTACAATTTGATAATTGGCTTTCCCTTTGGTCACTGGGTTGGCAGGTTGGGGTGGAAATGGGCAGTGGTAGCAACTGCCTCTTCTCCTTTAGGGCATCTTTTGAAAAATAATGGGCTGCCTCTTGCCAGGAACTATAGGTCTGCACAACCGGGTCATTGGAGAGAGGATGCCTTTGGGACTCACCTAATCCAATAACATGAAGGGGATTGGATGGTGAGCTCCTTCCACATGCTTTAAGGGCATGGCCAGGAATCAGGTGAAGGTAGCTACCTTCACCTTGTTCAGTGATGGACTACCAAAATTTTTACTACCACACTGTGGGTGTGGCTTATGCATTTTATTTCAACATCTTTCAGTGCAGATTGGGTGCTCTGGGGTGGAGCTCCAAATTTTGCTACCGGAACTGCGTTCCTGACCATTCTTGTAGGAGCCCATCACTGACCTTGTTCAGCAAGGAGCTATGCCGATAGTTGCCTAGGAAGGTTATTCATGAATTATTTCTGCCCCTCTGCAGGTCCTGGTTATTTGGTTGATAATCAGTTAAAGTTTGTTTAACTTTAATAACGTGACCCATTTAAACCCACCTCTTGGTGTCCGTGTTCTTATTCCGCATCCGGCACAAATACTTTGAAGCCTCTTTCCATATATAAAAGGAACATATGGATCATCTTTATAGCACTAGTTATTCCTCCCTCCCTCCCTACAGAACAGTATACTCAACCTTGGCAATTGTAAGAAACGTGGATTCAATTCCTAGAATTCTCCAGGTTGAAGGAATGGCTGGATAATTGTGAGAATTAAAGTCTGTAACTTTAAAATTGCCATGGCTGAGAAACACTGCCAGAGGGCCTGGCTAAATTCAAAATACAAGTCTGGATGGATATTTAAGCCTTCTGGATCTTAACATCCTACTCTGCCTTCCGTTTCAGGATTATTGCTTATACCTAACTACTAGGTAGGTGCTTTACATGGCTCCCACTCCAGGAAGAAAAGGGCTCTCATATTATTTGTGGTCTTACTAGTGATTCTCATTCTCAGTGCACGGGGAAAAATACATATATGCTTACTAGTCAGTAACTTAGATAAACAAAGGAGAAAAATACAGTATATGCTCCAGGCATTCTACAATACAGTGCTTGTCTCTGCCATAAAGAGATAACCCAGACAGTTTCAAATTTATGTTATGATTTATAAGAGGATTCAAAAGAGAAAAATATATTTTCTGGAACCCAACTTGATATGGGATAAAGGCTATAAATTTAGCATCTAGTTCCACAGGTTGCCCTCATAAGGCTGGTATGATGTTATTTTGACTGGGGATAGCATGCCATTTTGAAATTGCTCTGTTCCACAGTTATACCACTCAACTATGTAGTATACCATTTCAAGCACTGAAAGGTATAATAGCAACAATGCCAGCTGAACCTTAGACCTCAATTTAACAAATAAGATTTCATACATGATTATCTATGGAGCTGTGTTTCTGAAGGCCTCCCTCCCACCACCAAGTATCTGAGATGAAAATGGCTACACTTCCAGGTCTAGCCTGGGATCTTGGTCAGTTGCTTCCCAAAAGAGTATTGGTAAATCTCAAAGGTGACGTTTGATGTTAATTTAAAGAAAGAAAAGGAAGGAGAAAGAAAATTTGATTTAAGCTTTAAGATTTTTAAGGTATTTCACCATTTGACAATGATTCCGGACAGGGTAACATAAACAAGATTAGGAATTGCAAATTTCATACCACTCCTGTTTTTGATTCAGGGATGAGCAGATAGCAATTTATATGTATGGGTATAGCCCTTGTATTATCCCTAGCTTCCTAGGGCTCACATAAAATTCATGTTAAGACAAAGAGTAGAGCAGCACAGACTGATGTGGCAAAAGTTGCACAGCTCACTGAATTGTGTATGCTGAATTCAAATATTTAATAAAACATTAAATTAAATTATAATCAAGAGTAAACTAGTACTAAAATTGCAAATTTCTTGTATTTCTGCAAACGTATAGGAAGATTTTTTTCCACATTCTTATAGTAAATAGAATATAACTTCTCTTTCTCTCTTTCTCTCTCTCTCTCTCTCTCACACACACACACACACACAAACACACACACACACCATTTACAGTATCTTCTCTCTATATAACAATGACTACATCTCAAATGATCCATCTGTAATGATGGATCACTGATGATACTACAGTGAATGGTCTTATTTGAGACAACAATACAGATGGAAGGTTGAACAACTAGCCTTATGGTGCAACCAGAACAATCTGGAACTGAACACACTCAAAACCATACAAATGGGGGTAGACCATTAGGAGAGACACTCCCATTCTTTTACAATACTTGAATAAATAAATATGTTGCCATCCAAATTTTGGCAATCCATTTTAGTAGAACTAAGAATATTTTTGTAACTCCTTTCTTTTAGAGTAAACAAAAAGATTGTCTGTAGGCAGACAAAAAAGTTAGGATAACAGCCTATCATATCAATCTATGGAAAAGCTTGCCTCCTGTCTGCTTTACTGAGACTCCAAAGAGCTATGAAGAGGTGGTTTTTAGGAAAGTGTTTGGGTACCATAAGGATTGACCTAAATCAATTAGGTGATGTCAAGGTGATGTCATAGTGAATATTGTTTTATTTATTATGACTATTTTAAATTATTTTGTTTATTGATGTGAGTATCTTTGGGATGTTTGGAAATTAATTTGCATACAAGTCATTATCAAGTGTAGTCAGTTTGAGGATGGAAGATATATGTTTTATAAATGATGACTATTCAAGCAAGAGTTAATAAAATAATGTTTTCCTTGCCACAAAGGAAATAAATAAATGTTTATTATTTATAAATATAATATTTATAAATTATTTTATTTATTCATAAAATGTTTACACTGTCCACATTACCTAAATGATTCTGGCAGATTAACAAATTTAAAAAATGAATATAGCAAATGCCTTTAATAATGAAGTACACAATTTGTTATTGTTGATGCACTAATCTTTCTTTTTGTAAGAATATCTTTTTGTAAGAATATCAGCTTTCTTTGTCAGTTTTGTATAACATGGTAAAAGTTAAATATTATAATCCATATAAAAATATGACAAACTAAAAAGTCCCAGAGTAGAATAATTTAAAAGAGCCTAAAGGCAAAGCAAAAGAGGTCGAATTTTGACATTCAGAAAGTTGAGCCAATATCTTAATACCAGTTCAATTGCCCATCACATAATATTATGACATCACATAATGCCATATTTAACTCTATCAAACCTTGTTCCCAAAAAAGAAGAGTGAAATTGGGGAATATCTGTAAGTCATTTAACTTTTCAGTCAGAGAGATTGAAATATCAATTGATATGTCAATTTAAGTCTTTCCTCCAATTTTCATTCAAAAGGGTCAAGTTATTGCTTGGCCACATGCTTAATAGTCTTGTCCAGCTGCTTTGTAATGTGAAAATGTGTCTAGAATGACTCTATGTCACCATATAGGAATATCCCCAGAAATTATAGTACTAAGCATAGCCAAATTTAGGAGTTATAGAGAACAGGATTGTCTATTAGATGAAGATATTTATGAATGAAATGTACATAATTCCCAAAATAGTTTTTTTGCCATATAAAACAAATGTCAAATTCAATCTGACAATTTTGCTAGGAAAACCTCTTAGCAAAATTGTCAGATTGAATTTGACAGAAAATTATTTTTAAAAAAATGACATTCAATTATTATATATTAATAAATATCACTAAAAGATTATTACAAAAAAATGAAATACCAGATCAGGCGTTGGTTCCACTTACCTTTGCTACTGATTCATTATCATCTGAGGCCACTGCAATTATTTAAAACCACTAACAAACTTGTGCTTTACTAAAAAAAAAATAGGGAAAATTTGCCTGTAAAAAGAGAATGGTAAGACATTAAAGCTTTTGCAACCATTTCATATAAAATGTAAGCTAGTCAAATTTCCATCAAGTCTCAGCTTTCTAAACATGTGGTGTCTACCCCATTGAAAGAATAAAGTAATAAATTATTCAAGCTTTACTTCTGGTGCATGGATAAAGCTGTTATTTTCCTTGATGGTAGTATGAAGCTCCTTTGTCTTCTGAATTATTTTCTGAAGTAGTTTTCAGTTCTGAAAGATCTTGATAGTCTTCTACCCAGGTATTAGCCAAGTCAGTCCCTGCCAAGTTTCTTCTGAGATTGAGCAAGCTAAAATAGATGCTTCAACCAGCAATAGGTATAATATTCAATAGTTAGAACAATCCATGGAACAGTTTGCCTCCAGAAATTGTGAATGCTCCAACACTGGAATTTTTAAAGATGTTGGATAACCATTTGTCTGAAATGGTGTAGACTAGAAGACCTCTAATGTCCATTCCAATTCTGTTATTCTGTTCTGTTCTAATCCATTCTTTATTCCATTCTAATAAATACATTATATAGTTTCCATAGTTAACTAAAGAAAATGTGATCTACTAATAAGTACTCTGGAATTTCCAGCTTTTGGGGAAGTTAGTTTTCTCTTATTTTGAATGACATTATCAAAGTCAATTTTCCCTACTCTTTTATCTGTTCCAAGGTAATGAAATGTTGACATTAAAAGTTAGGTCTTTCCAGATGGCAGATTCTCTCAGAATGGCTGGCAACTTTCATACATAATTAGAAATCTCTAGGTTATCATTACATAGCCCATACTTGCCCCCATTGACCATCTGGACAAAAAGGGAACAATATAAGCTGAGGCATCAATTCTCTCTCTTGTAAATGGATTTGTAAGTCCTTTGATAGTATTGCTCTACTGCCTGAAAAAACTGGTAAGCAGAATAACACACAAATGGTGTTGTGCAAATTCATATGTGAACAAGAAATACTCAGATTATCTTTCTCCAATTTCTTTTTCATCAAATCACACCTTATACAAGATTTCTTAGTTAAAAATAGTGCAAGACAATCAAATTAAGTCCCCGATGTTCTAGCTGAAAAGGCTAACCAGTTGTGATTGATTAATAGTGGAATCCATCTAATAATGATGGGGGAAAAACTCCTCCAACTACAGTTGTTTAGTATGTTTCTGTCACCAAAACCTGCTCAGCTGACAATCTTTATGGAACAGCCATCTGTTTCCAAGGATTAAAAATATTTTATCAAAATATTTATGACACATTTCTCCTGAAAGATGATATCTTCTCCTTTTTGATAGATTAATGGCTAAGGGGTAACTGCAAAAGCTAAGTATAGAGAGGTGAAATAAAATCTAAGATTTATCTAATTCACAGGCAAGTGACATAGCCCATTGCCCAAATCCATTCATAACTGTCAGGGGGGATATTAAACTAACATCAACAGAACTGTAGCTGCTGTCATTTTAGGAACAGTTGTAAAGATTAGATTAACTCAGAAATAAGTAGAATTTAAAACAGTTAATTTGAGATTGCAGCTTCTCCTTTCCCAATCTCTCAGATGTTACATTCCATTATTAGGGTTTTCTAGATCCAGTTTGCACAAAATAAAACTATAGTACCCTTGAAATGAGGACAGGATGTTAATTTTGGGAACATTAGCCTAGCTTTCAGCAATAGTGGGCTGCTCTTTATCCATATTTATTTGTAAAACTATATAAAAGAAAGTAAACTACCGACATTCATAAATAAGTTGTTAAAGGATTCAGTTATCATTAAACCAAGGTTGTCACAGTTTATCAAAAGAAAATGTTGACAAGTTTGACATAATCAAGGTAAGGAGAAAATTGTTGTTGTCATGGCAACTTTTTTATTCTATACCATCCAACAACAAGTAGAAATGAAATCATGGAAATTATTTGGGAACTTTTGTCCACCGACAAAATAGCTTTCTGAAAACTGAGACCAGAAAAAGAAAGTTTGTGGTAGAAATGAGCAGATCCAGCCAAAAAATGCAGAGAAAAAAAATGCAAATATATAGTTATACATTAACAGCTGTTTGTGTTTTCTAGCCCTTATGCAAAATTAAGGAAAATATTCTCCAGTTATATGGAAAATTAATCCTATCAACTGCAGATCTTACTTAATACATGTAGGCGATCTATATTGCTTAAAACCATGTTTCTTAAACTGTGTGCTCTTCCATTTAAAAAAAAATGATAGAAAAGCCCACAAAAGCTTTTGTCTGCCTTAGTCATCAATATTTACCATATTAAAAATTAAAATGGATGAATTCATAGAACTACAGTGTTAAGCTTTTTATATATTAAAATAAAACATTTTCCATGAAAATCTCTTTTTAACGAATAAAAAATAAGGAGAATAATATTTAATTTTTTGGAACTGTTTTCAATATCTGGCAAATAATTGTGATCCCATGAACTCCTGAAAGGGTATTTGGAGAACCTCAGGCTTCCTTAAATTACACTTTGAGAATCTGCCTTATAACATCAATGATGCATGAAATTCTATGTGAACAAAGTACTTATTAGAGGAGCGGTGAACACAATTTTAACAAATGCTCTTTATTTTCCTTCCATGCAGTTTTAGTCCACAAAGGAGCCAGAGAATACCAGATAGGAAATCAAATTTGAGAAAACTAAATAAAAAGATATGCCAAATGGTATTGATAAATTATGTTACTATTGGATTTCCTCTATGAGATCAGGGAAGCCCAAATACATAAATTAATTTTGAGGTTTTGGACAAAAGAAAATCATCAAATTAGTTTTTGCTAATCACTTTGTAAAAGAAATAAAGTCTGACTTCATTTTTTTCACATTCTTATGGTGAGAAACAATATAACATCTCTCTCTCTCTCTTTGTACTTTCTTCTCTTTGTTGGAAAGAAACTTTGATAAAATGAAAATTACTATTAGTTTTTTTTGTCATTATTCCTATCACCCATTTCTTCCCACTTATTTCCTCCCACATACAGACTGTATGACTGTAACTTGATGCCTGTACCCTTAAGATTTTTATTAATATTGATTGTTTCCTATTGTTTATTTGACCCCATGACAATCATTTAGTGTTGTACCCCATGATTTTTAACAAATGTATATTTTCTTTTATGTACACTGAGAGCATATGCACCAAAGACAAATTCCTTATGTGTGCAATCACACTTGGCCAATAGAGAATTATATTCTAAGCTATTATCTTCCTTTTTTTACTTTCCAAAGTCAGCAAATTGCTTAGTATTGTTCATCAGGAAATACAATATATAGTGTTTTGTAATTCTTACTATTTTCCTGTTCGGGTATAATTTTACTCTAACACTCTTTAGTCATTGCTTTCTAACATTCCAGAGAGGCCCTTCTTCTGGATTAAATTTTTTTAAGGTCAAATCCTAGGTTAAGTTTAAAAATCACCTTGCCCAGTTTTGATCACTGTCCATTCTTCCCGCTCCTGAACAGTCTTAGTTTCTTTGATTGTCCTGGCTTCTTGGAAGCCATTTTGGCTGCTTTGTCTTCAAGTAAGAGAGCCACCTCTTTTTGCAGCCTACAAGAAGCCCCTTCATTTGTATGTAACTCCTATAGAGTGACTTTAGTCTTGTGGGGAGCCCTCTGACAAAGAGAATTTGGCATGGGAAGTAATGCTTTCTTCATCAATGATCTGGATGTAGAAGTAAATAGTGAGGTAGCAAAGTTTGCTGACGACACTAAATTGTTCCGGGTAGTGAAAAGTGAAACTAATTGTCAGGAGCTCCAGAAGGATCTCTCAAAATTGAGTGAGTGGGCAACCAGGGGGCAAATGCATTTTAACCTAAACAAGTGCAAAGTTATGCACATCGGGGCAAAGAACCCCAATTATACCTACCAACTGATGGGGACAAAACTTTCTGAGACAACCCAAGAAAGGGATCTTGGGGTTTTGCTGGATAGCTCAATGAAGATGTCAACCCAGTGCGCAGTAGCAGTAAAAAAAGCAAATTCCATGCTTGGCATGATTAGGAAGGGAATCAAAAATAGGTCAGCAAGCATTGTATTGCCTCTGTACAAATCGATGGTGAGACCACACTTGGAGAACTGTGTACAGTTCTGGACACCACACCTCAAGAAGGATATAATGGAACTGGAAAAGGTGCAAAAAAGGGCAACAAGAATGACAAAGGAAATGGAGCACCTCCCTTATGATACCAGGTTACAACACCTTGGGCTCTTCAGCCTTGAAAGATGGCGTTTAGGGGTGACTTGATCAAAGTGTATAAAATCATGCATGGGATAGAAAAGGTGGATAGAGAAAAATTCTTTTCTCTATCACACAATACTAGGACAAGGGGGCACTCCCTAAAGCTCATAGGTAAGAAAGTGAGGACAAATCAAGGGAAATATTTCTTCACCCAGAGGGTCGTTGGTTTATGGAATTCACTTCCAGAAGACGTTGTGACAGCTGTCAGCCTTCATAGCTTCAAGATTGTTATTGAAATGGATGTCCAAGTGCTGCCTCTATGTTGGTTGAAGCAGGCAGGATTTCCTTGAGTATCACTTGTTGGTTGTCAAGGGAAAGGGAGGGTCTTGCTCTCTCTTTCTGCTCAAGATCCCCATGGACAATTGGTGGGCCACTGTGTGACATAGAATGCTGGACTTGACAGGCTTTGGTCTGATTCAGCATGGCTCTTCTTATGTTCTTATGTTATGTTCTTATGCTCCCCTGCACTGTCATTTGGAAATCTGTACAGTCACTTCTTTCAATTGACATGCAAGAAGTCCAGTTTATACTTTTATTTATTGCCTCCTTTTATCTATACAGCAAAGCAAGCATATAAAATCTATTAGAAAGAATTCAATGATACATAATACATTTTTGCCTCTTTGAGAACTGTTAAAAGTTTTTCTTTCAGTGATATGATTTGTTCTATATAACAATACATTAATCAACATAGACTGTCCCTAAAGTACACACTTCTATCATAAGAAACCTTCAAGCAATTTTAAATTCACCTGTATGTGCAAGGTCAATTGAATGTACAGAGGACAAAAGTCCTATTATGTCAATTTTCGTAGAATTGCTTTGCAAAATCTTTGCTCCAATGGATAGCAAGAGTACTGGAGTCAAAGAGCAAGCATCAGAGTTATTTAACTATAGCGCTATTGAAACTTTGGAAACAGAAATTATTTTGCTTGAAACAAGCTCAGTCTGAAGAATATTATTCCTATAAATATTACAGCTACAACGCATAAGTCCACAATATTTGTTCTAATCTTGACATTTCGTGTTCAGAGTGTTTAATACACATGTTTGCATATGCAATTATGCTTCTTTAAAAAGGCATTAAAACTCTGCTTGCCAACATATATAAATTTGAAAAACTGCATAATAAAACACACAGTGTATTAAACAAATCCACACTAATCTCATTTCTATGATAAATGCAAAAATACGATCCAAATTGTTTTAGACTAGGCCCTAATAATAAAACTATAATCAGCCTACCAAAACTCCCGAGTCTTTGGAGAGGGGCGGCATACACATCTAATAAATTATTATTATTATTATAAAAACCTCACTCATATTTACCCTAATTAGCATTAAAACAAGTGGTTTAAGCATTATTTATTTATTTATGCTATTTTACTTATAGCCTGTCCAATTCCCAAATCTATCTGGGTAACAACTAAAAAAACTATTATTAAAAGATAAGTATAATAGGCTTGAAGAGCAAATTGCAAAGCAAACAAACAAACCAAAATCAAAACAAAACAAACCATTTTTAAGACCAAAAACATAAAACAAACCAATAGATAAATAAATATTGGAGAAAGTGTGTTCTACAGTCACCTTTTTCAAAAGTTTGAGAGAACAATCAAGTCTTCAAAATTTTCCTGAGTGATATAACAGTGCACATTTAACTATACAATCCAGCTGAGTGCTTGGCTAGAGAAGAATATATTAACGCCGGCTGACTTACCGGCCCCACGGCGATGTTGCTGAAGGGCCGGGCAGACTCGGACCCTTCAGATGGCGGCCGCCATCTTGTTTTTCGGCCGAAATCTCGCGAGACGAGATTTCGGCCGGGAATGCCCGCCCACGTGGCTGGGCATGTCACCAGGTCTGGGCGGGGCCTGCTGGCCCTATTTAAGGGGCAGCAGGCCGGGAAACAGCCTTTTCGCCCGGACCTGGTTGCCTGAGCAGACACTCCTTGGAGCTGCTCGGCCACCATTTTGTGTCTCCCTCGTGTTGCGGCCGCCATTTTGTGGCCTACCGAGGGGGCGAAAAGTGCCTGGAAGACTTCTTGCTTTTACTACTTCACCGGAGCTGTTTGCAGCGATCCCCCTCGGCCCGAGGGGGACTGGTAACCTCCTCCCGGCTGGGAGGAGGGCGCGGTGGGGGTGTTGGGTTTGGCCCCCCGGTCTTGGGCGGGGGGGTGTTCCTGGATTGCAGGCCTCTAAGGCCTGCCTGTGCAGGGAGGTTTTCCATCTTTGATAATACATTATCAATAAATACTGTGCAATATATAGAGATATCATTGTACTGTTATACCCAATACAGGGGTTAGTAGGGGTAGCAGGGGCTCCCAGGCCCTAGGTAGGGCCCTGTGGGGGGAGTTGGGCCTGCCATTCGCGCTGTGGGTTTCGGCCTAGGTGGTTTTTCGTGGCTTATTGCTTACCTAAGGGGAGAGTGTGATGGCTCCTAAGAAGAGGCCTGCCACTGCTCCTGTGGCTCCGCCAGCAGCGCGCCCCAGGAGGGCCCTTAGGCCTTCTGCCCGGGCCCGGGCCAGCAGGGAGGGGACTGCTGGGGTGGTCCCTGAACAGGGGGGGGTGGTCTCGGTGCCTCCTGCCCCTCAACCCGATTTTTCTCCTGCTATGTCTTGGGCCAGGGTGTTGGAGAGGCTCGATGAGCTCGAGCAGTGGAGGAGCGGTGCGGTCCCCGGAGTGTCCAGCGATCAAGTGCCTGCGGCGTTGGGGAGAGATCCGGCGGCGGCCCAGGCTGGGCAGCCGGGTCCGTTCGGACGGCAGGCCCCTGCAGGGCCGATGGCGGCTTTCCCGGGCCCCACACCATTGGGCCCCCCGTGGATGTCTTCAACCCCGTACGGGGCAGGTGAGGCTGCACCACACACCACATCTCTGTCTTTTCTTCCTCCCCCCGCCCCGGGTTTTCCCCCGGCGGGGGTCGGGAGTGGGTCCAGCTTTTTGGGGTCCCCCGCGGGCACCTGCGGGCAGGTGTGGGCTCCGCCGGTTCCTCCTCCGGGGCCGCCGGCGGCCAGCGCTGCTCCGTTGTCTGGGACGGGTCCTGCGGGGACACCAGCGGTGCCAGGGGCAGGGGGGTGGGTTCCTCCGGCCCCTCCTGTCATGCCCCCGCTCCCGGTTTTCCCCTACCCCCACGGGGCGGGTGTTTTTGGTGTGGCGGCCAACTCGGTGTGGGACCCCTTCGCTTGTATTAAAGCGGGGGCCATACCGTGCGGGCTGCCGTCCACCCCTCTAGGATGCCACCTTCACCCGTCGGTCAAGGAGGCTATTTGGCGGGGCGAATACGTCGATCTTTTTTCGCTTTTGAACCGCGAGGTTCCCAAGCAGGAGAAAGAGATTGTCCCGGGGGAGAAAACGAAGAAGACCAAGGTAACGAAATGCTTCAGCTCCTGGCTGTATGCCTTCCTTACCTATGGGTCGGTAGTGATCCAACGGCAGCCGGCTATGGCCTCTGCCATGTTTAAGTATATAGACTTAATTGCCAGGGCCCATTTTGAATATAAGGGCACCATCTGGCGCCATTATGATAAGGGTTTCCGCATGAGGATGTCTGTGGAGCCCAACTTGCCGTGGGATATGGTGGTCCCGGACCTGTGGTTCCGGGCCACGCATATGTCCGGGAAGGAAGGGTGTGAGCGCACGGATAGTGGGCACTTTATGGAGGAGGAGCCCGGCGCGGCTTCGCCGGCCAAGGCGACTCCTGGAGTGGCTGGCAAGGGGGCCTCGCCCGCTTGTCATGAGTTTGCTGCAAAAGGGGCGTGTTTTCGTCCCTTTTGTAAATACAAGCATGCCTGCGGGAATTGTGGGGGGTCCCATGCAGCTTCAGTCTGTCCCCGCCCCAAAACAGGGGCGGAGAAGAAGGGCGGGGGTCCAGGAAAACCTCCCCCACCAGCTGGGGGAAAAGGGGCCCAGCCCAATTAATGTTTCTGTACTTGAGGGTTGGTTGATCGACTACCACCCTCGCCCGAGAGCCGAGTTGCTCTTGAGGGGCTTCTCCGAGGGATTTAGGATCCCTTATGTGGGTATTCGGAGGGCCTTCATGTCCGACAACCTCAGGTCGGTTGTCGGACATGAAGACATTGTACGGGCTAAGATTCGAAAGGAGGTGGCTGAGGGCAGGGTCCTTGGGCCCTTCCCGGAGCCGCCCTTTCCGAATCTTCGTGTGTCCCCCTTAGGTGTGGTCCCCAAAAAGGCGAGTGGTGAATTTAGGTTGATTCACCATTTGTCTTTTCCAAAAGGGGAGTCAGTGAATGACTTCATTCCTGACGAGCTTTGTTCCGTCCGGTACGCATCCTTTGATGCGGCCGTGGCTATGGTTAGGGAGTGTGGGGTGGGAGCCCTTATGGGTAAATGCGACATTAAGTCGGCATTTCGGCTCCTCCCCATTCACCCAGGCGACTTCGAGCTGCTGGGCTTCCATTTCGAAGGTGGGTTTTATGTCGATAGGGCATTGCCGATGGGCTGCTCTATTTCCTGCTCCCTCTTTGAGAGCTTTAGTACCTTCCTCGAGTGGGTGCTCAGGAGGCGGAGTGGCCTGGGGTCTGTCGTTCATTACCTTGATGATTTCTTGGTGGCCGGGCCTGCGCAATCAGAGCAATGCTTTGCTTTGATGCGGGATTTCGAAGCCCTTTGTGCTCAATTGGGGGTGCCTTTAGCCTCCGAGAAGACCGAAGGCCCTGCCACCAGGATTACCTTCCTGGGTATTGAATTGGATTCAGTGGAGCAATCTTCCAGATTGCCCCTGGATAAGTTGATTAAGATCAGGTCCAAACTTGAGGCGGTCCTGGGCTGCAGGAAGGTTACTCTTCGGCAGCTCCAGGAGTTGGCTGGGATTCTTAATTTTGCCTGTCGGGTAGTGGTGCCTGGTAGGGCTTTTTCTCGCCGGTTGTATGATGCGATGAAGGGGCTGAGTTTGCCCCACCATCGTACCCGCTTATGTGCAGGGGTCAGGGCTGACCTCTGCGTGTGGCGGGAGTTTTTGGAACGTTTTAATGGGTTGTCGTTTTGGCGGCAGGAGCTTCTTTTGGAAGCGGAGCTGCAGCTGTGTTCCGACGCCGCAGGGACTTGCGGTTTTGGGGTAGTGTTAGGTGACCAGTGGTGCTGGTCGGCATGGCCTCCGGAATGGAGTGCCTGTTCGTTGGTTAAGGACCTAACCTTTTTGGAGCTTTTCCCCTTAATAGTGGCCTTAGAGCTCTGGGGGGAGCAGTTCAGGGATAAGACTGTGCATTTTTGGTGTGACAATCTAGCGGTTGTCCATGTTGTGAACGCCCTGTCCTCTAAGAGTGACAGGGTGATGCGGCTTGTCCGCCATTTTGTGCACAGGTCCTTGTCTTTGAACGCCTTGTTTTTGGCTAGGCACGTCCCTGGTTTAGATAACGGGGTGGCTGACGCCTTGTCCCGTGGTCAGTTGTCCAGGTTTCGGACCCTGGCCCCGTGGGCCCGAGAGTCGCCGGAGGTGTTTCCAGCCCACCTGTGGAGCCTGGGCGGGCTCTCGAGAGCTGGAGAGACGAGGCCTCCAGGGCGATCGCCTTATCGGTAGCTCCTAGTACCCTGCGAGCTTATCAGCGTGCAGGTAAGGAGTTTGGGGATTTCAGGCTGGGTAAGGGTTACCCCCATTGCTGGCCTGCCCCGGTTGAGCACCTAGCTGAATTCTGTGTCCTGCTGAAGGGGCGTGGCCTTTCAGTGAGGACTATCAGGGCTAGGTTAGCCGGCCTCGCCTTTCTGTCCAAGGCGGGGGGGTTTGGTGATTTTACGGGTGATTTTCGCATCCGGAGGATGCTGGAGGGTTGGGTGAGGGAGCGACAGGGGTTTCCCGCTGACACTCGTCGGGCCCTGACGGTTCAGCAGCTGTCTCTGATTAATCAGATGTTTGGCAGTCTGTGCGCCTCTCCTTACGAGGCTCGGCTGTTCAGGGCAGCGACTTGCGTTATGTTTTTCGGGGCCCTCAGGGTCAGCGAGGCAATGGCCTCCTCGCAGTCTGACTTGTCGCTCCGCGCCTTCCAGCTCGCTGATCTGTCCTTTAGACAGGGGGGTGTCTCTCTTTTGGTGAGACACTCCAAGACAGATCAGTTACACAGAGGGGTTAGACTTGAACTTAGTGCAGCCACCGATAAGTCTGTTTGCTCGGTGGCTGCTTTGCAGCAATTTTGTGTTTTGCGTGGGTCAGGGCGTGGGTACCTTTTTATACACCAGGATGGTTCCCCCCTGACCTGGTATCAATTCTGGGCGATAGTGTCTAAGGCTATGTCTCAGGTAGGCATGGATCCCGCCGGCTATGGAACGCATTCGTTCCGTATCGGCGCCGCCACTAGCGCGGCACTTTCTGGTCTCCCGGCCCAACGGATTCAGGAGATCGGCCGCTGGCGGTCAGCGGCATATTTGGGTTATGTCAGGCCCGCTGAGGATCCGGGGCAGGGTTTAGGCTAGGTAACCTCTCTGTGTGTGTCCTCTTCCAGGTTCCCAGTCCAGGCAGAAACCGACGGCGCTGCTGTGTGGCCACAGCATGGTCTTCTGGGCCGGCCGCTCAGCAGCCAGAAGTGCCATCGGGACCCAGCTGTCGTTGGGACGGTGGGTCAATGTTGTTTGGATGGGCCGGAGGGGTATGCGGTGGGAGGGCCTCCTACCGACGCTGCTGGGTACGCAGCATCTCAGGGCGGTACCCGGCGCTGCTGGGCGGGCGGCTACCCAGGGTCGCGCCCAGATGGGACTGGGTGGTCGGCAGCCCATAGCCGCACCCAGATGGCTGGTCTTGCACCTCGGTGGCAATGACCTATGCCTGCTTGGCGGTCTACCGTTGATCGTCCAGGCGCGCGAAGACCTGCGGCGGCTTCGCACGGCATGGCCCACCACGCAAGTGGTGTGGTCAGAGATCCTCCCACGGATCGTTTGGAGGGACGCCATTTCCCTTAGGGCCATCCACCGGGTTAGACGTAGGGTGAATAAGGCCGTGGGAAAGACTGTCAAAGAATTAGGGGGGATTGTAGTTGCCCATCCCCTCATCACTGTAGATCGGCCGTGGCTTTACCGGGCCGATGGCGTTCACCTGTCAGAACAGGGGAACGCCATTTTCTTACAGGACCTGCAGAGGTCTCTGCGTGAGCTGGCGCAGATAGAGGGGGGAGTCGGGGGGCCAAGATAGAGATCTGACCCCCGCTCCGTGGCAGGTTAGGGGCGGAAATCTGGGTGGTTTCAGCAACTGCGCGTTCTCCCTTGGGCATCTTTGGGGATGATTGACAGGTTCTCTCCAAGACCATGGTGGGTGCTACCTGCGCTCTTGGGGGGAACCTGTCTTTGGGTCCCGCTATTGAAGTCCCAGGGTAGGGGTGAGCCGGCGGGACCCCCCTCATGCGAGTGTATGGCAGGGTCTCAGGTGAGGGAGAGGTCCCTCACCTGGACCAGCATCGATTACGCCCATAGTTGCCCAGGAATGTTGACCTTTTACGTCATTTCCGCCCCGGAAGTGTTTGTTTGACCCTGCAGGTCCATTTGGTTCCGGGTCATAGTTAAGTATGTTGATTATGCAAATTTATGCTAATTTATGCTAATTTAATTAATAAATTATGCAAATTTATTATAATAAAAATGACCCAAGTTTAAATCCAGCTCTTGTGTCCGAGTCGTTACTCCGTCTCTTCTGCAATAACGCCGGCTGACTTACCGGCCCCACGGCGATGTTGCTGAAGGGCCGGGCAGACTCGGACCCTTCAGATGGCGGCCGCCATCTTGTTTTTCGGCCGAAATCTCGCGAGACGAGATTTCGGCCGGGAATGCCCGCCCACGTGGCTGGGCATGTCACCAGGTCTGGGCGGGGCCTGCTGGCCCTATTTAAGGGGCAGCAGGCCGGGAAACAGCCTTTTCGTCCGGACCTGGTTGCCTGAGCAGACACCCACCCGCCCTTCCCTATTTTGCAGTGTGCCTAGGGGTCGCCTGCGGGGGCCGAATGGGAATTTTTTGCAGCTTCGCCCATTAGGCCAGGCTGTTTTTTCGCCCATTCCACACTGGGGAGATGGATGTGCGGTTAGGGGGTGTTTGCATTTAATTAGGTTAATTGGCTTACCTCTGGTCATTGGGTAGGCAGGTTAGGGGCGGAAATCTGGGTGGTTTCAGCAACTGCGCGTTCTCCCTTGGGCATCTTTGGGGATGATTGACAGGTTCTCTCCAAGACCATGGTGGGTGCTACCTGCGCTCTTGGGGGGAACCTGTCTTTGGGTCCCGCTATTGAAGTCCCAGGGTAGGGGTGAGCCGGCGGGACCCCCCTCATGCGAGTGTATGGCAGGGTCTCAGGTGAGGGAGAGGTCCCTCACCTGGACCAGCATCGATTACGCCCATAGTTGCCCAGGAATGTTGACCTTTTACGTCATTTCCGCCCCGGAAGTGTTTGTTTGACCCTGCAGGTCCATTTGGTTCCGGGTCATAGTTAAGTATGTTGATTATGCAAATTTATGCTAATTTATGCTAATTTAATTAATAAATTATGCAAATTTATTATAATAAAAATGACCCAAGTTTAAATCCAGCTCTTGTGTCCGAGTCGTTACTCCGTCTCTTCTGCAATCATCCTACACTCTCTCTGAAAACATTTAGAGGCAGAATCTGCTGGTTTCATTTATTTGCACAAAGGCTTCAGTCAGTGACTTGACAGTAATTAATCCTGTTTACCCTCTCTTTTCCCAAATCCTCATTTCCCCTTCAGCCGACTTATGCTTTGAATATGCATGAGTTAATCATAATTATATAAAGTATAATTATATAATCATAAGTACATAAATCATAAATAAATAATTATGTGGGTCTGGAGCAATCAGTCTAATCAGTCGTACTTCATTCTAGACATTTTTGTACACTGTTTAAGCATCGGCAGTACTGTTACTTTCAATACCAATTCTAGATGTCTAAAATCTATTAGAGACTAACTGTGAAATACCACTCCTCAATTGCTTTCCTTGTTACTTACTATAGCATATTCAGATTAATGCACTGTTGCTTAAGGAGCTGATGAACTATTTTTCTTCTGCCACATGCAGTAAACATAATACAGATATTCTAGAAGAAGTTCAAAATCCCCAAATGAGAGCTCGGTGGACAAAAAGTCTTTTTCAAGTCCAGCTTGATTCCTGATTATTTTATGGACATATTTCTATAGCTTCCCTAGCCAGGGATGTACGTTTGCACTGACAAGTTACCCAGAATCTATGGGAACGGGAGGCTATAATAAATTTAAATAATAAAATAATGGAATGGAGTGAAATGGAATGGAATGGTATGTTTTTTAAGAAGAGACTAAGAGCAACTTGTCTGAAATAGTATAGGATTTCTTGCCAGAATTGGGGATTGGACTAGAAAACTCTAAGGTCCCTTCCAACTCTGTTATTCTGTTATATTCTAACTTCTAAAATGTTTCCCTGCCTTCCACTATAGTTTACTGGAAGAACTTCCATCCAAGTACTAATCAAGTCAGCTCAGCTCAATAAGTGCTGAACACATCAGACTCTTTATTTATTTGACTCAAGGAATATAGACAGAGGACAAGAAAAGTATTCTTTAAAAAAATCATGTAAATGTTGGGAAGATATGTGAAATGCCTAATTTATTGGACTACACAAAACTCTGAAGAGTACAAAGAGATGGGCACCTGAATGCCCAGTTGAGCTCTAACTCAGTGAGTGATTCTCCCCTGGAGCGCTGCAGAATCATTGCGGAATTGTATTCCTGACAAAGAGGCAACAAGTGGTCAGAATAGGCAACACTTAATCAAACCTGTACCTGTTAACAGTGGTGTTTCCCAAGTCAGCATTTTAGCACCAAGTCTCCTTACTGTTTACATAAATGACCTTTGTGATAATATAAAAAGTAACTGCATCCTCTTCACAGATTATATAAAACTATTCAATACCACCGACAATACTATTAGCCTTCAAAAAGACCTTGATTATGGACTTCCGGTCTAGCTGAGGACCGCAGCGGAGTCTCTTGGCAGGGCTCTGCCTAGAGACTCCTTTCACCCCTCCCGAGGTCTCTCCATTGCGATCGGATCGAGTCCGGATGGCTCGATCCTAGAACAGGGGACTTCCCCCTGTCCGAGGAGCTCCCGCCGAAGCTCCAGAGGCAGCGGTCTGTCCCGCAGCTCGGGTGCAGGGAGAACCAGCCCTCCAGCACGGAGGACATGGCCATTGCGATCCCACTTAACCACCGGGGAAGCAAGAAAGAAGAAAAAAAAGTGAAAGCAGTTTGCAGCGTTTTTTATTGAAAAAGGAATACAACCAAGGTAAAAAATCTTTTTTCTACGTTTCATGTTCAAATAACAAGACTGGAGTAAAAGAAAGTGAAAAGTTAAAGAATTTTTTGAAGCAAGGCGAAAGTGAAAGTTGTCTAAAACATTGTATCCAGGCGCAAATCAACAGCCGGATCTTATTTTCATCACTTTCACCTATTGTTTTGACTTTGAACTTGGACTGTTAAACGTTTGAAAAAACAGAGAAAACTTGCAAAAGAATTAAAATGAGACTTTAAAAGATTGAATAGCAACAAATTGAAATTATTTGGCTAAATGTGTTTCCTCTTTTCTCCGTGAGATAACTTGTTACTAAAATATCAGAAAATGAATCCTGGGCTCTGATTTACACAGCGGAAGGATTTTACTGCACAAAACCTATTGCAAATTTTTAATAAACTTTTAAATAAAAGAAGATGAAATAAATTGAGATAAATACACAAGAAGGATTATCTTCTGTTTTCCTCTTTGGATTATAAGTTTTTGGATTACTTGATCGTTTACATCTGGATTACTTCGTTTGGATTACTGGCTGTTTCGTCGGATTCGTAGCAGAGAGGCTGTTTACTCTGTTCTGAGCTGCGAGAGACGGATTGACTCCATTTTAACATCAGACAAATATATTAAAACTACTTTGAAAACTGAGACTTTACAAACGTTGAAAAGGTTAAACTTTTTTCCTATCACAGCTGAAATAATTGGAACTTCTTCAAATTAACTCTTTTTCTATAAACAGAAAAGATCTTCAATCAACATAATCACTTTAGAATATTAAATAGCTGAATTTCGCTTCTTGTCTCTTTTTTGATATCCTAAATTTTTTTAAATCCTTTTGAATTTCCTTTTCCCCCCCCATACCTATATTTAGATTAATATATGCACTGCTAAATAATCCTTGGTCCTTTGTTCTATTTTAATCAAAGTAAATCCCTCCCCCCTTTTTTTAGATTGTTTTCCTCCTTTTACTCTCTCTTCATTCTTTTCTCTATTTCTTTCTTTCTCTTCTATTTTTATCTTATATAAATCTTATATATATTCCTCTTATTCCCTCCCTCTCTCCTGTACTTTTCTTTTTCTTTTTCTGTTGTGCCAAATCGCAATCTTTTTTTTTCTTATATATCCTGGTTTACGTTAATTTGTATTGAAGGTTATTTTGTTTTATTATTTTACTTTTTCTTTCATAGCATTTAATTTAGAGTAATAAGACAATATAACGTGATATTTGTTTAAAACCATATTATTGATTATATTTGCAATTCAAGTTTTTTTTTTAAAGGGAATTTGTTTTAGAAATTGACTGAATACATTTGGAATTTGTAGTGATTCTCTACATTTCGCTAACATAAAATAACATTAACGGTAAATTTAAGAATGTCGAGTACTTCTACTTTTACTAAAACAATCAAGAAACAAATGTCCGTGGCATCATCGCCCCAAGGATCACCCCACTCCTCCCCGGCACACCAGGTTTTGTCTGTAACTATGTCTACCAAGGAGAAGGAGAAAGAAAAGCCACAACAATCCTCACTTGCTACAATACAAGAAACATTGAATGCATTGCAAGCCTTTATGCTCCAATCACAAAATGATGCATCCCAGCAGAGAGAAGCCATAAAAGCAGAAATGGCTGAGATGAAGGCAGATACAGCAGAGATGAAGGACCAGATGAAGGAGATTAAACAAACTTTGAAGGAGAGTGAAAATCGAATGAAAGCAGTTGAAGAAAAAACAGAGAAAATTGAGAAAAGAATGGACCATCTTGATGACAGTGCGCACCTGCGTTATAGAAGATATGACAAATCGATTACACACTTGGAAATGCAACGTGCTTCGTATGGGCTACGGTTTCAAAATATTATAGAAGAGAAGGATGAAGACTTAAAGGCCATTATGGCCGAAATTATTGGACGAATCCTACAAATGGATCCCGCAGAATTAATAAAAGAAATCGATGAAGTTTACAGAATTTCTAATAGCTACATTCGTCGCCATAATCTTCCAAGAGAGATTCATATCAAATTTGTAAGAAGAACGCTGAGAGATGACATTCTACATTGGGCAAGATCTGGACAACCGCAATTCAAGGGTAAAGATATAAAAATATTGAAACAGGTTCCAATAAGCGTCATAGAGAACAGAAGAGACTACCACTTCTTGACCAAAATTTTGATTAAAGAGAACATAACTTTTCATTGGCTTATTCCACAAGGACTGTCATTGACATGGAAATCTACAAGATACAAACTGGAAAATTTAGATCAAGCAAGAGACTTTTACGAAAACAGTGGAATAAGCCAAATGGAGCAAATAACAAAAGAACTGACAGCACTCCAGGTGGAAGCTATGGGGGCTCTATCACAAGAGCAAGAACAGGACCAAGGTGCTAGAAGAAAGCAACCGCAGCGCGAAACCAAAAAATACAATAAATGACTACATTGAGTGACTTAAAAATCTTCTCTGTAAATGTTAATGGACTAAATGAACCAAAAAAAGGGAAGCAAATGTTTTCTAAAATTAAGAACCAAAAGGCTCAAATTGTGATATTACAAGAAGTACATATAAAAAAAAGTAATCAGAATTTATTATTAAATACTAAGATTGGAAACATGTATGCTGCATTAGCGGACCAAAAAAAAAAGAGGAGTAGCGATGTATGTGGAGAACTCTATAAATTCCAAACAATTATTTAGTGATGATGAAGGCAGAATTTTGATCGTCCAAGTTAGTATTGAACCTAGACCTCTTACTATTGTTTCTATATACGCCCCAAATGAAGATCAAATGACATTTTATAAAAAATTGCATAAAAAAATTATTGAATTAAATGTGGAAAATATGTTAATTATTGGAGATTTTAATGCTATTTCAAATAGACAATTGGACCACTCGGGAGGGGAAAAAAACAATAAAAAGAAAAAAAAAGAATTTATTACCCTCCACTTTCCAAAAAATGAAAACAGAATTATTATTGAATGATATTTGGAGGGAAAGATTTCCCCAAAAAAGGCAGTATACCTTTTATTCAAATCCCCATAAAATTTGGACGAGAATAGATATGGTATGGGCCCCGAAAATAACAGCAGAATATATAAAAGAGGTTGAGATAGATGTTAATACATGGGCGGATCATAATCCAGTAATAGTTTATATGAGAAATAGTAAAAAGCGTTATAACTGGCAAATGAATAGAAATATTCTGAAAGAGAAAAAGTATAAAGATTGGATCGAGAAAGAATTAAAAATATTTTTTGAAATTAATAAAACCACAGACACTACTCCCCAAAATTTATGGGATGCAACTAAAGCATACATAAGAGGATTAACAATATCCTATACAGCAAAATATAATAAGGGAAAGAAAAGTAAATACGAACAATTAATAAAAGAATTAAAACAGTTAGAATTAATATCACAACAAAATATAAAAGACAAAGATTTAGGAAAAAAAATAAATATTATTAAACATAAAATTAAATTGGAGGACCAGAATCAAATGGTAGAAAAAATAAAAAGAACCAAACAATACTATTTCGAACATGCCAATAAACCAGGTAGGTGGTTAGCATATAAATTAAGGAAACAGAGACAATCTAAATTAATTAAAAAATTAGAAGACAAAGATGGAACAATAAAATATGATACAGAAGGGAAAGCAAATATAGTACAAAACTTTTTTAAAGAATTATATAAAAATGATAATATTGAGGAAGATGAAGTATTTAAATATTCAGAAAGCTCGGAGTTACCTCAACTAACAGAAGAACAACAGGAGAGGATGGAAAGTCCTATAACAATGGAAGAACTCCTTACAATTATTAAAAGGCAGAAAAATAATAAGGCTACTGGGCCAGATGCCATTCCAGCAGAGTGGTATAAAATAGAAAATGAGATAATAAGAAAGAATATGCTACAAATTTTTAATGAATGCAGGCAAGACGGTAAAATTCCTAAAACATGGTCTGAATCTTTGACAACCCTAATTCACAAACCAGGTACAGCACCGGATAAAATCAAAAACTATAGACCAATATCGTTATTAAACGTCGATTATAAAATATTTACTGCAATATATGCAGATAGGTTAAAAACAATTATAAATAGTAAAATCCATCAAGATCAAAATGGTTTTCTGCCAGGAAGACAGATTAGAAATAACCTTAGAACAATTATTAATGTATTAGAATATTACGAACAACACCCAGAAAAAACTTTAGCATTAATGTTTTTAGATGCCCAAAAAGCCTTTGACAACGTTAATTGGATATTTATAAAAATGCAATGAAATAAAATGAGATTCGGTCCCAAATTTGTTAATTTAATAGATGCTATTTATTCAGAGAAAACAACTAAAATTATATTAAATAACAACCAATTAGAAGCTTTTGCAATAAATAAAGGAGTTCGACAAGGATGTCCCATTTCACCCTTACTGTTTATTATGTCTTTAGAAACCCTACTAATAAAGATTAGAGCAGATTCAAGGATAAAAGGCTTAACTGTTGGAAAAGAGACATACAAAGTTCAAGCCTTTGCAGATGACTTGACTTTTATTATTGAAGATCCGATTGTAACAGCCCCAAGATTGATCTGGACAATAGAACAATATGGTAAGGTAGCAGGTCTAAAAATAAATAAAAATAAAACACAATTTATAACAAAAAAATATGAATAAAACTCAAGAAAGTAACTTGGAATGCATTTCTGAAATTAAGATAGTTAAAAAAGTTAAGTACTTGGGAATCTGGCTAACTTCCAAAACAATAACATTAAAAAACGATAATTATATAAAATTAATTAAGGAAATTAAAAAAGATTTAGAAATATGGAATAATTTAAAAATATCTTTTCTGGGTAGAATTGCCACAATCAAGATGAACATTCTACCCAAAATCTTGTTCTTGTTTCAGGTAATCCCAATAAATCCAGGAGGGAATTTTTTCAAAGATTTAACAAATATGGTTAAAAAATTCTTATGGCAAGGTAAAAAGGCAAGAATAAAAATAAATATGCTAGAGGATATAAAAGAGAGAGGAGGCTTTGCCCTCCCAAACTGGAAACTATATTATCAGGCAGCCGCCCTAACATGGATTAAAGACTGGATAACTTTGGAAGATAAAAGAACATTAAAATTAGAAGGTCATGACCTTATGCTTGGCTGGCATGCCTTTGTTTGGTATGATAAAGATAAAAATCATTCATATTTCAAAAGACATACATTAAGAAAATACCTACTGGAGGTATGGAAACATATAAGGAAAAACCATTTTTTAACTATCCCTGATTGGGTGGCCCCCCTAGAAGCAATTATACATCCAAATTCTATTAAGGATACAAAAACAATAAGATATAAAGAATAGTTATGCAAAATATAGAAATCACCCCAGAGTTTTGTTTGTTAGGAATTACCAACCAGGTTTATAAGCAAGAAATTTTATATTTAATTGTACATATTTTAACCGCGGCAAGAATTATATACGCGCAAAATTGGAAAGGGGAAAATATCCCCAAAGAAAACGAAGTTATTATAAAAATATTAGACTGCGCGGAAATGGATATGATGACAAGACGATTAAATGACCAAGAAGAATCAAAATTTTATGAAACATGGAACAAAGTTTATATATGGATAGACAAGAAAAAAATTAAAGAAAATCAAAGTCAAAATATGTAAGAAGTAAATATATATGTAATGGTTGAGATTTGTTTTTTTTAAAGAATGGTACTAGAATTAGATTATATATACAATAGTATGTTATTAGCTATTTTTTTATGTATTAGTATTCAACTATGTATGCAATTTTGTATTCTTTTTTCTATATCTGCATTTACACTTTTGAGATAAGTGGGGAGGATACCTCCCCAAACTATATGTTTAATGTTTGTAAGTTTGTGCGTCCTTTTATGAAAATTAATAAAAATATTTATTTTTTTAAAAAAAGACCTTGATTATGTATCAGAATGGTCAAACAAGTGGCGACTTCAAATCTCAATCAACAAATGCTCAGTTTTACACATTGGCAAAAATAATCAGAAACAAAATACAAACTAAATGACCACCACCTTGTTGACAGTCCTCACTCAGTAAAGGATTTTGGAGTATTCATCTCCAATGATTTAAGTGCCAGAGCCCACTGCAACGGCATTGCTAAGGAGGCATTAAGAGGGGTTAAATTAATCTTGCATAACTTCTTCTTTGGTAATATTGTACTTCTAACTAGAATTTGCCAGACCAATTCTCGAATACAGCTCATCTGTGTGGAACTCACACTACATATAAGACATTAATACAATTGAGAATGTCCAGAGATATTTCATGAGATGAGTACTATACTCCTTCATTTGCAACCCAATACCTTATGTCACCAGACTTGACATTTTGGGCGTAGAAAATTTAGAGCTATACCATCTTCAAACTGACCTAAGTGTAGCACACAAAATTATATTCTACAATGTTCTACATGTCAATGAGTACTTCAACCACAACAATACACAAGCTCGCAATAGATACAAACATTATGTAAATCGTTCCAAACTTCATTGCAAAAAAATTCAACTTCAGCAACAGAGTGTTCAATGTCTGGAATGCATTACCTGACTCTGTAGTTTCTTCTTCCAACCCCTGAAATTTTAATCTTAATTTATCTACCATTAACCTCACCCCATTCCTAAGATGTCTATAAGGGATGTGCATAAGCGCACCAGAGTGCCTACTGTTCCTGTTCTAAAGTCCCCATGTATTTCATAAAATATCATATGCTCAAAACCATGCTGGTATTTTTTTTGTATATTCATACTTTCTTTGTATTCAGACACATTTTTAACAAAATAAATAAATAAATAAAAATTAATAAGTGTATATTCATCACTCAAACCAAACATGTCATTTTTGGGAATTGGAAGGGCAACACCATTATTCCAGAAAAGGAGGCAGATACTTTAAGATGGTCTCAGCCCATGAGGCATCCAAATCACATTTCCCCCTTTGAATCTAACTCTCTGCACAGTCCATATTAAATTGCATATCCTTTGTGGAGGCAATTTTATAAATTGAAATGAATACAACTGAGGTATCAGTTAGTGAAAGAAAAATGACAGGTATTATATTAACTTTAAAAAAAACCCTAAATCTTCCCTATATTGTTAGGGGTCTTTCTTTTTCTTTTGGTAGGGATTATAATGTCATAACTTTGTACCAGTTCTGCATTAAAAGGATTTGATGCAGCACTGAATCCAGTTTTCTATTTCTTGATGGAGGGCTCAGTTGATTTCACTCTCTCCCTTCATCTTTCCCAAATTGAAGATAAGTGGATGTTCAGCTGCCTATGAAATTCAGCTCTTATTAACTCAGTCTGGCTCAGCTAAGTCATTTCAATTTTAGGCAGGCTTTGCCATCTGCTTTCTTTATCCAACCCATCTATGAATCTACAGCTTTGAACAATGCAGTTCCTTCCATCCTTTTGTTCTGACGGCGTGTCTCAACCGCCCGTAATTACAGGGTAATTAGTCCAGAAATACACACGCCACACGATAGAAGGAAAACCCAAAAGTCTTTATCAACAGAAAAACAGAAACAGCTCCCTTTTTAAATGTCAAAGGGATTTTCTGGTACACACAAGGCACAGGTTAAATGCAATCCAAATGCTCACCCAATAACTGGGAAATTGAGTCCAATTCTAAAGTCCAGAAAGTCCACACACAATCTTGAACAGCAAAAACCATGATCTTGACGAAACTATGAATCAGATAAACTGTCATGAGGCTAAAACAGCAGGCTGCTCTTTTATCTGTAGCACTAATTACAGCAGCCCCACCCAACCACAGGTGGTCTCATTTATCTCCTGTAATAATCCTTCAGTTGTTGTCTCCTGTGCATCACTCTACGCATTTGTGGATGTGTCATACATTCTTGTTCAGAATCCAGGGATGATAAGGATGATTGATCTCCTCCTGGGCTGTCTGCCAAACTCCCCTCTTCCAAGTCACCCCCCACTTTCTTCTTCTTCTGAGGAAACTTCACTCCCTGACTTGTCGGCAATAAAACAGGCCTATGACATGTTGATGTTTCCCCTACATCCACTTCCACATTCCTTGGGGCAGGAGCTGGGCCAGAGCCAACCACAACACCTTCCTTCCTTCCTTCCTTCCTTCCTTCCTTCCTTCTTTCCTCCCTCCCTCCCTTCCTTTAATATTTGCACCAACCATCTCATTGTTCTAGGCAATTCTGGATGACATTTTGGGTTGATTTTACTGAGGAGTGATGAAACCAAATTTTATTTATTAATCTATCAAATTTAAATGCTCATCATCTCATTCATGATGACTCTGGGTGAGCATATGATAAAACCAATAAAAATAACCACAGCATTATGATCTGAATATTTGCAGAAGTTGACAATAGAGCTAAAACTGAAGTTGTGCAATTTTCCCTCTGGAAATATTTTTGGACATTTACAGTCTAAAACTTTCAGTTGTTTCATAAGACTTTGTTTCAATTAAGTCATTATAATAATGGCAAGTCTATGGACCATTTGGAATACTTTAAAGTATATTTACTAACTTTTTTGAGATTTATTTCTTCTGTTGAAATGCATTTTCTCCTTTCCCAAAAAAATAAATATCTATTTTAGATTTTAAAAAGGCCAAAAAGGCAATAAATGATATGAAATTATTGACCAACATTGTGTTCACACAGAGATAATTATGTTTGAAAAATTTGTTTATCAAAAACTGCAACATGGCAGGCACAGCATAATTGAAGCCTGTAGTATATACATTGACCTCAAACAAAAAAAATATAGCTAAATACATCCACTGTGATTTTATGCTCTTCAGATTTTCCTTTTCATTGCCATTTCCTATTTTTATTGATCTATTGTCACAAGATGATAGAAACAAGTTTCTGATAAGTTAGTTGAGTGTTTTCTGGTTGTCACTGGTTGTCATATTCTCAATGCAATTACCCTTATTAGTTAATTAACAAACATTTAATTAATTGTTTGAGAAAGAAAAAACAACATGAACACATTTTAAAGAATAAGTCATTTTTTCTTATTTGATCATTAAGATGAAAAATATCATTATCAATATCAAGCTTTCTTAAAATCTTGATTTTGTTTCACAACATCTGCCTTGGACCAAGAGCTTTAGGGAGAGTGGTGGTGGGGACTTTGGAAATAAAAGTACCACAAGAGAGAAGGGAGTATGTACGCTCTGGATTCCAGACTCCAAGATTTCCCTGATGTGGGAATCCTCCTCATGCTCATTCTTCCCAATCCCTTCCCCCTTCACATTCCCAGATCCTTCTTTGCTACCTTCCCTCCCCCTCGCTTCCTTTTGCTTGAAGCTCCTTTCAGAGTGGAAGGGAAAAACCAAGTAAAAAACGAGAAGGAGGCAAGAACAGAAAATTGTGCATGGCTGCAAAACAGGAAGAGGATATTTTTTCAGCCACTTTCTGGGACTGAAAAGTTGAAGTGACCCAAGAGACCCAAGCAGGGGTGGGTTCTAACTTACCTTGCTGTGGGTTTGTTTCCTCCCATGTCACGTGGGTGTGCCTAGTGGGTGTGTGCACACATGCACAGTGCCAAAAACAACAACAAAGAAGAAGAAGAAGAAGAAGAAGAGGAAGAGGAAGAGGAAGAGGAAGAGGAAGAAGAAGAAGAAGAAGAAGAAGAAGAAGAAGAAGAAGAAGAAGAAGAAGAAGAAGAAGAAGAAGAAGAAGAAGAAATTGTACATTGACACTAGGCAGTGACACTAGGCCAGCTTTATCTGAGTATTGTGGTCTGACTCAAGATTATTGGAAGGTATCAACCAACAAGTGAATAGAGATTTCAAGCTAGTTGTCTTCAGTTCTATATCAGAATGCTAATAAAATCATTGTGGCTTTGGGTTTTGTTTTCTCTTCAATGAATATAAATCCAAATATTTGGCTGAATTCTATTAGCAACTTATTTATTTAGCCCCCCTGAAAGTTGCTATATGAGCAAACTCCTGCAAATTAACTGCTTTTCAATAACATTCCAATGTAAAGGGAATTGATCTGTTCAAGTATATTAAATGAATAACAAATCCAAGATGTAGGAGTATATTTTAGTGATATTAAACTATGTTTATATTCAGAATAATGAATATGTAACTGTGGGTAATGGTACATTACAATCCTTTGCATTAATTATACAAAGATTTATCTAAAGCTCTTTGGTGCTAAACTAAATCCCACCAGCATTTTTATACAATATAATCTTTGCTTGAAAACATAATCATGTACTTTAAAATAGTGATTTGCAATCTCCAGGATACCAAGTAAAGATCACTTTATATGTATTTGAAGAGGTTTTTGCTTTTTTGTTTGACTGGCTGATGACAATGGTTTAGAAATCATTTTTTGTGACAGAGAAATTTTTTTTTAAGTCAGCATTATCATTGGGGAATAAAAAAAACAAGTAAAACATGACTGCTTACTAAGGAGGATCTACAACTATTACAATTAAAATTAACACAATAGTTTTGGGTTGTGTTTTAAACAATACTAGTGACTCCATTGACCTTTTTTTAAATATATAGAAATACAAATATAAAAACTAATACAAATTGAAAAAACTACAAATTAGAAGAGAAAAGCGTGGAAAGAAGAAAAGGAAAAGGAAAAAAGGAGGGGGGCGGATTTGCCTTCATCAGGTCCAAACAAATTCAGTGACTTACAGTACCTCTTTCTCTAACATTTCATCTTAAAATCTCCTAATCTCAAATCCCATCTTTTATCTATTAGTAAATAATAAAACATCACCATTTAATCTTAATCAGAAAAATCAATTAAAAATAATATAGAGATATATAGGTATACTTAGAGTATATATCAATTTCACATTCTTTCATTTACTGTACATGGTGACTTATCAATTTTTCTAAATATACAAAATAAAATGTTTATCCCTTATCTCATATCTATAAACAAATCTTTAAAGTTGCATCATTCCAAGTTAATCACAAAAGAGTCTATTAACAGAAGCATACTGAAATTTAATCCCCTCAAATACTATTCCACAAATTAATTACTTATCATATTTTTTGAATCTCTTTTCAAAAACGTCTTCACAAGTTTTACACTTCCCTTCAGTTTTAACACCATCACTTATCACTTTCTCTAAAAATAAATCATTTTTTTCTTATATCTTATCTACAAACAAACGTTTTAAGCCATATCATTCAGTAAAAACAACAACAACACACCATTAAAAGCTACTAGAAAAAAATCATATAGACTTTAGCCTTGGTCGAATAACTCAACTTATAAATAAATATTCTTTTTACCTAATTAGTAATGGTGTGTGTGCGTGCGTGTGTAGGCATACTTGTGTTTGTATTGACAGCAATAACAAGTTTGATGCAGAATCTTTTTTTGTTATCCAACATTCAGTCAACAATAATAATGCGTACTATGTTCAGGAAATCTTCTAATTTTATTTTTAAAAGACTTTTGTGATTGTAATGAAAATAATTAGTACTCTTGACTAGATACCGGTACTTAGTGATGCATAAATGAAAAAATCAAACATACAAAAAAAAACCCTTTGTCAAACAAAGTCAATATGGATTTCAATGCTGCCCATACTTTTAAAAGTTGAACATCAGGTGAGAAGAAGAACAGCATCTGTGATTGTCGTTACTACTATTACAGACAGGAGGCAGCAGGTGAAGCTAGGCAAAACCACATCAGATACCTGCACAATTAGCACACAGGCTCCCCAACGCTGTTTACTCTCACCACTTACATAGTTTAGCAGAGTTTGAAGGGTCATCTAGTCCAACACCCTGCCCAAGTAGGACACCCTATATCTGCCTCCTGATTGTGAGGGAAGAGCTCCACCTCTAGGCCACCCTCCCGGAGACAGCAAGGTATGATCAGAAAGAAAGAACTGTTATTTCTAGTTCCCTCTTATGGCAATCTGTAACACTATCAGCCAATAAAACATAGCATATAATTAAAGCTACATTACGTACATTGTTGGTTTATATATTGCCAACTCAACTGTTTGGACAGAATCCTAACAATAGCCATAGCTGTAACCCAGGGGTGAAATTCAGCAGGTTCTCACAAGTTCTGGAGAATTGATAGAAATTTCTAGAGAATTTTGAGTAAGAACATAAGAACAGAAGAAGAGCCATGATGAATCAGGCCAAAGACCATCAAGTCCAGCATTCTGTGTCACAAAATGGCCCACCAATTGTCCACCGGGATCTTGAGCAGAAACAGGAAGGCAAAACCCTCCCTTTACCTTGACCCCCAACAAATGGTACCCAAGGGAATCCTGCCTGCCTCAACCAACATAGAGGCAGCACTTAGACATCTATTTCAGTAACCATCGTTACACTTGGCATCTATGAATCTGTCTAATTCTGCCTTGAAGCTTCCAGGCTGACCTCACCCCTGCTGTAACCCTCCTGTTTCTCTAATGGCTCTCAGTTTTCTTAATGGAAAATACCTCTTGATTTCTTTGTACTCTCTTCTAAAAACAGTGTTTTATTTTTCTGCAACATATAATATATAAGATAAGTTATTTGGGCAATTTATAAGATAACAAAAGGAAAAACCTATTCAAACATGCAACCATATTTTTATTTAAATGCAATAAGATGGAAAAAATTGAAAAAATTAAACAAAGAGCAAAGGATGCACAAAATTGCAATTTTAATACAAAATATAAAATAAAGGAGGTGAACAGTATAAACTGCCACAATAAAATAAAAAAATATGGTTGGAATTAGAGATAAATAAAACTCTCAACACCACATTCTTTAATTTTTTAGAAGAATTCTGGAAAGAAAGTCAAATCTATGTTCTCTCTGCTTTTTTTTTTACTGCAGAAGATGCTTGGAAGGACTTCCAGTGACTTTTGCATAATAAAAAGGAGCACTAATCCCTGACAATGTTGGGACATAAACCACAGTTCTTAGCTACAAAAGAAATGGATTAGTCAATTTTGTACAAATATTTATAAAAACAATTGCAACTAACTTCTACATATATTTGCAACTTCAATATTTTCAATGCAAATAGGTAATAAAAAGTTATGGGATGGGAGTGGGTAGGAGATGGGGATAAGGAAGGAAGGAAAGAGAGAGAGAGATAGAGGGAGAAAGAAAGAAAAAAAAGAGAGAGAGAGAAATAAATAAAGTGCAAACCATGATTGGTCTGGGAAGGATTTTACAGAATTTCAGATTCATTTTTGCTGAATAGTAATGGGTGCTTGAGAATCTCTTCTGTCTGCAAAATTTACTTAATTTGTTTTAGAAACTCCAGCTTTCAACAGATTAGCACAGAAAAAATGAAGTCTTTAGCTTGAAATGTAACACTAAGCAGCAAAGTCACCAGCTGTGCTAAACCAAATCATTTACTTGTTGTGCAATTTAAAACAAATCAGATGAAAATGCATACAACTGGAGCTGGACAAATATTTGGGTTCTTGCATACAGCTGTAATTTTTTTTTAGTACTTCTCACAGTTAGACCAAATTCTGCCAAGTTTGAAAAGTGAACCAAAGAATGGAACAAATATCCCAATTGTACTTTTTCAAGAGGTAAGTGGATTTTCTTGTTTTTCTTTGAAGACAGTTTGTTTGTTTCTTCTCCTTCCATTCCCCACCATCCAGTCAGAGCTGAAGAATTTTCTTGGTTGAGAAGCTAAATGTCTTTAAAGAAATAACAGAAAGTCCAGTTGCCTCTTGAAAAGGTACCTTTAGGACAACTCTGACCTGAGTAATTGAGAATCTCCATAGACATTTAGCTAAGCACAGTTCATGGGGAGGGAGGGAGGGAGGGAGGGAGAGAAAAAAAGGGGAGAGAGCGAGAGAGATTGAGATTGAGATTTTAAACATTTAGGTATTCCAGTGGTCTTTACTTTGTTCGTATAGTTCTGTATAACAGCCTATACTCCTGTGGTCCTTGGATGTAGAAGATTATCTAGAACCATTTCTATTTCTATTCCATTTCCATCTATGTAGTCTAGCTTCAGATCTGCACAGAAGTACAGAAACTGCTTTGGTCATGGTATTGGATGATCTCTGGTGTGCCCAGAATAGGGGCCATTCCTCTATCCTGATGCTTCTTGACCTATCAGCAGCATTCAATACCATTGACCATTGTATCCTTCTTCAACGGCTGGAGGCATTGGGAGTGGGAGGCACCTTTCTATGGTGATTCTCATTTTATCTCTCTCGCATTCACAGTTAGTGTTAGTGGGAAGACAGATCTCCTTTGTGGGGTGCTCAAGCCCTCATCACCTCACAACTTGATTATTGCAGTGCACTCTGCACGGGGCTACCCTTGAACAACATTCAGAAACTCCAGCTGGTTCAAAATGCACCATGTGGGCCATAGTGGGTGTATCGAGATGCCTCCCTATTACTCCAACTCTCCGCAGATTGCATTGGTTACCAGTTGACTTCCGAGCACAATTCAAGGTGTTGGTTATTAACTTTAAAGCCCTATATGGTTTAGGACCAGACTATTTGTGGAACTGCCTCCTACCTCACACTTCCCTATGACCAATAAGGGCCCACAGAGGCAGCCTTCTCTAGGTCCCATCTGCCAAATAATGTTGGCTGGTAGGGACCCAGGAAAGAGCCTTCCCTGTGGCAGTTCTGTTGCTTTGGAACCAACTGCTCTGGAGATTCGTATTATCTTCACCCTGCTGGTCTTCAGGAAAACCGTCAAGACCTGGCTTTTCCAGCATTCATGGGACCATGAATGTATGGTTATGTTATACCCCTAAAATACTGTTTTTGTATTTATTGCTCTTGTCTCTTATATTAGAATGAATGATGGATGAATGAATGGATGAATGAATGAATGAATGAATAATAGTCAAAATAACTTATAAGAAATATTAAGTGCATCTTGTTCTGAATCTGTTATCAAAATCATTCCATTTAACTGACTTATGTAACTGAAAGAAGTAGAATATGCCAGTTGTATGTTTCGTATCACTAATATTAGGTTCTTAGTACCACCACTGTTTAGCCTGAAGAGCTAACAGTACACTGTTCAAATATATAGAAGTAACAATTCTATTTAAATCATGCCTTAGGGCATATTCATATTCCTCTATTCATAAATTCATTCTCCTCATGAACTCTGGCTCTAAACAATTCATGGAGCCAGTAGCAGAGGACATTATCTTCTATTCACTGCATCCCACCAGGAATCCTACCTATATTTCCTATTCCAAGTTCCAAGTAATGATTTTTCATTTATATCAGCTCAAGTGTTGCTGTACAGCCTTCCTTCTAAACTTGCTTTGTTCTAGATAATTCCTGCAGTTTGACTGGTTATTGAGAAGATAGGACTTTCTCCTTATCTCATTGCTCCATGTTTCCTACAAACTCTCAGCATCATATGTACACCCACTATCACTCTAGTAAGATTTTCCAAAAAATGATTTTACAATACAAATTGTAGAAAAAATGGCAACAATTACTTAATTAATTTACCCATTCAATATGTCATCTTCCTGAAAATTTCCAAATCGATTCCTGCTTGGTTTTCATTTTTAGATGTCTAACTTTCCAAATCAATTCTTTGTTTTTTTTATTTTGTAGATGCACATGTCATACTTAATCCTATCTCATTTATTATCATAAATATCTCCCTCTTTTTTGAAAAAGATATCCTTTTCTCTCTTTTACAATAGTTTTCTGCAGAAGTGCCTGTTTGTAAATCGCTTTTGAGTGTACATCATTTATGATAGGCAGTACAAATTCAGGACAAGTATTTTGTACTTGTTTTACATCATAAAAAAGCCCACGCAAACACAGTACTTAGTCCCATTCATGCGTTATGATGTATATCTTGAACATTACTAAATTTATTTTTCCCAGTTATGGTCCATTCCCTGATGAACCTAAATATATTCTGTTTCTTTCATTTTTTTGCTTCTTAGAAACAAAATCTGATCAAGCTTTATGAAACCCTGATGATACAGCAGTTTCACTGGATAGAGTTTTATACCCTGTTTTCAGCTTTGTAGTTATACACCAAAAAGTTTGGTCTTTGCTAAAAAAAATTAAGCAATATTCCTGGAGAGTAGAAAGGCACAAATTGGAGCAGTCTAACACATTTCAACACCTCAGGGTGGGTTTCCACTCAAATGGTACTAGGAACACATGCCAGAATTATGTAGTGCAATCAACCCTTAGGTCAATGAATGCTATCAAATGTTTCTTTTACATTTTACATAGCTACAAAACTTTTTGAAGCCAAAACATTGGCTCAAATTGTTTATGGGAAATGGACAGGGATTTATGTGGGGGGGAAAACAGTCATTAAAAAGACTCTTTTAGATTCTCTTTTAGAGAATTTAAAGAAAATTCCTGCAATCATTTCTATCTGCATAAAATAGAGCTTTAAATATCCAATTAACACTTGAGATAAGATTTTGCTAGTTGTCAGTATGCTATTGTATGGCCCAAATGTGCTTTTTCAAGAAGCAACTGGACTTTCTTTGTTTTTCCTTGAAGATGTTTTGCTTCTCATTCAAAAAGCTTCTTCAGTTCTTGGATGAGAAGCAAAATGTCTTCAAGAAAAAATAAAGAAAGTCCATGTTCCTCTTGAACAAGCACCTTTGGGACAACCATGACCCAAATGACTGAGAATCTCTATACACATTTATACTATTTTATATAATTATTTATTCTGTTTTTGTTAATCTAAACTTTGCTGCTTATTGACTGAATAATATTACTGATTTATAGCTTTAATTATAAATTAAATCTCTAAAATGTACACCAGAAATTACAAATTGCTATGGGCAATTTGTAAGATTCTGCTATATGACATAGATGAGATTGAAATACAAGAATGCATAAAAAGATAAAAGAGAGAGGGGGGCGAGGGAGGGAGGGAGAGGCAGGCAGGCAGGCATGGATAGATAATAAATAATGAATGAAAGCTATAATAGTTTGGTAAGTGTCTGCTTTAAAAGCTCTCTTGGTTTCAAAGATTAGTTTAAATATAGGTTTATTCATGCTACACACAGTCAGGCTGTGATAAGTAGTAAGGAATACAAGAGGAAAATGAGCTTCTGAATGTGACACCAACCAAACATTTGGTTATGTTTAGAGTGTACCTTGAAAAACATGAAAGTGAAAAAAATCAGAATAAAAACTGATTGAATTCAGAAAGAGAACATATGAGTCTTGTTTGAAAAAAAGTATTAAAAGATAGATTACTCTCTCAAACCAATGAATGGAAAATGAGCACAAGGAAGGAGAATGTGGAAACTGTTTTAGAGCAAGATATGAAAACTATTACCTTACAGAGCGCTACAGAAGTATGTTGAGTTATGCTAATAGACAGTATGAAAATAAATAGTTGGTGGAATTAGGAAATCCAAAGAGCTGTGGGTAAGGTAAAATGTATTTAAGAGATTGATTGCTGCAAAAATGAAAATGGCAGGCCAATTTTGATTGGACAAAAAAGAAGAAGTGTTGTTTGTTTGTTTATATTATACATAGAAGGCTAAATAAGGAGCCTTTAGCAGAGGGAATAGAAATAAGAATAAAAGAGGATGAAATGATTTTGCATGGCATTGAAGAGAGAGAATGATGAAATATCGCCGGCTCGACTTACCGGCCCACGGCGCTTTTGCAGAAGGGCCGGGCAGACTCGGACCCTTCTATGGCGGCCGCCATCTTGTTTTCGGCCGAAATCTCGCGAGACGAGATTTCGGCCGGGAAAGCCTGGCCCACGTGGCCAGGCATGACGTGGGGACCGGGCGGGGCTTGCTGGCCCTATTTAAGGGCGGCAGGCCTCGAGGCAAGCCTTTTCGCCCGGACCCAGCACTGGAGCAGACACATGGCTGTCTGCTCTTGGAGGCCTTTCGGCAGCCGCGTGGGCGGCCGCCGCCGCTTTTGGAAGCCTCGTGGGAGGCTGGAGGAGGTTGCAGGCGAGCAGCTGGAGCAGCCTTCTGAGGCCTGCGGCTTTCTTCCAGTCCGGCGTGAGGCCCCCGCCCCGCCCCCCCCCTGCTTTGTAAAAGGCGGCCGCATGTTGCGGCCGCCATCTTCGGAGCCTCATCGGAGGCTCGTGGAGCGGTCCGGGGTTTCGGGTCCGGCGGGAAGGCTGGGCCTGTGCCGTCTGCGGCTGTTGGCCCCTCTGTTTCATCCGGGGGGGGATCGTCCGGTCGCCCCCTCGGGAACGGGCGGAGGGCTCGCGTGTGCGCCCCCCCCATTCGTGGCCCCTGTTAAGAGGGCAGTTAGGCCCTTGGCGGCAGCTTTCTGCTGCTGCGCTGCCCGTTTGGGCTGCGGCCATTTGCTGCCCTCTTTCATTCCTGTTAAAGAAAGAACTGTGGTGTAAAACAAATCATACATAATAATAATAATATTGATAATTGTGGTTAATATTATTTAATATCTTTCTATAGACACACAGAAGGCAGGAAAAGACCTATTGGTCCCTCTAGTCTGCCCTTATACTGTTCATATCTTTATCCCAAACATGTTTAAATTCTGTTACTGGGGATTTATATACCAAGTCTGCTGGAAGTTTGTTCCAAGGATCTACTACTCTTTCAGTGAAGTCGTAGTCAAACTTCAGTACAACAGTTATCGCCAAACATTAATTATTTTAATATTTGGTAGCCTAGGAAGGTGATGAGGCCCTTGGCCAGGGTAGCTAGGAGGGCCCCCCCCCCGGTGGGTCCTGCTGGGGGGATTACGGTGGGTGGCCACCCGGTCCTGATTTTTCTTGGGGGGTTTCGGGGGGGCACCTTTAATCGGGTTTGGCCCCCCGCCGGCCCCTTTTGCGGGGGCACGGGCCCCTGGGGCAGCTTTTTGCTATGGCCTGGTGTGTCGGGCGGGGGGGTTCGGACCCCGCCAACGCAGGCCGTAGTGCCCCCGCCCCTTTTGCCGGCTTTCCCGTCGGGGCTGGGGGGTATTAGGTACGGGGGCCACCACAGAGTGGGACCCGTTCGCTGCATGTCGGGGCTTTGCTGCAACGGTGTTGTAAGCACGCTCGAGGGTTGGTTGAGGGACTACCACCCTTGCTCGAGAGTGGCTGCTCTCTGGCTAGGTTTCTCACAGGGATTCAGGATCCCTTGCATGGGGGTTTGGGCAAGCCTTCAGGTCCGACAACCTCAGATCGGTTGTGGGACTTGAAGGCATTGTTCGGTCCAGAATGGCGGAGGAGGTGGCCGGGGGAAGGGCCCCTTGGGCCCTTCCCGGAGCCGCCCTTCCCGTATCCTGGGGTCCCCTTTCAGGGTGGTCCCCGGAAAGGCGAGTGGTGAATCTAGGTGATTCACCGCTTGTCTTTTCCTAAAAGGGGAGTCAGTGAATGAGTTCATTCCTGACGAACTTTGTTCGGTGCGGTACGCATCCGTTGATGCGGCCCTGACCATGGCTAGGAAGTGTGGGGGTTGGAGCCCTTATTGGAAAAGGCGACAGTGATTCGGCATTTCCGGCTCCTCCCCATACACCCAGACGGATTTGGGCTTCTGGGCTTCCATTTCGAAGGTGGGGTTTTTGTGGACAGGGTACTGCCAATGGGCTGCTCTGTCTCTTGCTCTCTTTTTGGGAGTTTTAGCACCTTCTTGGAGTGGGCGCTCAGGAGGCGCAACGGTCTGGGATCGGTCGTTCACTACCTTGATGGATTCTTGTTGGCGTGGCCTGTGCGTTTAGAGCAATGTTTTGCTCTAATGCTGGTCTTCGAAGCCCTTTGCGCTCTGTTGAAGGGGCCTTTAGCCTCTGAGGGGACCGAGGGCCCCGCCACCAGGATTACCTTTCCCGGTATTGAATTGGACTCGGAGGTGCAATCTTCCAGATTGCCCCTAGAGAAATTGCTTAAGATCAGAAGAAAGCTTGATGAGGTGCTGGGCTGCCGGAAGGTTACCCTACGGCAGCTTCAGGAATTGGCAGGCATTCTTACTTTTGCCTGTCGGGTGGTTGTTCCTGGTAGGGCTTTTCCAGGAGGTGGTAAGACACGATGGAGGGGCTCCGTCTGCCCCATCATCGTACCCGCCTTTGCGCTGGGGTCAGGGCTGACCTCGGCGTGTGGCGGGATTTCTTGGTTAGGTTTAATGGTTTGGCTTTCTGGAGGCACGAGCGTCTTTGGAAGCTGAGTTACAGCTCTGCTCTGATGCCGCGGGGACTTGTGGTTTCGGGGTAGTGTTAGGTGACCAGGGGTGCTGGTCAGCATGGCCTCCGGAATGGAGTGCCTCTTCGTTGGTTAAGGACCTTACGTTCTTAGAGCTCTTCCCCTTAATAGTGGCCTTGGAGTTTTGGGGGGAGCAGTTTAGGGACAAGTCTGTGCACTTTTGGTGTGACAACCTAGCGGTTGTCCATGTGGGGAATGCCCTGTCCTCTAAGAGCGACGGGGTCATGCGGCTTGTTCGTCATTTTGTGCACAGGTCCTTGTCCCTAAACGCATTGTCTTTGGCTAGGCATATCCCCGGGGTGGATAACGGGGTCGCTGATGCCTTGTCCCGTGGTCAGTTGTCCAGGTTTTGGACCCTGACCCCGTGGGCCCGGGAGTCGCCAGAGGCGATCCCCGGCCGCCTTTGGAGTCTGGGGGGGCTCCCGGGCGTAGGGGAGTAAAGGTCTGCTGGGCTATGGCCCTCTCTGTGGTGCCTGGCACTCTGGGGGATTCGCAGCAGACAGGTGCAGAGTTCGGGGAGTTCAGGCAGGATACGGGTTACCCCTATAGCTGGCCTGCCCCAGTTGCGTACCTGGCCATATTTGTGTCCAGTTTAGGAAGTGTGGCCTTTCAGTTAGGACTTTAGGTCCAGGTGGCTGGCCTCGCCTTTTGTCTAAGGCGGGGCTGGTTTGTGGATTTTGGTGAGTTCCGCATAGTGAAGATGCGGGACGGCTGGCCAGGGCCTTATCGCTGGTTGCTAGGTCCTTTTGGCCTTCCATCTCATTGCCTTAGTCGGGCGGGTTTAGGAGTACAGGGTTTGGCTAGGCCAAGCGTGGATCCCGCCGCTTGTGGGAACGCTCGTTCCGCAGTGGCGCCGCCTCTAGTGCGGTGATGGTGTTCTCGATACTGAGGATTCGGGGATGCCGACCGCTGGCGGTCGACGGCCTGTTTTAGGCTACGAACGGCCAGTTGAGGGTCCGGGGTATGATTTTAGGCCAGGGCTCCCTTTGGTCCCCTTCTATTCAACCCCGCCAGGATGGACCGACGGTGTTGCTTTGGGTCATGAGCGCTCCGAGACCGCTCAGCAACACGGTGCCGTCGGGGGTGGGGACCCTGCCATTGTGGCGGCTGGGTCCTTGTTGTCTGGCGGGGGAGACGGGGTGTGCAGTAGGACGGGCGTTTCTACCGCTATGCTGGGTGGGCGGCATCCCATTGCTGCGCCCAGATTGGTCCTGGGAGGGCGGCATCCCATTGCTGCGCCCAGGTGGTCCTGGGAGGGCGGCATCCCATTGCTGCGCCCAGTTGGTCCTGGGAGGGCGGCATCCCATTGCTGCGCCCAGGTGGTTGCTGGGAGGGCGGCATCCCATTGCTGCGCCCAGTTGGTCCTGGGAGGGCGGCATCCCATTGCTGCGCCCAGTGGTCCTGGGAGGGCGGCATCCCATTGCTGCGCCTAGGTGGTGCTGGGAGGGCGGCATCCCATTGCTGCGCCCAGTTGGTCCTGGGATGGCGGCATCCCATTGCTGCGCCCAGTTGGGGCTGGGAGGGCGGCATCCCATTGCTGCGCCCAGCGGTGCCAGGGGCGGCATCCCATTGCTGCGCTTGGATGTGTGCTGGGAGGGCGGCATCCCATTGCTGCGCCCAGTTGGTGCTGGGAGGGCGGCATCCCATTGCTGCGCCCAGTTGGTGCCGGGGCAGCATTCCATTGCTGCGCCTGGATGTGTGCTGGGAGGGTGGCATCCCATTGCTGCGCCCAGTTGATACTGGGAGGGCTGCATCCCATTGCGGCGCCCAGGTGGTGGGTCTTGCACCTCGGTGGCAAGGACCTGTGTGGGCCTGGGGGTCTACTTTAGATCTGCCAGGCTCGTGGAGCCTGCGGTGGCTTCGCACGGTGCGGCCCTCCACGCAAGTGGTGTGGTCGAGATCCCCCCGGGGATCGCTTGGTGGGACGCCATTTCTCTTAGGGCCCTTCACCGGATTAGGCGGGGAGTTATTAAGGCCCGGGGTACGGTAGTCGGAGAATTAGGCGGGGTGGTAGTGGTCCGTCCCTGCATCACCATAGTTCAGCGGTGGCTTTACCTCGCTGCTGGTCTTCCTCCGTCAGAACAGAGGAACACCATTTTTCTTACAGGACCTGCAGTGGTCTCTGCGTGAGCTGGCGCAGTTAGAGGGGGGTAGTCGGGGGGCCAAGATAGAGATCTGACCCCCGCTCCGTGGCAGGTTAGGGGCGGAAATCTGGGTGGTGGTTCAGCAACTGCGCGTTCTCCCTTGGGCATCTTTGGGGATGATTGACAGGTTCTCTCCAAGCTCATGGTGGGTGCTACCTGTGCACTTGGGGGGAACCTGTCTTTGGGTCCCGCTATTGAAGTCCCAGGGTAGGGGTGAGCCGGCGGGACCCCCCTCATGCGAGTGCATGGCAGGGTCTCAGGTGAGGGAGAGGTCCCTCACCTGGACCAGCATCGACTACGCCCTTAGTTGCCCAGGAATGTTGACCTTTTACGTCATTTCCGCCCCGGAAGTGTTTGTTTGACCCTGCAGGTCCACTGTTTCCGGGTCATAGTTGAATATGTTGATTTATGCAAATTTATGCTAATTCATGCTAATTTAATTAATTAAATTATGCAAATTTATTTTAATAAAATGACCCAAGTTTAAATCCAGCTCTGGTGTCCGTGTCGTTACTCCGTCTCTTCTGCAAAAGGTATTTTTTGTGTGAGTTGTATGGGAAGGTGCATAATATGTATGCAGATGTGTAGTGTGTGTGTGTGTTTGTATGTGTAAATTTTTTTTATCTTTTTAGACATCTAATCTGGAACTTTAAATGTATCATGAACCAGATTACTATCAACAACGCAAATATACTGAAAATCATGGTACAGTGTTCCCTCAATTTTCGCGGGTTCAAACTTCGCGAATAGCCTATACCACGGTTTTTCAAAAAATATTAATTAAAAAATACTTTGCAGGGGTTTTTTCTATACCACAGTTTTTCCCGCCCGATGATGTCATACGTAATCGCCAAACTAATAATTTTTGCAAATAAATAACAAAAAAATAATTATTGTTAATAAATAATTATATTTATAAATATCAGGATCACTAAGTGTCTTATTCAATGGTGAGTACCAGTAATAATGGTGAATAAATGGTTGTTAAGGGAATGGGAAATGGTAATTTAGGGGTTTAAAGTGTTAAGGGATGGCTTGTGATACTGTCCATAGCCAAAAATGGTGTATTTACTTCTGCATCTCTACTTTGCGGAAATTTGACTTTCACGGGCAGTCTCGGAACACATCCCCCACGAAAATCGAGGGAACACTGTACATGGGAAATCAGAATGAAAACTGATTTAATTCAAAAAGAGAAAATATGAGTCCTGTATCAAAACATTACTAGGACAGAAATAGTACAAAGTAATGTTGCAATTTTTGCTACACAAAAGTCAAGAGGCAATCTGTAACCATGTTTTCACGAAACTAGGACCTGTCCTGATAATAAGCCCAATTGGGCTTTTGAGCACATGTGCTAAACTAAGCCCCCCCCCAAAAAAAAATTAGCCCCCCCCAAATACTTAGACACATGGGAAGCTGCCACGCAAAAAAAAACATGATGCGAGGAGGCGAGGTTGGAGAGGGAGTGAAAGGGAGTGGGGAAATGCCCCATGTGCCCTACATGCACCTGCCACCATGCAGAACGGCTTCATGGAGTCCACTCATGCAAATTCTAGCTCGCACAGCCCTTCTCTTAGTGGCTGCTTCAAAAAGAGTGGTTGAAATAAACTCTTGAAATGGTATCAATGGATATCTAGAATACGAAACAACTAAAAATCTGTCTGAGTTCAATTCTACTGTTATACTTACACATTTACTAAAAAAAACTAATCATATTTTAATCTTAACTCCTACATCTTTCACTATTTTCACTTCCTATATCTACTGCTTAATAAAAAGGATAAGTTGTTAAACTCAAGGTCTGCTATTGATGCAGACAACTCCCTCCATACCTCACTTCCTCCTTCTTATTCAATCCCTACCCCTCTAAATGCTCTCTAAAAATTACAACTCCTTACTAACCTAAATATATTATATGCCAGACAAACTACAATAAGACTAATTATATTTAAATGTTTCGAATAGATTTATCAAGCAACATATGGTATAGATAATAAAACTGCTTATTGCAATGTAAATTAAGATCGAAACATGAATAGAACTAATGTAATAACGTGAATTGCTGTGCAATAATGTATATATATTACGGAATATAATGGATTTTTGTAAATTTTTCCAATTTTTTACCTTCAAAATCAGTATAAATGTATTTTCCTTTCCCCTCCTTTTGATTTTGTACTCCCCTTTCCCCCTTCCTCTTTCATTAAATTAATAAATTATATTTTTTTAAAAATGAAATAAACTCTTGCAAGCCATAGCCCTGTCAACTTGGGACTGGGGAAAGGAGGACTGGTGCTGAAGATCTGAGCAGTGGCCAGTGCAGGCTATCTGCACAGCCATGAAGCAGGATCAGCATGGCCGGTTCTTGCCCACAGCATTGCTGATGAGGATTGGGTCAGAGCCACTGCTGCTGCCGCCTGAGATCAGCAAGCAGATTCAGTGAACCAGATGCACCGCTACCACTTAGGAGAAGAAGAGAGAGAAGAAGTACTGGGAGAGAACCAATTTCTCACATTCTTCTGCTCCTGGGCAGCAGCAATGCATCTCCCTGGAATCTGGCCTGCTGATCTCGGCTGGGGAAGAGGAGTGGCAGGGTGGGGCAACACAGAAGCACTGGAGTCGGGCAGCTCCATCATATTTCTCAATAGTCTGTGCAGGGAAACACCTTGTTTGTTTGTTTGTTTGTTTTGTTTTGTTTGTTTGTTTGTTTGTTTGTTTGTTTGTTTTTTCATTCATTCATTCATATATTGAATTTGTATGCCACCCCTCTCCAAGGACATGGTGCAGCTCACAACACATCAAAGAAAACAGTATACAATATAAATTGCTAAAATACAATTAATATAATTAAATATTTAAATTTATTTGTTTGTTTGTTTGTTTGTTTGCTTGCTTGCTTGCTTGCTTGCTTGCTTGCTTGCTTGCTTGCTTGCTTGCTTGCTTGCTTGCTTACTTTACTTACTTACTTACTTACTTACTTACTTACTTACTTACTTACTTACTTACTTACTTACTTACTTATTAGATTTATATGCCACCCCTCTCCATAGACTCGGGGCGGCTTGCATGGTAAAGAAAAAGTTCTGCAAGAAGTTGTTAATTGCTCGCACTTGCAATAAGTTTTTCTTTACTGTGCAAGATGTGTCCCTGCACATACTGCCCAAAAGACATGATGGATCTGCCAGTCTCCAGTACGATTTGCATCTCATGGCCTGGACAGCCCCCCCCCCATCTTTCTCATCTCTACACCATGTCTCACTTGACTTCCAGCTCCCACCATGTCTTATGAAGGAGGGAAAGTAGAAATGGCAAGAGAGTCCTGTCTCACTCCATGCATCTCACTTCTCCAACACCCCACCCCTCCTTACCTGCCACTCCCCCTTACCATCCAAAATCGGCAGGCCAGATTCAGGAGCTGAATGCGCTGCTATTTCCCATGAAAAATGGGCTCTCTCATAGCGCCTCCTCTCATGAGTGCCAGCAGTGCATCTGGCTCACCAAATCTGGCCTGCTGCTCTCAGGCTGCAGCAGCAACAACTCTGATCCAATCCTTGCCAGTAATGCTGCAGGCAAGAACAGGCCATGCTGATTCTGTTTCATGGCTGCACAGACAGCCTGCACCAGCCATTGCTTGGCACTCCGGTGTCAGTTCCCTTTCCAGGTTGACAGGGCTAGTGCTGACAAGAGTTTTTTTGCGTCCGCTCTTTTTGCATCAGCCCCTAAGAGAAGGGCTGCATGAGATAGGGTTTGTGGGAGCGGCCTCCACAAGGCTGTTTTACATGGATGGTATGTGTGTGGGGGGCATATTCCCTCCTTTGCCCCCTCACCTCGCCTTCTCTCCTCATGCTGCATATATTTTGTTTGTTTGTTTGTTTGTTTGCTTGCTTGCTTGCTTATTTACTTACTTACTTACTTACTTACTTACTTACTTACTTACTTACTTACTTACTTACTTACTTACTTATTTATATGCAGCCCTTCTCCTTAGACTCAGGGCTGCTTACAACATGTTAGCAACAGTACTTTTTTAACAGAGCTAGGCTATTGCCCCACAATCCGGGTCCTCATTTTACCCACCTCAGAAGGATGGAAGGCTGAGTCAACCTTGAGCTGGTGATGAGATTTGAACCGCTGACCATCAGATCTACAAGTCAGATTCAGTGGCCTGCAGTACAGCACTCTACCTGCTGTGCAATGAAAGAGCTGCCATGATTTCTGGAGGTGGCAGCCTGAGCAGCATCGGCGAAGCAGCTGGTTGGATCTCTGGCAACAGTCCCCCTGCCAAGGGTTGAGGTTTAGGACCTCCTGCACTCTCAAAATAACAAGACTCCCCTGATAATAAGGCCAAGGCTATATTTTAGGGGTCAAGAGTAAATGTCTTATTTTTGGGAAAACATAGGTATGCTAAGGATTGTTCTTTGGCTCATGTAACTCATGTAGGTTGAAAAGCTATATTAATCCTCAATCTGAGTATTGTATTGGCAGTTCAGTGTTGGCAAATACTTCAAAAGAAAAGGATTTAGGGGTAGTGATTTCTGACAGTCTCAAAATGGGTGAACAGTGCAGTCAGGCAGTAGGGAAAGCAAGTAGGATGCTTGGCTGCATAGCTAGAGGTATAACAAGCAGGAAGAGGGAGATTATGATCCCACTATATAGAATGCTGGTGAGACCACATTTGGAATACTGTGTTCAGTTCTGGAGACCTCACCTACAAAAAGATATTGACAAAATTGAACGGGTCCAAAGACGGGCTACAAGAATGGTGGAAGGTCTTAAGCATAAAACGTATCAGGAAAGACTTAATGAACTCAATCTGTATAGTCTGGAGGACAGAAGGAAAAGGGGGGACATGATCGAAACATTTAAATATATTAAAGGGTTAAATAAGGTCCAGGAGGGAAGTGTTTTTAATAGGAAAGTGAACACAAGAACAAGGGGACACAATCTGAAGTTAGTTGGGGGAAAGATCAAAAGCAACATGAGAAAATATTATTTTACTGAAAGAGTAGTAGATCCTTGGAACAAACTTCCAGCAGATGTGGTAGATAAATCCAAAGTAACTGAATTTAAACATGCCTGGGATAAACATATATCCATCCTAAGATAAAATACAGAAAATAGTATAAGGGCAGACTAGATACACCATGAGGTCTTTTTCTGCCGTCAGACTTCTATGTTTCTATGTTTCTAATTAGTCACAGACCATTAGATGGCACAGAGACATCACTTGTGTATCACGGTGGTTCTGGAATAAGAATCAGAAAAGCATGGGTTTCTTATACTAAAGCAGAGAAAAAATAGAAGCAGTTCTTTTCTTTTTCCCTGGAGAGATATACAAGTAGTTCTCCCTTACCAGCTATAGTTGGGATGGAAACTCTGTTGCCAAGGTATGAAGTAGTACAATGAAATATAATGTGACTGCATCATATTACAATGGCAGTTCTATTTGTGCAAATTAAGCAAATCAATGCAGATCGTTAAGTATAACATCCTCTGACTGCAACTTGTGATTTCCTGCTGACTTGCCCATTGACTTTGCTTGCCCATTGACTTCACTTGCCAGAAACTGGCTGTGAAGATCACAAATAACTATCATGGGACTGAAGGATGCTGAGACGTTTGCAAACGTGTATGGGTTGACAAACACATACAGATGATTGAATGGCCATGGGAATTCTACAATTTTGAGGATGGACTCAAATCTTCTTTTCCAGTCCTGTTGTTACTCAGTAAGTAAGTTAGGACTACCTATAAAATTTGCTGATTAGACATATATCAGGGGTAAAAAAATATATGCAAATCTATGTAGGGCATTTTGAATTATACTTTTTATATTTATTGCTTTTATATACTCATAATTGTGTTGATTTGGGCCTAAAGTAATGAAATGTTAGATAATAAAATCCATATGTGGAAAAACAATCATAAGACATTTCGTATATGATAAATAGCCATGAGGGGATGGGGAATCATCATCATTTTTCCTGGATGAAATGGAACTAACTGTTAGGAGTTGAGATAGAAAAAGGAATTATTTATAAGCTAAGGACAATAGGACAAGAAAATCCTGCTGATTTCCCTGTTACCTAGTCTGGTAACAAAACGTTCAGAAACTAAATTGTAACAAGCTTGGAGAGCAAACCACTGCCAAAATCTAAAACAAGAGCTGCAAGTCTGTTATGTTATTTGAAAGGAATTATTCACTTATTTTCCCCATAAAATAATTCTGTAGCTTAATCAGGTAAGAATACCATTTAACCTCCAAATCTCACTGTGATCTAAGATGCTATGACTGATGTAACCAATCTTTCACCATGATGATTTGGGGGGCAGATGTGTCAATCACATAAGACAATATTTTCCTTCTATTTCTCACCAAAGATACCAAACAACAATTACTTCTAGTCTTTATTTTTATTTACTTACTTACCCAAACTTATTTTTTTAAAGAACAACAAAAAATTAAAATACTATTTTTCCTCCTGTTCTCCTTACACAGTCCTCTGGAGTGAGTTGAACTGAAAGAGAATAACTGGCTTAAAGTCACCTAGCTGGTTTTCATGGGTAAGGTGGGATTAGAACTCAGAGTCTCTTAATTTCTATTCTGGGGCCTTAACCACCACACTATACTGATTCTCTAGTATTACTTTTGCTAAATAGTTTTATTTCTTCTCCTCCTTCTGCTAAGCACTCTCCAATATAACTTTCCAGAACTCTGAAGAAACATCATAATAATGGAACTTTGTGGAGAGTCAATATTTTCTTTGTAAGAAACAACCCATCATTTTGTTGGTTGATTGATTGGTAATTAGACTTCTATACTGCCCAACTCACCAAGACAACTCTAGATAGTTTATTGTGATGCAATTAAAATATCATATAAAACAATACAATGTTAAAAAATAAGTAAGAATCAGGCAATTAAACATAGTTATTTTTGATTATTATATAACTACTTTTAAGATTCCAGGTTTTGATATCTTAGAGCTCTACGTTCTCTGATGTTAATCTAAGTTCCTCATATTTTTTTAAAAAAATAAAATAAATCCAAACCATTTAAATACAGTGGAACCTCGACATACGAGCAGCTCTACTTACGAGCTACTCGAGATAAGAGCTGGGAGGGGAGCGACATTTTTGTTCACCTCCCGAGCTCACATTCGGGATACGAGCGCCAAAGAGCTGTCTCCTGAAGCCGAACACTAACTTCCGCTTTCGGCTTCAGGAGACAGCTCCTTGGCGCTCGTATCCCGCGTGTTTTAAAAGGTTGCAGCCGGCCTGGGGGGCTCGGGGGGGGTGCTGGCAAGCCCCCCAGGCCGGCTGCAACCTTTTAAAACACGCGCGCCGCTTCGCAGCTCTCTGCTGAATCCGAACGCGGAAGTTAGCGTTCCGGATTCAGCAGAGAGCTGCGAAGCAGCGCGCGTGTTTTAAAACGTCAAAGCCGGCCTGGGGGGCTTGCCAGCACCCCCCCGAGCCCCCCAGGCTGGCTGCAACCTTTTAAAACACGCGCGCCGCTTCGCAGCTCTCTGCTGAATCCGAACGCGGAAGTTAGCGTTCCGGATTCAGCAGAGAGCTGCGAAGCAGCGCGCGTGTTTGAAAACATCAAAGCCGGCCTGGGGGGCTTGCCAGCACCCCCCCGAGCCCCCCAGGCCGGCTGCAACCTTTTAAAACACGCGCGCCGCTTCGCAGCTCTCTGCTGAATCCGAACGCGGAAGTTAGCGTTCTGGATTCAGCAGAGAGCTGCGAAGCAGCGCGTGTGTTTTAAAACGTCAAAGCCGGCCTGGGGGGCTTGCCAGCACCTCCCCGAGCCCCCCAGGCCGGCTGCAACCTTTTAAAACCCGCGCGCTGCTTCGCAGCTGTCTCTGAACGCTAACTTCCGCGTTCGGCGGCAGCGGGGGGTTTTTTTGTTGCACGGATTAATTGACTTTACATTGTTTCCTATGGGAAACAATGTTCCGTCATACGAGCGTTCCGACTTAACGAGCCTCCTTCCGGAACCAATTAGTCTCGTAAGTCGGGGTTCTACTGTACATCTTTTTTCAAGAAATTCATCCAGGTTCATCAAATTCATCCTTTGCCTTCTTCTATCAGCTCATCTTTAGGTTTCTTCTGTCGCTAGTAGAAGATGAAAGCTGCCAAGGTCAATGAGGTGTTTCTCAATTAACATTTCAAATTACGCTTCTAAGTGTGAGTCTCTCTGCTGTACTCTCTGCTGTCAGAACTGTTTGAAAGACTGTCAAGGAATTGCCTGCAGAGAATTACCTGACCTTAGGTGTCATTGATGATGTAAATGTATTTAAAGGTTCAGAGAGGCAAAAAGGAGGTTAGCAGAATTTTTCCCGGGCCCTGAATATGGCTGATGACCATAAATGTTGCTATACAAAGACTTTAAGCACCTGTTGATAACTTAATGGCAGATTCATGAGGCTTTTTCTTCATTGACATATTAAAAAATGAAATAACAATGGGTCAAATATTATACAGTGAGCTCAATGGAACTTGATTCATGTAGCTAGCTTCTATTATTTTTTTATTTCTATAAATAAATTAGTAGACTAGTTGAAGTGAAGTGGGGATAAAAATAGACTTTGGGTAATTTACATTGATTAGTCCTTGCAGATGTTGGGCAGCAAAAGGTATTAGTATAAATAAGAGTCACATACATCAGTTTGAAAACCATGCCAATTTGGCTCACATATTGTCGTTTGGCGGGCCCCAGGGGAAGAGCCTTCTCTGTGGCTGCCCTGGCCCTCTGGAACCAACTCCCCCAGAGATTAGAACGGCCCCCACCCTCCTTGTCTTTCCCAAATTACTTAAGACCCACCTTTGTCAACAGGCATGGGGGAGTTAAGTTATCCTTCCCCCCTAGGCTATTACAAGTTATGCATGGTATGCTTGTGTGTATGTTTGGTTTTTTATAATAAGGGTTTTTTAGTTGTTTTTATTAATTGGATTGTTCATGTTGTTTTACCACTGTTGTTAGCCGCTCCGAGTCTGCGGAGAGGGGCGGCATACAAATCCAATAAATAATAATAATAATAATAATAATAATAATAATAATAATAATAATAATATTGTTTTAAGGCCTCAATGCATAGTTAGACAGTTTTTCCTAACATAAATTGCTACTCTGAAATCACTGTTGTATCATATTTTATTTTTCTCCTCCTCAATCATATAATCCTTTTTACTTTATCTACTGGCAAGAACAGCTCAAGTATAACACAGAGAAAATTACAAAAAAAAGGGGGTGGGTGGGGTCAGTGTGCATTTATAATATTAGAATGTGTATATTGTATTGTATAACAATTTTACTTTGTGGGAAAAAATCATGTACACGTGCAATGCCTTCATAAAATCCATTTTGAACAAATGAAGAGAAGCCTCATATCTACTCCACTAATCAGAAAATGGGTTACTGTTCTGCTTCCTGAAGCTCCTTTAAATGATGTACGTCAACCAAACTTTTTAAAAGTGAAGAACCCATTCAAAAATCTGCAGTCTCTTTTGCAAGGTAGATTTTGTTGAGAAAGAATATGATAGCAGTGTTCCAATACCTGAGGTGCTGCCACAGAGAGGAGGGGGCAGGCTATTTTCCAAGGCAATAGAAATCCAGACAGGGAATAATGGATGGAAACTGACCAAGGAGAGATTCAACCTGGAAATAAGGAGAAACTTTCTGACAGTGAGAGCGATCAACCAGTGGAACAGCTTGCCTTCAGAGGTTATGAGAGCTCCAACCCTTGAGACTTTCAAGAGAAAATTGGGCTGTCATTTGTTGAAAATGGTATAGGGGCTCCTGCTTGAGTGTGGGTTGGACTAGATCAATGTTTCTCAATTATTTTCTGTTATGCCACCCCCCCCCCCCAAAGGGAGGCCCACCTCACTATTTGAGAAACATTGGACGAGATGATCTACAAATCCCTTCAACTCTGATAATCTGTAAAAAGAAGACATTGGCCAGCAAGGCAACTGATTTACTTTCCAGGATTACTTTATAGTTCTTGGGGTGGAGTGTGTGTGCATCTCTCCTAGAGATCTACCCATCACTCTGCAACTTCCCTGGCCATGTACGTCTTCTTGATGAAGATATGCTCATGAAGAAGAGTTTGTATTAATTTTTTTTAAATCTAATTAAGTGTAATAAAACCTTAACACAATTGTATAATGAAAGACTGTATGTACATTCATACAGTTTTTCTAACACATATATGTAAATAAGGGCAAAAACATTATTATCCAGTTATAAGAAATTCAGAAAGTTTCTCCATTTTCAATAGTATTGAAGCAGAATTGGTTGGTTTTTTAAAACAAAAACAAGGTAGAAGATATCTTTTGACCAAATACCAGATTTTAATCTTCCAAGGCAAGCTTTCATGGCTGTTAAGTGGTTTAATGACATAAATTGAACGGGTCCAAAATTGAACGGGTCCAAAGATGGGCTACAAGAATGGTGGAAGGTCTTAAGCATAAAACGTATCAGGAAAGACTTAATGAACTCAATCTGTATAGTCTGGAGGACAGAAGGAAAAGGGGGGACATGATGGAAACATTTAAATATATTAAAGGGTTAAATAATGTTGTGGTTCCGTCTGAGGCCCCTCAGGGAACGGCTGATCTTCTGTCGGTTTCCAGCTCAGAGGGAGAGGATGAGGAACAGGAGGTGCAGGCAGACGAGGAGGAGGAATCCCAGGCTGAAGAAGAGGGAGGACAGCCAGAGTCCCCCCAGAGGGAGCTCTCCCCAGCAAGCAGCCTGGATTCCTTAGAGGAAAATGCACAAGCCATAATTGATCTGCGACAGAGAAGAGCTACACAGCGAAGGGACCAATTGGATAGGTACTTTCAGCATTAAAGAGGCAACAGCTGGGTTTGGGTGTGGTGCTTTTTGGAAAGGCTAAAAGGCAGACCCACCCTTCCTGGCTTGTGGAGTTTTATCTTTGAGAGTCTTGGGACCTGGCTGTGAACTTTGGCGTCTTGGAATCCTGGTTTGTGCCTTTGACTACTGAAACCTTGGGGTGGGTGTGCCAGCAAGAAGTTTGCTGTATTGTCTGGACATCAGGACTCTGCTGTAAAGTATTATAGCCTGTCTGTTGGGAAGAACAGGTTTTCCTCTGTGTTTATTTTTTCTAGCTATAAAGTACTTTTGCTTTTACCAGAGTGTCTGGCTGTTTTTTCCAGTTGGTGTTGAGGTCTGGGGGAACCCAGACAGAACAAATAAGGTCCAGGAGGGAGGTGTTTTTAATAGGAGGGTGAGCACAAGAACAAGGGGACACAATCTGAAATTAGTTGGGGGAAAGATCAAAAGCAACATGAGAAAATATTATTTTACTGAAAGAGTAGTAGATCCTTGGAACAAACTTCCAGCAGACGTGGTAGATAAATCCAAAGTAACTGAATTTAAACATGCCTGGGATAAACACATATCCATCCTAAGATAAAATACAGAAAATAGTATAAGGGCAGACTAGATGGACCATGAGGTCTTTTTCTGCCGTCAGACTTCTATGTTTCTATGTTTCTATAAATCCTGACTTTCCTTGCTCAAAGTGTTTGAAAAAAGGAATCAGCAAAAGGAAAATGCAGGGATATACCTGGAAACATGAACTCAGTTTTAGAAAGATGTTTAAAAAGGTTTTTCTTTAATGGTAGGATGGAGAAAGGAACACTTTATTTAGTCTTCTCAGAATCCTATGTCTGTCCTATGACTGCAATATAGACCTAACCATCTAAAACCTGAAAACCAGGCACTTACAAATTAAATCTAGCATGTAGGAAGTTATAATATTTACTCCTGTGCCTACAGAATTTAAAATGACTTCAATAATTTCATTCTTTTTTCTTTCTTTTCTTTTTTTAAAAAGTCAAACACTGTTCCATATCCATAGCAGGCAAATCTACAAAACTCAGTCTTTTGTTGAAAATGGCTTTTCAATCCCAGGTTGGGTAGAATTCAATAGTTTCCACTACATTGCTTAACCCTCTGATAAAATCCACTGGCTTTTTATCAGCAGAAGATAATATGGTTGGAGTGCATTTCTTTGAGGGACAAATTGTATTTATTGCCTACTGATAGATTGAAATGGGAATTTGCAAGGTTCTTTGAGCTCCTATTCATAGAGGTCAGTGTTCAACATTCCCAGTTTCATTAATCACAAAACTGGTATTAAAACTTGCTAGATATTAACCTCCTTCACATCACCTGCCTACATTTACTTTAACATTTCATTGCTTCAGTCCGTGAATTCCAAAGGGGAACCCATTTCTCCTTCTAGTACCTTGTATTTAGGGGTGGGTTCTACTTACCTTCTTCACCAGTTCACATCACAATGGAAGTGAACATTTTGCACACACATGTCCACTCATTCAGCACATGCTCAGTAGTTGAATTCAAGCCCTTCCGTTTTGCTAACAAAGAAATTAGCATGAAAAACAAATGTGGAGCTGATTGGATGTGCTTTGGAAAAAGCAATAAGTCTTAATAAACCCAGGGATGGGAGGGCAGGCCTACATCCAAGCATACAGAGAACCAGATCTTCATGCACAGAAGGAAACAACAAGAATTTTTTAAAAAATCACAAAAAAGTCCCCTCCAAAATATGGCGGACCGGCACTGACCAAGTTAGGTCAGTGACATCACCAGCAGGTCACTACCAGTTCAAGCAAACTGGTCTGAACCAGGAGAAACTCATCTCTACTTATTCCTTTGCCTCATTTTATCATTAATTCTGTAAAGGAATATTGCCTTCCTGTTCTCAGGAGATAAAAAATACAAGTGGAATACTGTTAAGATTAATTCTAATGTTCAATGCATACTGCTTTGGGATAAGGTTCATGTTTATGAAAGACATGGCACCAGAATTTTTCAAAGACATTGGAAATCCATTTTACTTTGTTGATTCTAAGATCTTGGGATGAAACTAAGTGATAGGTGTATTTTTTATCTATATGTTAAAGGAATATTTAATGTGTCTATTAATTCAGTCATGGATTCCTAGGTAGAGAACTTATTGAAGGTCTTAGCATATTTGGGTTTCTTACCATGTAAGTTTCAGAGATTCTTGGCCAGGAATCTCTGAAACTTACATGGGAAGAAACCCAAATATGCCAAGACCTTCATACCTGTACCCATGAAAATCTATATACACACACACACACACACACACACACACACACACACCTACTGTATATAAACATACACATAAAAAGACACACAACACATATGTGTGTGTGTGTGTGTGTGTTTATGTGTATGTTTATATACAGTAGGTGTGTGTGTGTGTGTGTGTGTGTGTGTGTGTATACATATACAGAATATAGTTATTGGCTATGAATAAATTAACTGCCTTGGAAATGGCCCTGGGTTGGGTCGAGAGGCAAAAAAGGAGCTTGATGTTCCTTCAATATACCAGGGTGATTCGACACTATTATTATTATTATTATTATTATTATTATTATTATTATTATTATTATTATTATTATTTAGATTTGTATGCCACTCCTCTCTGAAGACTCGGAGCAGCTGTAACCTTTCCCTGGTACAGAGCTGAAGGGATTGGATACTGTAGCCTCGAGGTTAATTCTCTGCCTTATAAGGCCAAGGTTGCAAGTTCAAGTCCCAGTGAGGGTATGGCTAGCTGATGAGGCCAAAATAAGGCTGAAATAGATCTATCCTAGTCTTCCTTAATTTTCAAATTCAGCAAAAACATGTGACATATATATATATATATATATCACATCACCTAATCAGCATACCTCAATTACATCAACGACCCTAGGTGTTACGCCACTGACTCACCAGGAAGTTTCAACACAGCATGCAGCTGCTGAGCCATCAAACCACACCCAGCCACCAGTATTTATAGAGGGAAGGCAGCTCAGGTCTTGCTGTGTTCGCCCTAGAACAAGGACAGAAGTACCAGCCTGAAGATGACAAGTGGGACCTCACCGAAACGTTGCCAGAAATCTCTGAATCCTACACGGGAAGAAACCCAAATATGCCAAGACCGTCATATATATCAGGCCTAAATAAGGCCGAAATAGATCTATCCTAGTTTCCCTTAATTTTCAAATTCAGCAAAAACATGTGACACACACACACACACACACACACACATATATACTCTTTTCTGCAATAATAAAAAATGAGGAATGCAGTCATTTTTCATATTATGTTCCATGTTTTGTAATGAAATAATCAGTTCAACACTCACCTGAAAAAAGTTTACACAAGCAAACGATAATATGTGTGTTTTAATTAACTCAGGAATGAAGTGTGGGTTCATTTGTTAGAAGAAAAAAACTCTACGTGTTTCTGCTAATCATAATATTTGATTACCTAGGCTTGAAAACATCACAATACCTTCCAGATGTCTGCTTTTAATAAGATATCATTTTTTCTTAAATATTTCATGTCCTTTACATTCAAAAGTACTGCATAATCTAAACAACATGACATATTCATGAAGGAATAGAAGACAATGTTACTAGGCACAAACATAAACATCAGGGTTTTATTTATTCCACTCTTTTCAGTGTTAATGACTCCGACTATTTACTTTTCTCATGATCAATCATGTTTTCCTTCTCTTTGTTTTTCCTTATCTTTCATCAATAATTTAAGAGAAATTTCCATATATATTTTTCTGGAAGGTCAGTCACTTGAGCTTTTTCATTATAGACTCTATAGTATAGAGTCTATATCAGAGGTGTCACTCATGTCATCATGTTGTCATCACGTGACATATCAGGACTCTCCCCCCCCCTTGCTAAACCAGGAGTGTGCATGGACAGCACATAACACATCCAGCCCAAGAGCTGTGAGTTTGGCACTCCTGGTCTAGAGTTTCTAAACTTTCATGATAATATCTTGAGGACTAAGCAATCAGAATATTACAGAATGAGTTCAGAATCACAATGTGGCCATTCAACAATGTTGCACATGACCCTCTCTTCTGATGTTATCCTTTTCTGCTATGCTCCTGTATCTCAGAAGAAATATATCTGGCAATATTAATTTACTAACCAGAGCATACAAAACATTTGCTAGACCAATTCTTGAATACAGCTCACTTGTCTGGAACCTGCATTGCATATCAGATATCAATACAATCGAGAGAGTCCAAAAACATTTCACAAGAAGAGTTCTCCATTCCTCTGCTCACAACAGAATACCTTATTCCACCAGATTTGAAACGTTGGGCTTAGATAGCTTAGAACTTTGTCACCTTCAGTCTGACCTAAATAAGGGGGGCATGTATAAGTGCACCAGGGTGTCTTCCATCCCCTGTCCTAATGTTTCTTTTTTACTAGTATCACGTATATGAATATTATTATATCTTTGTATACCACCAATATGTACTTGAGAAAACAAACACAGCTTACACAGCTGCAGGAAAGGGACTCCCTGAGAATATAACCATTTTCATAAATAGTGGAAGCCGTTTAAAAACAGGACAAGGTATTTTGATATTTTTTTTCTGTTGCTTCATTATCTATCTCTATCATCTCTATCTCTACCTCTATCTCTACCTTTCTATCTACCTTTCTATCTACCTTTCTATCTATCTGTCTGTCTGTCTGTCTGTCTGTCTTACACACACACACACACACACACACACATTTTTTTCCCTTTCCTTAGATTTCACTGACAAGTTCACAATGGCTTCAAAGAATGAGCTCTGGTGCATGGTACAAAATGTTTACACATATGCCAAAGTTAATTTGAGATTTAACAGATATGACCCATTAAATCTAGTTATATTAGCCCTTGTGGTAGAAGGAATTAAAACTCAAGTCTCTGCGTTAAACCCAGAAAGGTAATATCCTGAGGTACAATGGCTTAGAAGACTACAAATTGTAGAATAATTTAGTTAGATGTTGCTATTCTAAATGTTTCCCCAAATAATCTAGCTGTCACTATCAAAGTTTATTGCTTTTTAAAATCTAGGTTTATGCAACTCGATCTTAACACATTCCAGATTCAGGCAGATCAAAGCTTTCTAAAGTTCTGGAAACCTATTAATCAATCTATTGCTAATTTTGACTCTTTCTCACCTTTTAGAGCAAGGTGGTTTATAATGAATATAACAGATTGGAATTCTGTTCAGAGTGTCAATCTGAAACTGGAAAGGGAGATTACATGCTGGCTTTCCCTTCAAGACAGCTGTGCTGGGTTTCTACTTCCTTCCTACTGTCTTAATTAAATCTGCCTAGATTGTTTTTTGTTTTTTAGAAAAAGTATGGTTTTTTGCAAGCAGGGTTGTTTGGGAATCAACACTTTTCAGAAACACAGAACAATATAAGTGACATAGAATGTAACATCATATATAATTTCAAACATGAAACCAGAGAGTTTTCATATGCCTACATACTTTAAATTTCCCAGTTTAATTTAAAAGCAGTTTAGTGATGCTATGGTACTGATCTTAGGCAGCATAAACAGAAAGTGCTTTTGATAATCAGAATGTTTACTCTTGAAAATTAGAGCACAGCCATTTATCAGGTTTTGTCTCAAGGCTATAATCAGTTTGTGATGTTCTAAAAAACCTAAGATAATTTAGCATGCTGAATGTCAATCAAGACTGTGAAAAACACGAGCCAACGTGCTAATGAACCTGTGAAGTGTGCATATGCTACAATATTATGAGAACTTCAAATAATTACCTATCTAGCCAATGTGCAGTCCTTTCAATACAAATTTCATGATCATGTGCTATTCAATCTTCATGTATATACCTGCAGGTTCCTATCCTTGTTGTAGAATTGAAGGCACCAGGGTAGAAACTGAAAGACTGTAAGTTCCAGTCCAACCTTAGGCACAAAACCAATTGGACACTTACTGTCTCTCAGCTGTAGGAAGCAGGCAAGGATAAACCAATTCCAAGATTTTTCTAAGAAAATTGAAGAGACTAATTGAGGTAGTTGCCAGGAATGAATATTTACTTGAAGAAACAAATACAAAAGAACTTTGTAAGCTAAAAACAAGTGAATATCTCTTGAATGCATTAGTTCAAATAATACCAAAATAAACAAAAGCATGGCTTGCTGTTATGCAGCATCTTAATATGCATTATAATTACATTCTTATGCCTTATTAAAAGAGTATAAAGCAAGCTAGCCTTAGCCTGACACAGTGAACATTGGGTTGGCAAAGTGAGACAGTAGGTTGTTCAACTCCATGTAAAATGTTCACCATAAACACACACACACACACACACACAGAGAGAGAGAGAGAGAGAGAGAGAGAGAGAGAGAGAGAGAGAGAGAGAGAGCAACACATTTGAATCTAAACTTCCTGACTAAAAGCCACTACAATACAATAGTGCCTCTCTATTATTTTTGTTTCAAATAACAAGCCTGGTCTAATAGGAGAAGCCCAAATTGAACTGGAGTATGAAAATTATGAAAGATATTGCAAGATTCTAACAAAGATTAAATGATGCTCATATTACTGTATTTTGATTAGTTTTTTTGCCTTCATTTGGAGAGGAAAATGTTATATGTCTGGATGAAATTATTAATATTAAATTAAATAAGTACATGTGTATAATGGTGGTGATCCCTTGAAAATGTATGGCTCTAAATTGAAAATACATTCTCAACAAAATCCACTTTACAAAGTTAGCATTTAAGGGGAAAAGGAAGCAGGCTATTACACATATTTGCTTTCTTGAGTTACATATAATAATGGTAGAATAAAATAACAACAACAAAAACAACAGCACAACTTTCAGAACCCAATAATGGCTTCAGACAATATAGTAAAATAACGCCAATGATATACACAGTGAATCCAACTTCAATCCAATAAGTCTGCAGAAGAAAGAAAGAAGGAAAGAAAGAAAGGGAGGAAGGGAGGGAGGGAGGAAGGAAGGAAGGGAAAGAAAGAAAGAAAGAAAGAAAGAGGGAGGGAAGAAGGGAGGGAGGGAGGAGGGGTGGAAGAAAGGAAGGAAGGAAGGAAGGGTGTAATGCTTGAATGCATTGAAGCAAAAATCAAAAGACTGAATTGTAAAAAAAATGTTGTTATTGCTAAAACTTTCTTAAACTTTAGCAATATGGCTTGATTGCATTGGTATATATCAAATTACAGTGGTACCTTGTCTTACGAACACCTCTACTAACGAACTTTTCAAGATACCAACCCGGTGTTAAGATTTTTTTTGCCTCTTCTTTCGAACTATTTTCACCTTACGAACCTGAGCCGCCGCCGCTGGGATGCCCCACGGTTCAAGGCAAATGGGGTGACTTTTGGGGTGGGGTTGCATGCATTATTTGCTTTTACATTGATTACTATGGAGAAAATTGCTTCTTCTTACGAACTTTTCTATTTACAAACCTGGTCACGGAAAGAATTAAATTCGTAAGACAAATGTAAGACTGTACTTCTGGTTATTGTTACCTTCAGAAATAGACAACTGAACATGGACATGGACAATCCATCTCATAAAATAAATTCAAAAGCATTTTATTTTGAACTATGAAAATAAGTATTACTGATAGTCAGTTAATTGTGAAATAAAATAGTACTGAGGATTTATTTTATTTTATTTTATTATTTCCCTTAATTTCTTATTTAATTTCTAACCAAATATTTATTGAGACAGTTAGCTGCCCTAAATGAATATAATAGTATAGATTAATGTTTATGACCTTGAACACATTTCAATTTCCTTTAACAACCTATGCTCTCAGTCAGGTTTTTGTCTCTTCATCTTTTCAAAAACAGAATGAACCCAAGGTCACAAACACCATCTTAAAAGTTGCTAGAATAATTAACAATTGGCTTTTAAATTTAAATATAATCATCAGAGTATAATTTAATAATCAGACAATTGCCCACGTATTTGATCATTCTATGTTCTCTGTTTACAGATGGGACAAAACATGATGATTTTTTTTAAAAAACCTAGAAGATGTAAGAAAATTGGAAATTTCAAAAAGAAGCTTAGTTGTACTCAGAATCTTATAGGAATTATGTTTCAGAACCAATAAGTATCAGAATTGTATTCCAGAAGCAATATTTCATGGTCCCTTGAGTATATCTATTGAAGATTGCTATGTTATGATAAAAATATAGACCTTTTATTTATTTTATTCCAACCTGCAGACTTTCCAAACAGATCAGAAAGATGTACAAGTGATGCATTCAGGGAATTTCCCATTCAGTACTACTGACTTTCACCGCTTGGATTGGAGAGTTATCAGTATTTTCAGAACACATTTAATGTTCTTTCTCATCTTGAAGGGCTGAGATTTTACTCATCAATCATATTGAATGGTCATCTGCACAATCACATTTAAAAAACAGTACGGCCTTGTTTTTAGGAATTTATGATTCAAGTTGAAACATCTGAAGTACTGTTGGATGATAGGAGCATAACCAGTTAACAACCTTTGTTGCAGAAGAGATGGAGTAACGACTCGGACACCAGAGCTGGATTTAAACTTGGGTCATTTTTATTATAATAAATTTGCCTAATTTATTAATTAAATTAGCATGAATTAGCATAAATTTGCATAAATCAACATACTCAACTATGACCCGGAAACAGTGGACCTGCAGGGTCAAACAAACACTTCCGGGGCGGAAATGACGTAAAAGGTCAACATTCCTGGGCAACTATGGGCGTAATCGATGCTGGTCCAGGTGAGGGACCTCTCCCTCACCTGAGACCCTGCCATACACTCGCATGAGGGGGGTCCCGCCGGCTCACCCCTACCCTGGGACTTCAATAGCGGGACCCAAAGACAGGTTCCCCCCAAGTGCGCAGGTAGCACCCACCATGGGCTTGGAGAGAACCTGTCAATCATCCCCAAAGATGCCCAAGGGAGAACGCGCAGTTGCTGAAACCACCCAGATTTCCGCCCCTAACCTGCCACTGAGCGGGGGTCAGATCTCTATCTTGGCCCCCCGACTCCCCCCTCTATCTGCGCCAGCTCACGCAGAGACCTCTGCAGGTCCTGTAAGAAAATGGCGTTCCCCTGTTCTGACAGGTGAACGCCATCGGCCCGGTAAAGCCACGGCCGATCTACAGTGATGAGGGGATGGGCCACTACAATCCCCCCTAATTCTTTGACAGTTTTTCCCACGGCCTTATTCACCCTGCGTCTAACCCGGTGGATGGCCCTAAGGGAAATGGCGTCCCTCCAAACGATCCTTGGAAGGATCTCTGACCACACCACTTGCGTGGTGGGCCATAACGTGCGAAGCCGCCGCAGGTCTTCGCGCGCCTGGACGATCAACGGTAGACCGCCAAGCAGGCATAGGTCATTGCCACCGAGGTGCAAGACCAGCCATCTGGGTGCGGCTATGGGCTGCCGACCACCCAGTCCCATCTGGGCGCGACCCTGGGTAGCCGCCCGCCCAGCAGCGCCGGGTACCGCCCTGAGATGCTGAGTACCCAGCAACGTCGGTAGGAGCCCCTCCCACCGCATACCCCTCCGGCCCATCCAAACAACATTGACCCACCGTCCCAACGACAGCTGGGTCCCGATGGCGCTTCTGGCTGCGGAGCGGCCGGCCCAGAAGACCATGCTGTGGCCACACAGGAGCGCCGTCGGTTTCTGCCTGGATTGGGAACCTGGAAGAGGACACACACAGAGAGGTTACCTAGCCTAAACCCTGCCCCGGATCCTCAGCGGGCCTAACATAACCCAAATATGCCACTGACCGCCAGCGGCCGATCTCCTGAATCCGTTGGGCCGGGAAACCAGAAAGTGCCGCGCTAGTGGCGGCGCCGATACGGAACGAATGCGTTCCATAGCCAGCGGGATCCATGCCTACCTGAGACATAGCCTTAGACACTATCGCCCAGAATTGATACCGGGTCAGGGGGGTGCCATCCTGGTGTAGAAAAAGGTACCCACGCCCTGACCCACGCAAAACACAAAATTGCTGCAAAGCAGCCACCGGGCAAACAGACTTATCGGTGGCTGCGCTAAGTTCAAGTCTAACCCCTCTGTGTAACTGATCTGTCTTGGAGTGTCTCACCAAAAGAGAGACACCCCCCTGTCTAAAGGTCAGATCAGCGAGCTGGAAGGCGCGGAGCGACAAGTCAGACTGTGAGGAGGCCATTGCCTCGCTGACCCTGAGGGCCCCAAAAACATAACGCAAGTCGCTGCCCTGAACAGCCGAGCCTCGTAAAGAGAGGCACACAGACTGCCAAATGTCTGATTAATCAGAGACAGCTGCTGAACCGACAGGGCCCGACGAGTGTCAGAGGGGAACCCCTGTCGCTCCCTCACCCAACCTTCCAGCATCCTCCGGATGCGAAAATCACCCGTAAAATCACCAAACCCCCCCGCCTTGGACAGAAAGGCGAGGCCGGCTAACCTAGCCCTGATAGTCCTCACTGAAAGGCCCCGCCCCTTCAGCAGGACACAGAATTCAGCTAGGTGCTCAACCAGGGCAGGCCAGCAATGGGGGTAACCCTTACCCAGCCTGAAATCCCCAAACTCCTTACCTGCACGCTGATAAGCTCGCAGGGTGCTAGGAGCTACCGATAAGGCGATCGCCCTGGAGGCCTCGTCTCTCCAGCTCTCGAGAGCCCGCCCAGGCTCCACAGGTGGGCTGGAAACACCTCTGGCGACTCTCGGGCCCACGGGGCCAGGGTCCGAAACCTGGACAACTGACCACGGGACAAGGCGTCAGCCACCCCGTTATCTAAACCAGGGACGTGCCTAGCCAAAAACAAGGCGTTCAAAGACAAGGACCTGTGCACAAAATGGCGGACAAGCCGCATCACCCTGTCACTCTTAGAGGACAGGGCGTTCACAACATGGACAACCGCTAGATTGTCACACCAAAAATGCACAGTCTTATCCCTGAACTGCTCCCCCCAGAGCTCTAAGGCCACTATTAAGGGGAAAAGCTCCAAAAAAGTTAAGTCCTTAACCAATGAACAGGCACTCCATTCCGGAGGCCATGCCGACCAGCACCACTGGTCACCTAACACTACCCCAAAACCGCAAGTCCCTGCGGCGTCGGAACACAGCTGCAGCTCCGCTTCCAAAAGAAGCTCCTGCCGCCAGAATGACAACCCGTTAAAACGTTCCAAAAACTCCCGCCACACGCAGAGGTCAGCCCTGACCCCTGCACCTAAGCGGGTACGATGGTGGGGCAAACTTAGCCCCTTCATCGCATCATACAACCGGCGAGAAAAAGCCCTACCAGGCACCACTACCCGACAGGCAAAATTAAGAATCCCAGCCAACTCCTGGAGCTGCCGAAGAGTAACCTTCCTGCAGCCCAAGACCGCCTCAAGCTTGGACCTGATTTTAATCAACTTATCCAGGGGCAATCTGGAAGATTGCTCCACTGAATCCAATTCAATACCAAGGAAGGTAATCCTGGTGGCAGGGCCTTCGGTCTTCTCGGAGGCTAAAGGCACCCCCAAGTGAGCACAAAGGGCTTCGAAGTCCCGCATCAAAGCAAAGCATTGCTCCGATTGCGCAGGCCCGGCCATCAAGAAATCATCAAGGTAATGAACGACGGACCCCAGGCCACTCCGCCTCCTGAGCACCCACTCCAGGAAGGTACTAAAGCTCTCAAAAAGGGAGCAGGAAATAGAGCAGCCCATAGGCAATGCCCTATCCACGTAAAACCCACCTTCGAAATGGAAGCCCAGCAGCTCGAAGTCGCCTGGGTGAATGGGGAGGAGCCGAAATGCCGACTTAATGTCGCATTTACCCATAAGGGCTCCCACCCCACACTCCCTAACCATAGCCACGGCCGCATCAAAGGATGCGTACCGGACAGAACAAAGCTCGTCAGGAATGAAGTCATTCACTGACTCCCCTTTCGGAAAAGACAAATGGTGAATCAACCTAAATTCACCACTCGCCTTTTTGGGGACCACACCTAAGGGGGACACACGAAGACTCGGAAAGGGCGGCTCCGGGAAGGGCCCTAGGACCCTGCCCTCAGCCACCTCCTTCCGAATCTTAGCCCGTACAATGTCTTCATGCCCGACAACTGACCTGAGGTTGTCGGACATGAAGGCCCTCCTAATACCCACATAAGGGATCCTAAATCCCTCGGAGAAGCCCCTCAAGAGCAACTCGGCTCTCGGGCGAGGGTGGTAGTCGAACAACCAACCCTCGAGCACAGACACCCTAATTGGACTGGGCCCCTTTTCCCCCAGCTGGTGGGGGAGGTTTTCCTGGACCCCCGCCCTTCTTCTCCGCCCCCTTCTTGGGGCGGGGACAGACTGAAGCTGCATGGGACCCCCCACAATTCCCGCAGGCATGCTTGTACTTACAAAAGGGATGAAAACACGCCCCTTTTGCAGCAAACTCATGACAAGCGGGCGAGGCCCCCTTGCCAGCCACACCCGGAGTCGCCTTGGCCGGCGAAGCCGCGCCAGGCTCCTCCTCCATAAAGTGCCCACTATCCGTGCGCTCACACCCTTCCTTCCCAGACATATGCGTGGCCCGGAACCACAGGTCCGGGACCACCATATCCCATGGCAAGTTAGGCTCCACCGACATCCTCATACGGAAACCCTTATCATAATGGCGCCAGATGGTGCCCTTATATTCGAAGTGGGCCCTGGCAATCAAGTCTATATACTTAAACATGGCAGAGGCCATGGCCGGCTGCCTTTGGATCACCACAGACCCATAGGTAAGAAAAGCATACAGCCAGGAGCTGAAGCATTTCGTTACCTTGGTCTTCTTTGTTTTCTCCCCCGGGACAATCTCCTTCTCCTGCTTGGGAACCTCTCGGTTCAAAAGCGAAAAGAGATCCACGTATTCACCCCGCCAAATAGCCTCCTTGACCGACGGGTGAAGGTGGCATCCTAGAGGGGTGGACGGCAGCCCGCACGGTATGGCCCCCGCTTTAATACAAGCGAACGGGTCCCATATCGAGTTGGCCGCCACACCAAAAACTCCCGCCCCGTGAGGATAAGGGAAAACCGGGAGCGGGGGCATGACAGGAGGGGCCGGGGGAACCCACCCCCCTGTACCTGGCACCGCCGGTGTCCCCGCAGGGCCCGTCCCGGACAGCGGGGCAGCACCGGCCGCCTGCGGCCCCGGAGGAGGAACCGGCGGGGCCCATACCTGCCCGCAGGTGCCCGCGGAGGCCCCCAAAAAGCTGGACCCACTCCCGACCCCCGCCGGGGGAAAACCCGGGGCGGGGGGAGGAAGAAAGGACAGTGATGTGGTGTGTGGTGCAGCCTCACCTGCCCCGTACGGGGTTGATGACATCCACGGTGGGCCCAATGCTGCAGGGCCCGGGAAAGCCGCCATAGGCCCTGCCGGGGCCTGTCGTCCAAACGGAGCCATCTGCCCAGCCTGGGCCGCCGCCGGATCTCTCCCCAACGCCGCGGGTACTGGATCGCTGGACGCTCCGGGGACCGCACCGCTCCTCCACTGCTCGAGCTCGTCGAGCCGCTCCAACACCCTGGCCCAAGACATAGCAGGAGAAAGATCAGGTTGAGGGGCAGGAGGCAACGAGACCACCCCCCCCTGGTCAGGGACCACCCCCGCAGTCCCCTCCCTACTGGCCCGAGCCCGGGCAGAAGGCCTAAGGGCCCTCCTGGGGCACGCCGCTGGCGGAGCCATAGGAGCAGTGGCAGGCCTCTTCTTAGGAGCCATCACAGGTTTTCCCCTAGAATGCAATGAGCCACCAAAACAACCTAGGACCGAACCCCCTGAACGAGTGGCAGGCACAAATCCCCCACCGCAGGGCCCTACCTAGGGCCTGGCTCCAGAAAAAAAAAGGGGGGGAAGCCCCTGCTACCCCCTCGACCCCTTTATTGTATTATAATATTTATAATTATATTTATATTGACACAGTATTTATTATTTTTATCGTATTATATTGCTATTGGCAAGCCTCCCTGCGCAGGCAGGCCTTAAAGGCCTGCAATCCGGCCCCCAAACAACAACCGCCCAAGACCGGGGGCCCAGACCGAACACCCGCCACCGCGCCCTCCTCCCAGCCGGGAGGAGGTTACCAGTCCCCCTCGGGCCCGAGGGGGATCGCTGAAGACAGCTCCCGTGGAGAGGAGTAAGGCCTCAACGTCGTCTTGAAGCAGGAAAAGTGTAATCAGCAATAATCACGCCTCGGATGAACCTCGTTGGCTACGATACCAGCACTTTTCGCCCCCTCGGTAGGCCACAAAATGGCGGCCGCAACACGAGGGAGACCCAAAATGGCGGCCGAGCAGCACCAAACAAGTGTCTGCTCAGGCAACCAGGTCCGGGCGAAAAGGCTGCTTCCCGGCCTGCTGCCCCTTAAATAGGGCCAGCAGGCCCCGCCCGGACCCGACGTCATGCCCGGCCATGTGGGCAGGGCATTCCCGGCCGAAATCTCGTCTCGCGAGATTTTGGCCGAAAACAAGATGGCGGCCGGCATCTGAAGGGTCCGAGTCTGCCCGGCCCTTCAGCAACATCGCCGTGGGGCCGGTGAGTCAGCCGGCGTTATTCTTTTAGAGTCAAACGCAAGAAAATGTGTTAGATTTTCCCTTTAAATTGGAATACAATAATGCAAACAAAAAAACCCCAACATCCTTATTTACTAATATTTTTGCAGTCCTTTACTATTCTGTTGTGATAATGCTGAATTACAGGAGCACTTTTTGTATGTTAGTTTACCTTTGTGGCAACTGTAAAATGAATGATCAACATAATCCCCCAGAAATGATCAACATTTCAGGATTATATTGCAAATACTGGGATTACCGGGAAGTGATTGCAGCAGGTAAGAAGGGAAATTAAATGAAAAACTATCAATCACAGCACAGCAGTGACTTTAAAATCTCTATATAAGTAGATTAATATGTACTATTTCACTTCATGTATGTATTCTGAAAGGGCAGTGGCTTGGTAGTTAAAAGAACAACCATCCTTAGGCTTAAAAGAAAAAATCCCCAAACAAGGAGGATATCACATTTGCTCTTTCTAAGCATAAATTACAGAATTATAGAATAACAGATTTGGAAGGATCCTTGGAGGTCTCAAGAGGGAATTCTGTCTCCTGATGGCAAATCTATGATATGGGTGCCACAAGACTGTATTCAGCCTCCAGAAGCAGTGTGGAAGGCCTGTTTTTTGCTCTTCCCAAGTTTCAGGGTCTTTCAAGGAGCCTGGGGAGGATGAAAACAGCCTCCCTCCCCCCCCCCCCCCCCAGGCCCTGCAGAGACTAGAAACATTCAATTTTCCAAGTTCCGGTTGAACTGGAAGTTCTGGGTTTTTTTGCTTCCCCAGGCTCAAGAACATTTCTAGGAGCCTGGGGAGGGTGAAAACAGCCTCCTGCCTCTGGATACCAGGAATGCCCCTTTACTAACTTCTTCAGGTTGGGAAATGGGCCATTTCTGGCCTCTGGAGGGCCTCCAGGTGGGGAAGGCTGTGTTCACACACCCCAGGCTCCTAGAAAGACTCTGAAGCCTGGGGAGAGAAAAAAACGGGTGTGCCATTGTGTTCTGGGAGCAGGGTGTATGTGTCATGCACACATGTGTGGGGCTGACATGGAATTATGCATGTAAGCATGCACACATACACATACACACACATGCTCCCCCGGCACCATAGTTCCCTCTAAGCTGAGCAGTGAGCAATCGCTCACTTAAAAATCATCATCAACTCAGAGTTTTCCAAACCTGCCCAGAAGCCGAGAGGGAAAGAGTGAGAGGGAAGGAAAGAGAGAGGAAGAGAGGAAGAGAGAGAAACAGATAGAAAAAAGAGAGGAAGGAAAAGAGAAAGAAAAAGAATGGGAGTAAGGAAGAGAGAAAGAAAATCAAAATCTAGTTTGAAACTAGCTCAACTATTTAAGTGGCATTTTGATATTGATTGAGTTGCCCTATTATGAGCTCACTGTTATAGACACACAGTACAGTATTTTATTTTGAAATTCTCTGAGGCAAAACAGGGTGGGTTTTTTATTTGTTTGTTTGTTTGTCTGTTTGTTTATTTATTATTTCTGTGCCGCCCAGTCCCGAAGGGACTGCCGCTCAGACACTATACTTTTGCGCCCACCCCCCAAAAAAATTAGAGGGAACACTGCCCGGCACACAAAGCAAAAATGGTTCATCATCACATTATCAATTTAATGATAAATTGTTGATAATCATACATTGATGGCATTGTTGAATCCTTGCAAGAATGAAGGACTGCAGATGTTAGGTAAATAACGGTTCTTTTATTGCAACAGAGCAAAAGGTAACAGAGGAATATAACAAGACAACAACATGGCCGTGCCTGGCAGCTATTTATACCCCTCGCTGCCAGGCTCAGCCAACCAATCAACTTACAGTATTTTCCCGCCCAAGGAATATGGGGCGGGCACAAGGCCTAACTGTCCTCTGGACACAACAGGCATCATTTAAGCACTTTAGACAAATGCTAAACTACAGTAGTTTGAACTTGAACCACTGAACTGCAATGCCACGCATTTGATTAATTAGCTGAGAAACCTAACAAGAAATGAAGAGGGCCAAAGGTAGGTGAGGGAAGTTTTTTTTTTTTTAATTTGGAAACTATTCATCATCATCTTTTCTCAAATTCAACATTAAAAATTCAAGAAGTGCCCAGGAATAAAATGGAAGTCATTCTGAACTTACATTGTGTAGAAAGAAATCCATGAAGTCTTTGAAATAACAAATGGTGGGGAAAAATTTGGAAATATTTAGTGGACAAGAAAATACTGATGACCTCAAAAAGGAAATGTCATAACCAGTCACTAAGCTGCCTTTCTTTGAGGGCAAGTTTGCTAGAGGTGGTGAAATGGGGGCACCGTGATCACATACCAGATCAGATTGACAGTTTGCATTTTGTCAAAGGTCCACCTCAAAAGCTATTTTCTTTAGTTAAAAAAAATAGCTTAAAGGGACATAAGCTAAGTCTCCAGTGGAGGTGTCACTTTGTTGAAAGTGATCAATGATATGGAGAAGGGGAAGCCTGGACAGTTGAAGGCCCTGGAGCATACTAACCTGCAGAGAAAACACACTCATGGTTTTGATAAAAAGACCAGCTATGTTTAACCTTGACATGTTCTTTTCTACTTAATGTACTATGTACTTCTTCTTGGCAATATATTTATCTTGTGTCTAGATGTTCAGTGGAGTAAAGGAAATACTTTGGCAAATATTTAAAGAGTTTTCTTCCTAAAATACATTGAACAGTACTATATTAGAATGCCCTGTTGATGTGCTCTTATTATCCCATTATAGAGCACATTATTGATGATAAGCCTCCAGCCTGTTTTTGGAGCAGAAATGAATCTAGGGCATGGGGCTGCTTTATAAGTTCTCACTTTTTTAAAAAATTCTCTGTTTTACTGAGACTGATTATGGTTTAAGGATGAGGCAGATGATGAACTATGTGTTATGAATTATTTCAATTCTGTAATATTTATTGTGATATATTTCAAGTTTGATAAATGGATGATGTGTAAGCAATTGTAATACATACATGCATATGTCTAAAGGGAAGAAGAAGAAGGAATTGTATGTTTAATCAGCAGGCGATATTGAAGAGAAATATGGCAGCAACCATTAGATATATAGACGGCTGTCATATGGAGAAGAAATTGAGTTTGTCATAGAAGAGGAAATTGTTCTCTGTTGTTCCATAGAATAGGATCTGATCCAATGGGATGAAATTCAATTAAGGTTTCATATTAGGAAGAATCGTGATGCTATAATGAAATGGGTTGCCTCATGGGATGATATGTCATTCTTTACTAGACATTTTCAATTAGAGGCTGGATAGATGGTTCATTGCTGCTCCTCCACCTGCTTATTGGACCAGTGTCCCTCATGGCTGGTTTTGACCAGCAGGAAGGTGTCACAAGGCTGGATCCAGGCGGTGGTCAATGCTTCTCTGAAGGTGGGGTCCTTTCCACCTCCTTTAAAGGAGGCAGTTGTGCACCTTCTTCTCAAGAAGTCCTCTCTGGATCTGGCTATTTTGAACAACTATCGTCCCATCTCCAACCTTCTCTTTTTAGAGAAGGTTGTTGAGAAGGTGGTGGTCCTCCAACTCCTGTGGTCCTTGGATGAAGCCAATTATCTACATCCTTATTAGTCCAGTTTCAAACCCAGTTACAGCACTGAAACTGCTTTGATCATGCTGATGGATAATCTATGGTGGGGCTGGGATAGAGGATATTGCTCTATCCTGGTGCTTCTTGACCTGTCAGTGGCTTTCCATACAATCAATCATGTTATCCTTCTGTGCTGGCTGGAGGGGTTGGGAGTGGGAGACACTGTTTCATGGTGGTTTTCTTCCTACCTCTCTGGTTGGTTGCAGTCGGTATTAGTGGGAGGGACAGAGATTGGTCCCTAGGGTCCTCCTCTCTGGGGTATTCAGAGATTGGTTCTCTCCCCCCTACTATTTAACATCTACATGAAACCGCTGGGTGAGATCAACTATCAGCCCAGGGTGAGCTTCCATCAGTACGCTGATGACACTCAGCTGTACATTTTCACCCTGTGCCAATTCAATAAACAGTTGAAGTGATGTGCCAGTGCCGGAGGCTGTGAGAGTCTGGATGGGTGTCAACAAACTCAAGCTCAACTCTGGCAAGATGGAATGGCTGTGGGTTCTGCCTCCCAAGAACTATTCCACCTGCCCATCCATTACTCCGGGGGCAGGGACACCTTGACTTCCTCAAAGTGGGTCCACAACTTGGGAGTCCTCCTAGATCCACAGCTGAGGTTAGAGCAACATCTCTCATTTGTGGTTAGGGAAACTTTTGCACAGGTTTGCCTGATGCACCAGTTGCGGCCCTATTTGGATACGGAGTCTCTTTTCACAGTCACTCATGCCCTAATTACCTTGAGGCTTGATTACTGCAATGTGCTCTACTTGGGCTACTCTTAAAGAACATTTGGAGACTCCAATTGGTCCAGAACACAGCCATGCAAGCTGTCATGGGCCATCCAGATACATCCATATACATCCATATTAGTCCAGCACTCCACAAGCTGCACTGGCTTCCGATCTTTCTCCAAACGCAAATTTAAGATGTTAGTTATCACCTATAAAGCCCTACATGGCTTAGGACCAGATTATTTATGGGACTGTCTTCTGCCTCACATGTCCCACTGACTAATTAGATTGTACAGAGTCAACCTTTTCTGGGTCCCATTGGCCAAGCAATGCTGGCTGGTGAGACCATGGAGAAGGGCCTTCTTTGTTGTGCCTCTGGTCCTCTGAACCAATTCCCCCCAGAGATTCGCACAACTCACATCCTCCTGGCCTTTCGAAAGACCTTGAAAACACGTTTGCCTTTGCAGACGATTTAACGTTTATAATCGAAGAACCGATAACAACAGTTCCTTCTTTATTGCAAACTATTGAACAATACGGAAAGGTAGCAGGTCTAAAGATAAATAAAAGCAAAACTTTTTTCTTAACTAAAAATATGAATAAAATACAAGAAACTAAATTAGAAAATATTTCTGGAATAAAAACCGTAAAGAAAGTAAAATACTTAGGAATAAATTTAACAGCGAAAACAATAACATTAAAAAATGATAATTATATAAAATTATTATCAGAAATTAAAAAAGATTTAGAAACGTGGAATAACCTGAAAATATCATTTTTAGGAAGAATTGCCACAATTAAGATGAATATTTTACCTAAGGTTTTATTTCTTTTTCAGGTAATTCCAATAAATCCAGGGGGAACTTTTTTTAGAACTTTGACAAATTTAGTTAAAAAATTTATATGGCAAGGGAAAAAAGCAAGGATAAAAATAAACTGTTTAGAAGATATTAAAGAAAGAGGAGGATTTGGCCTTCCAAACTGGAAATTATATTACCAGGCTGCCGCCTTAACATGGATTAAGGATTGGATAACTTTAGAGAATAAAAGAATATTAAATTTAGAAGGACATGATCTCATGCTGGGTTGGCACGCGTTTATATGGTATGACAAGGAAAAAAATCACTCATATTTTAAAAGACACACATTAAGGAAATATTTATTAGAGGTTTGGAAAGACATAAAGAAAAATCACTTCTTAAATGTTCCAGAATGGATAGCCCCCCTAGAAGCAATAACACATCCAAAGTCTATAAAAGATACGAAAATATTTTATAGATATAAAGAACTATTAAATGACCAGATGAAGCTAAAGCCTAGGAATAAATTACAAGAAGAAGGGATAATAATAGACTGGTGGCATTATGCCCAGATTCGATCTAGATACCAGAAGGATAAAACTCTTTACATTTTTAATAAAAGTAAGAATTTGCTAAGCAATTTAATTACCACCAATTCAGTAAAAATGATAGGGAAAATATATAAATTTCTTATCGCTCATAAAAATATAGAGTTGACTCTAAAAGATACTATGATAAGATGGTGCAGAAATATAGGTAAGGAAATAGATATAGATACATGGGAAAAAGTTTGGATTAATAATTGGAAAATGACCAAGTCAGTTTCATTAAAAGAAAACCAAATTAAAATGTTTTATAGATGGCATCTCCCACCAAATAGGATAGCAAAAATGTTTCCCAAAACATCCCCATTATGTTGGAAATGCAAGAAAGATATAGGAACTTATTACCATCAATGGTGGACATGTGGTAAAGCTAAAATTTATTGGAAGATGATTGAGAAGATATTAAAAGAAATATTAAAGCATGATATAGATAACACCCCGGAATTTTACTTATTAGGAATTACCAATCAGACTTATAAGAAAGAAACTCTTTATTTAATCATACACATATTAACTGCGGCTAGAATAATATATGCGCAAAATTGGAAGGGGGAGGAAATCCCCAAGAAAGAAGAAGTTATAGCTAAAATATTAGATTGCGCTGAAATGGATATGATGACAAGACGATTAAACGATCAAGAAGATACTAAATTTTATGAAACATGGAATAATATATATAAATGGTTAGATAAGAAAAAATAAGTGATGTATTTGTTTTTATTTAGGTAATAACAATATTAATATTAGCTCAAATGTATTTGTTGATGATCATGATATAATAGTTTATTCACAAGCAACATATTAAGAATTTTGGTTTATGTATGTTTAGTAGTAGTAGTAGTTGAGAGTAGTTGAGAGTTGTTTAAATGTTTGATTAGATGAATATATTATACATAAGCAACATATTAAGAATTTTTACTTATACCGTACTTACATTGCATTTAAGATTTGAAAATTTTTTACTAGACCTTTTAACATTTAACAAATATTTGATTATGTATTCTTTTTTCTATTTGAATGTATACTTTCAAAAGAAGCGGGGAAATACATCCCCACTCTATGTTCAATGTTTGTATGTCTGTATGTCTATTTTATGAAAAACAATAAAAAAATTTGAAAAAAAGAAAAAGAAAACACGTTTGTGCTAATAGTCCTGGGGACGTTGAGTGATAATATTCTGCTCTGGCCTGTAGTATGAATGAGTGATGGTTCTTTGCTTACTTTATATTGGGTTTTAAATTTTGTATTCCTTTTTATTGTATGCACTTTGTAGTATTTTTAAATTTTGTAGTCATTTTAACAATTGTACGCTGCCCTGAGTCAGATAGATAGATAGATAGATAGATAGATAGATAGATAGATAGATAGATAGATAGATAGATAGATAGATAGATAGATGATAGACAGAAAGACAGACAGACAGACAAATAAATAAATGGAAATATCACGTTGGCTGTGGAACCTCTGAGATGCTTCCAAACTCCATGGTTCTATGATGCTTCTATTTCATCCATTTCCCTTCATCTTCCTTTAACAGTGAGGGCAAACCTTTTTTGGTTCATGTGTCAAAAGGGGGGGGGAGTATGAGGGAGCATGCACAGGTGTGTGACCACACCCATAATTTCATGTACCCCTGCACATGAGCATGTGACTTCCCCCACCACCAGCACACAATGGGAGGCCCGCTTTTTGCTCTTCCCAGGATTCAGAGCCTTTCTAGGATCCTTGGGAGGGTGAAAATGGCCTCTCCCCTGGAGGCCCTCCAGAGGCAGAAAATGGCCCGTTTGCAAACTTCCAGTTAGATTGGAAGGCTCTTTTTTTTTTTTTGCTCTTCCCAAGCTCTAGGAAAGTTGGGAAACGAGCCATTTCTGGCCTCCGGAGGGCTTTGGGGTGGGTTCCCAGGTTCAAAAAAGGCTCTGAACCCTGGGGAGAGCAAAAAAAAAAAAAGAACGTCTTCAGGTCCAACCTGAAATCGGCAAATAGGCTGTTTCCGGGCTCTGGAAGACTTCTAGGAGGGGAAGGAGGGGATCCTAGAAAAAAAAGGGCTTCCCCACTCCCTACGGAGGCTGGAATATTTCTTTTCTACCTGTGGGCCCAGAAGACCCAAAAAATCAGCTGGCTGGCATGTGCATGTGCTCTGGTCTTCATCTCGTGTGCCCACCGATATGGCTTCACATGCCACTTGTGGTACATGTACCATAGCTTCGCCATCACTGTCCTATAAAGAAGACATACTGATTTAGAAACCTCCATGAAATCTGCAGAACCTCTAACATCTAGCTTAAGTTGAACAAATTGCCAAGATGTACTGTCAGGTAAGTCAAAAACTTTTTTGTATGCTAAAACTGTAACTGAACTGGTCCAAAGTAAAAGAAATATGAGAGGTCCATGTTAAAAAAGAAAACTGATCATCTGAGCACTATTAGATCCTACTCATATTCTGCATCATTCAAGTTGCATCAACTTTGTCCCCAAATCCAAAGAGGGTGTACAGGGAAAAGTCTGAGCATGCATAAAGTGAGGATATAAATAATGAAATGTTTGTTTGTTGTTGTTTTTTTAAAAGATGGAATAATATGATTTGAATGATGTCAGTATATGCAGCACTTATCAGTCCGGAATTAATACAAAATGAGATTTAAGTAAGATATGCCCCTTAGAAATTAATTCAGCCTGAGTGAATATGTAATTTTCATACAAATATCTGAAATTAAATGACATTTTGTACATCCCCAATATACCAGGTTGATTACCGTATTTTTCGGACTATAAAATACACCAGAGGACTATAAAATGCACCTTAGTTTTTGGAGGGAAAAATAAGAAAAAAAGCTGATTGGGGATATGTGGATGCCTCCCTGAATACCCTCAATCAGCTGTTCCCAGAGTTGAAGTTTAGCAATAGCTTTATTGGTTCAGAGCTCTGTGTCTTGCTTTTCATGCCTGTGAAACCTCCATTTTGGAGGCTTTTTTTCAGCCCGTGAAACCTCTGTTATAGTCCTGCCTACTTCTCAAATGGAAGTTTTGGAGGCTGAAAAAAAGCTTCTGAAATTGAGATTTCACAGGCTGTTTTCAGCCTCTGAAACCTCCATTTGAGAGGCTGGGCTACATTCAGTGTATAAGACACACCCAAATTGTCGCCTATTTAAAGGTGCATCTTACACTCCAAAAATACAGTAAGTGAAAATTTCAGAGAGATGTTTGTGAAGTCTGTCACATCTTAAACTTCAGGTTTCTGTTTAGCTTCCTGAGATGATGCCAAACACTTTTGTTGGCCTCCTTAATACAACAAAGATTGTGTCACCTCTGCAATGTGAATCATCTTTCTGACCTGAAGTGAAGCTGCTTCACTCAGGTCTAGAACTAGCACCAAGGATCTAGAAGCCATCCCAAATGGTGTCATCTAATCACATTCCCCAACAAGGTGATTTTCCGGGTTGCAGAAGTCACTCCCTTCCAGGCATTGCTGGTGCTCATGGAGATGGCCTTAACTTGGTCAGCCCAAATACATCTTGTTATGACTGAGGAATAAATTCCTTGATATAGCTGTGAGGTGCGATTTATTTATTTATTTATTTACTTACTTACTTACTTACTTACTTACTTACTTACTTACTTTTATTTACTTACTTACTTACTTACTTACTTACTTACTTACTTTTATTTATTTACTTACTTACTTACTATTTATTTATTTATTTATTTATTTATTTATTTATTTATTTATTTATTTATTTATTTATTTATTTATTTATTTATTTATTTATTTATTTATTTATTTATTTATTTATTTATTTATTTATTTATTTATTTATTTATTTATTTATTTATTTATTTATTTATTTATTTATTTATTTATTGTTAGAGGTGAAAGGGACCATGAAGGCCATCGAGTTCAACCCCCCTGCCCAAGCAGGAACCCTATAGTACACCGGTCAATCTTCTCTTAAAAATGTCCAGAGTGTTGGAGTTCACAACGTCCGCTGGTAGGTTGTTCCATTGGTTGATCGCTCTGACTGTCAGGAAGTTCCTCCTTATCTCCATGTTGAATCTCTCCTTGGTCAGCTTCCAGCCGTTGTTCCTCGTCCGGCCCTCTGGTGTCCTGAAGAATAAAGTGATCCCCTCCTCTCTGTGACATCCCCTCGTATACTTGGCCCTCCTTTTCTCTAGGCTATCCATGCCCAGTTCCCTCAGTCTATCTTCGTAAGTCTTGGTTTCCAGTCCCTTAATTTCCCATCTCCATGCCTATTACAATTTGATAGCAGGTCAGGGAAACTTCACGAGTAGACACTTAGATGACTTTAGAGATGACCACATCATTTTCTCTCTATTACAACTGTGTTCATGGGTGCACATGCATACGTATATAAACACACACATACACTAAATTCACATATATTTTATAGAATTGTGGCTTCTTCAAACAAAAAAAGTCTAAAATATAGAAAGGAGTAGAAGCAGCAATAACATTTCTTATAACCTCGACACAGAAGCTTTTGATGGATTAAAGGAACTTCTTCAACCAGGAGTGCTTCCTCAAATGAAAGGTCCCACTCAGTTACAGGCAAATCCTGTTGAATGCAATGGTTTTATTATTAATAACAATTTCATATACTGTAATAGTATAAGAAAATGCCCTTAAGGTGTTGAATGTTGGGAATATTGTATAGGAAACCCTCTTTCTTTAGATTTGTTGCAGGTAAGGCCAAATTAAACCTTATGAAGAAATTAAGAATTCAGTAAGTTGAATTCCATTGTCAAGCCCCCATGCTAACCAATCATTTTTATTTCCACTTTGATCTCCTAAGCTACCTTCCATTGAGAAAAATTCTAAAAAATCTATTTATTCCAATAGGTGGCAAATTGAAGTTGATACCAACAAAAAAAAACCCCAATATGCAGGCTATATAGATTTTTAGTCTTTGCACTGAAACAACAGGTGGCAATTTTCTTTTGCTAGGGCAACTATTTCACATCCCCTGTTAGTTTAACTGCCTTTCCAGATCTATTATTTTAATACAATTGGCTTGTATGAGTCTTTAAAGGCTTCCCTAATGGGCTATCCAAAAGCACTGATTTAAACTTGATGACAACAATTATTTAGGTCTGAAAGGCTGTTGAGTGCCTTGGAATCAATAGGAGTTAGCAGTTTTCACCAGCTTCACAATGCCAGCCATTGCTGACATAGTGAGAAATAAACTGTTTTTCCTGTTTTCTCCATCCTTTCCCCATTACCAGGCATGGAGAAAGCTAGTGTTGTTTTACCTCCTGCTAGTTGTCCTGGAAACAATTCTGAGCACATTAAAATAATTGAGACTTTTAAATATTTAATTTTTACAGTTTCTCTTGTCTTTGACAATATTAGCTCAAGTGAAAGCTTGGCAAAGACATGGGTAATATTTACCAGCCTGTTGAGAATAGTCAAAACAATTAAAATGGAACTAAAACTTTTGCACCTCATCTCATATTTCAAAAATGAAATATTTCATATTTGAAACATTTTTTTTCTGCTCAGCTTCGTATTCCCTTAAGAAATGTTAGAAACTATGAGATAAGCACTCTGGAAGGAAGGGAGGGAGGTGGGTGGGAAACAACATCTAAAGGTTGTTAGAAATATGTCTTTCTAATTTCTCCTTGTTTTTGTGTTTATGATATCCTTAATAACCTGTATTTCCTTTATTTTTCCTCTGATTATTTCTTTTTTCTTTCCCAAGCGCCAGCTATACCAAAGGATAGCACTGTTCTAACTATTGAGGAATTTTAAAGTGGCTGTCTATTCAAGGCTTATTTATTTCAGATTAAATGAATAAATACAATACAGTTTGTTATCAACTAAGTGGGCATAAAATACAAAATATGCCAATCTGTGATTTTTTAAAAATTCTATTTTGAGAGTATTGAAGAATGTCATTTTGTTCAGAAACTTCCTTTTCAAACCAGAAGCAATTTATGGAAATGATAAAATGCTGCAATAATTCAGCAAATTTGTACATTCTTTTCATGTGTTGTATACCCAATTTTTCTTTTCTTCCCAAATATACAGAAACAATCCCAACAGTGTAAATTAAATAATAGCTATAATCTATCTCTTCATTACTTTCTTGTTTTAGATATGTAGTTTCTCCTTCATCAAGCTGATAAACATAAATGTCCAAAAGGGTGATGTTAAGTATTCAAAAACACGAAATGTTTCTATTCTATTTCCAAAGAACATATGTTAAACGTTTCAATGAAGCAACATTTTTTAAAAGGCTCAACTATTATTTTTTTTTTGAAACTCTATAAATGCCATTGTGATATCTGAAATACTCTGCGTGAAGGTGTGTGTGTGTGTGTTTGTGTGTGCATGTATGCAGTGAAGTTTCAGGGCTGAAAAAGAATTCAGAATGACCTTTACTGCTGATGCCTGCATCGTGCCTAGAAGCACTCAGGAGTTTATTTAGAGTAGAATGAGTTGAAGAGGACTGTAGCACATTAGCCTATGTAACTGACTCACTACCTCCGAGATAGCACAATTACTGTACTTCCAATAGTGCAGTTACTAAAATGCCTCCAGGCTGAAATCTGATGCTACATCCGTTCCTGTGCAACAAGATATGTATTTAAGAGTTTCTGAATCTTTCTCAAACTATTTTATGCCTGTTAACACTGAGACCTCATTTCTCTGCTAGAAAAAAGAGGAGAGGCAATGAAGCCACAAAACCCACAGCCATGCTACAAGGGTTTCTTCAAATGAAGGGCATCAAATGAAGGCCACCCAGCCAAGAAAACCACCCCAGACTCTGTGGGGAAGGCACCGCCAGGGGCTGTCCACCAAGAAGCGTGGAACTCATTACCGGACTCCATGTTGTCATCCCCAAACCCCAACACTTTACCCTTAGATTATCTACGGTTAACCTATCCAGATTCCTAAGAGAGCAGTAAGGGGAGAGTAGAAGTGCACTAAAGTGCCTTCCATCCCCTGTCCTATTGCTCTCCTATATCCCCTATACCTTTCTTCTATTCCTATATCTCTTCTTCTATTCTTTCATTGATATGCTCTATTACTATACCTTCTTTTCTATTATTTCTTAGATATATTTTACTATGAGTATCTCCTCTATAACCTTCATCATGTATTTTATTATGTGTATACAGTATAGATATATAACCACTAAAATAAATAAATGAATGAATGAATAAATAAATAAATAAATAAATAAATAAATAAATAAGTCAGTCAGTCAGTCAGTCAGTCAGTCAGTCAGTCAGTCAGTCAGTCAATCAATCAATCAATCAATCAATCAATCAATCAATCAATCAATCAATCTTGTCTTGCCATTCTGTTGAAGGAAGGCAGAAGGAGGCTTAATGGCATTTTTGTGCTTTTGCTATAACCACTTGGGAATTAGGGAGGGGGATTGTCTTCAGAGATGGAACAGACTGTCTCCCAACTGGTTGCAGCCTAGTTCCAAGGCCATTGTGCCTGAGAGTGACCTGTTATTTGCCTAGCACCTCAACGTTCTCAAAACATCCTTGCAGCATCTTGTAATCCTTCAGTGCAGTCTCCCTAGCCCAGTAATAGCAAACCTTTTGTGGGTGGGGTCCCAAAAGGGTGCGCACATGTGTCCACACCCATAATGCAATGTCCTTCTTCTCCCACGCATGTGTACAACCTCATGCTGCCTTCTCTGCAGACCAGTGAAGAGCTACCAAACTTTTTACTACCACGCTGTGGGTGTGGCTTATGAAGGACACCCTGCATTTTCTTTCAACATCTTTCAGTGCAAATTGGGTGCTCTGGGGTGGAGCTCCTTTTTGCTACCCCACTGCGTTCCCCCACCATCCAGGCAGTAGCCCACTCCTGCTGCAGAAAGACAGACAGACCCCAGTCTGTAGGTGTGGGTGTGCATGTGCTTGATGTCCTGTATTCTCTTTTGTTAACTCTAGAAAAGGAGCACAAACCTCTTACTAGAGGTCTAAATTGATACTGTAGTTTTCAAAAGGATGGGGATTGAGGGATGTTTGAAATATGGTGGTAACTACTGTAATTAGCTTTCTATCTTGGGTAGCATGTGGATAGGTTGGAAAGATGTACTTACTTAAGATTTCTGAAAGCAAGAGAGTTCTTTGAATTAAAGTTCATGGAGAATGTTTATAATATGAAAGCTAGTTTTATTAAAAAAAGATACAATGTATAATGAAACACAGAAATGAGAGGCAACTGCTTATAAAGATCTCATTAGACTGCCTTACTTCCATTTCATTTCTGAATACTGTCTAAGTCATGTTTTCACACTTTTAAGTTCCTATATTCATGCACTATTTAAAAAATGTTTCTCTATCTTTATTTCTTATTTGCTTAAAAAAGAGGGATTTGTTCTCCATTCTATCCTTATTTTAATGTCCTAAATCCTCGTTTTAATGTAATATTTACTATTGCTATGTCTAGAATAAAATGATAAAATATGTAAGCCACTTCAAGTTCCTGGAGAAGAGGTAAAATATAAATGCAAATAAATAAATGACAGCAAAAAACAAAAAAAAACCCAGCACTAAACATAATTATCTTTCTTAATTATGTATGTTTTCATTTTAAGACCTTAACTGATGTGACAGCACCATTCCATTTCACATTCACTTATGTAGTTGTTTATCTAGTTTTTAGATTGGCAGACAATAATTACTTGAAGAGCTTAACATTATATTTAATCATCCCTGGATTTTAAAAGTGAATTGTATTCCGAAAGAAATATTATCCATTTTGCATTTTTCAACTTTATAGCTTTTTAAAATTTACAATTAGCCTTGTAAAATTTCAGGTTTTTTTTTAATATCTTCTTTGAAAAATGAAATAATTATGTTCGGAATGGATATATTTCTGTTTCTCCAAAGGGCATATGGCAACATTCTCCATTCCATTTAGCTCAATGCATTCATTCTGTGAGTTAGACTGAGAAAACTGAAATTGCTCAATATTACAGGTAGTCCTTGACTTACAACAGTTAATTTAGTGGCCATTGAAAGTTACAACAGCACTGAAAAAAGTGACTTATGACAATTTTTCATAATTACAACCTTTATAGCATCCCCATAATCATGTGATCAAAATTCAGATGCTTGACAACTAATTCATATGTATGACCATTGCTGTGTTCCAAGGTCATTTCATCAATGTTTGCAACCTTTTTGTCAAGCAAAGTCAATGGTGAACCCAGATTGACTTAACAACTGGATTACTAATTTATCAACTACAGTGATTCACTTAACAATTGTGGCAAGAAAAGTTGTAAAATGAGGCAAAATCCACTGAACAAATGTCTTACTTAACAATGGAAATCCTGGGCTCATTTGTGGTTGTAAGTTGAGGACTGTTAGTACAGGAGTACATGTGTGTTAGGGATTGCCATTGTAAATTGCATATTGCAAACTGTACCAAAGGTAATGTGCACTTAAAGGGTTAACTTGTACTTGAAGAGTTAATATTCAAGGCTGTTTCCTCACTTCCTATTTAAAGCTATAAAAGCTCATTATTTTGCTTGGTCATTTCCTTTTACTTTACTTTACTTTTGCCTGAGACTGGGGAGTTGTTTTTCTAAGCTCCGTGCTTGTATTAGCTTCGTGCTTTATCTATATTGTATAAGCTTTGTGCTTTTATCTATATTGTATTTTGCTGTGTGCTCTAATCTTGTAATTGCTTAGTGCGTATTATTCTGTATTTGCTTATTGCTTATTCTGGATTGTTTATATTTTGTTTATATGTAAATAATACTTATTTAACTAAGTCTGTGTCTTGGCTTTATCACACATCCACGCTCTGTTAAAATTCTCTGCTTGGTATTGTCGAAGGTTTCATAGCCTAGCTAACCGAAACAAGCCAACAAGGACTATCTGCATGAATGTAAACTGCTGTGCTGTGCTGAAAAACTGTTTTGTATTTTGTTAACAATTATCACTTAATTTTAGAAAAAATAATGTGTAAAAAAAATAAGGGAAAGATACATGAGTGGGTAAGTATGCCTTTGATGCCCTGTGGCTCTCCTTCATTGTAATTAAAGCATTATACACATTTTCATTTAGGGAGTTGGGCTAAATGACCTATAAGGTCCCTTCCAACTCTGTTATTCTAAGTCATGGATTCTTATTCATTTATTTTATTTTTATTTATTTGTTTTGTCAAGTACATATTGGTGGTATACAAATATAATATATATATATACATGTACTAGTACTAGAGAACTAATATAGATACTAGTAAAAGAGAAACATCATCACAGGGGATGGAAGGCACTCTGGTGTACTTATGCATGCCCCTTACTGACCTCTTTAGAAAAATCAACAGTGGATAGCCTAAGGGTAAAGTTTTGGGGGTTAGGTGATGATACTACAGAATCTGGTAGTGAGTTCTAAGCACCAACTACTTGGTTGCTAAAGTTGTATTTCCTTCAGTTGAGTTTAGAGCAGTTTACTTTAAGTTTGTATCTGTTGTGTGCTCGTGTGTTGTTGTGGTTCAAGCTGAAGTAATTGTGTATCAGATGATTTTATGGAAGTTATTATGAGAAAATGGTTTCAGTTCAGCAACAGTGGAAAGGGAAGAGACATGACAACAGCAACTTTCACTACACCCATCTTCCCTCCCCAAAAATATGCTAAAAGTTGAAACTGGATTTGGTAGAAATTTCCAAAAACACTGACAATGAAGTAAAAAAACCCCCAATATTACAGGCAAATCTTTGGGAATACAGTACATAGGCATAATCATATAGACAGACATATAAGTCAATTTTGGGGTATTCGGTCATAGGTATCCCAATGAAATTCACAACACCATCTCAACTTTTGACGACTTTTATTTTTAATTTTTGTTTTGCTTGCTTGAACATGTAGCTTGATATTGCACTTCATTAGGTTGGTTTAAAAAATAATTATGGATAATTTCTTGTTAGAATTCACTCCCAACAAATCTCTAGGTTGAGTTTGGAGCAAGCATCATAACTAGCTAAATATATGGGTTAAAGGGTAACACTAAAGGTTTTTAAGAGGAAGTTGGACAGCCATTTGCCTGAAATGTTATAGAATTTCCTGCTTGAACAGGAAGTTGGACCTCCAAGGTCTTCTAGTCCAGCCTCTAAGGTTATTTTGTTATCTTGTGTTATTTTTCTGTCCCAGTGAGGCATGAACAATGAACAACAATGTTCATGTGACAAATAATGTCTTATTATTTCTTTCCCTAGACAAACTCAAAAAATGGGACTACTGGGCAGGCTTGTGGGTCATGTACTTAGTCCATCAAAGATTATCTGTCATACAGTTTCAAATCCTAGATGGTAGGTTCAATGTTAATGCTCTCTTCCTTTTTCCCTCTGTGTGACAGAGACTCCCGAAGTGTAAGCTTGATGAATTTATCAGGCCTTGCTAAATATAGATGAGCTTAATCTGCAACTCAAAAAGATTTTGCAAACATCTGCATAGTAAGGTGATTACCCTCCTCCTGGTAAACTAAATTAGATTTCTCTCCCTTCTAATGAATATACATATGCTATTACTAAGCCTATTTGAATTCCCTATCTTTACACTAATTCTTTTCTCTTTGATTCCAGTATGCCTCTTCCAGTCATGCAGTAATGATTGCAGTTCAATAGAAAAATGCAGAATATGCATTATAGCACAATTATTTAATGAGGAAGGTGTCATCCCTTAATGAAAGAAAAGTTGAGTTAAGATTGGATTCTTGCTAGAAAAAAAATATTGGGGTGAAATTTGGTTTTTCTGTTCATTTATGATTACATGTTTTGGGGAATGTTTGATAGGAGTTTATGAATAGGAAGACAAAGAAATAGACAATGCCTATTTCATTCACATTTTCTGCCAAGTTTGAATCAGTGTTCAGTGTTCAAAATTCATTTCCATTTCCATATGATTAATCTTTAAACGGACTCTCCAAAACTGATAGATTTGATTAGTAAATCAATTGAGTTCATTTGAATTTGAATGTGCTAACATCTAAATTGATACAGAAAGTCGTGATTTGCTTTAAAATGTCTTAATTTGGAAATCTCTACATATTGTATTATGTGTATTGTGATATTAAGAAAAGCTGTTTACAACCTATTTTAAGCTATTTAATTAAAATCAATTTGTTGTTTTGTTTAAATATTAAAACAACTATGATGTTCTTTATCTTCCCATTTTAAATCTCATCACAGGGCCTCTCTGTTGTGGATAGTGGTGTTGTTGTTTTTTTAGTTTTTCTTGGAAAAATTTTCTGTAATCCTATTAACCCCCAAGATAAAATTAGTTTTGCTGCCATCAACAAACCCTTTCTAGTGGCATGTATTTGTTCTTTGATTCTCCCTTTGCAACTTTGTTTTGTTGGATGCTATCACACTGAACTGCCTTATTTCATTTGCTTTCTATGCTACTGCTTCTTTGAACATATCATATTTGTAGATTCTTCTAAGATGTGGAAAGTGATATTAGCTTGTCTTGTGGGGATCAAAGTAAAAAGCTTTATTGCTCTAAGTATCAAACTACTATCTTTCTTGTTCTTCTAAAAGTTCTGTGTAGAAGTTCTGCATTGCCTTTTGTGTGTCTCTATTGATCACAATAATTTGTTCTACATTAAAAGTGGGAAAGTGCAATCATGTTATTGTTAAGTAACACATCTAGTTGACAGTTTATTGTGGAATCAGATTCTTACTTTCAGAACCTTTTGGATAATATGGTAATTGGGAAAGTCATAAATCAGTTAAGAAATTTTGATATCACAATGTGGGAAGCACTAATGGCAATGACCAGTGGAAGCTATAACGAAGAGTCAGGAATAAATATTTAATTTGGTTCTCATAGCAATCTAATGGAAAATTAAAATTAAAAAAAAACCATACCCATGGCATATCTGGAACAGACTATTCAAACAACAAATATTTAAAATGTAGTGCTGATAAAATTCTTTTAAAACTATGTAGTTTACCACCTTCACAGAAAGCAGTTATATTTTATATAATTTTCCAAAGGAAGTGATCAATAAGACAGAGGAGATTATATGTGGTCATCTTACACATTTACACTTATACTACAGTCTGTAGAGCTGTAGAGCATCTTGCATTGTTTTTAATGAATACCAGGATGAATATTTTGTGCAAACTTTAATTTTCCAAAGTGGGTGGAGCTAGCCTCCAAAGATGGTAAGTCACTGCCCTTTAGCCAATCAAGACAAAGTCTGAAGTATAAATTCAGCTCTCTACCTCAACACCCCTTCTTTTGACACTGTCCTAACCATAAAGGGCACATGTTTCTCCCATCCTTGAAGGCTTTCCAGGCTTATCTGTTCCTGTCTAATGACATCGAACTTTTCTGGCATCATCTGGATGTGAGATGGGCACTAGGCATTTATGTACAATTCGCCTCGCCCTTTCATAGGACTGAGGCACTTTTTGTGTGTATTCAGCCTGCTTCCATGGGCATAAGGCAACTTCCTCCAAGGTGGGTTGTTGGATTCATGCTGTCATCTCCATGGCCTACCACTATCTTTCATTATCGCAACCTCCCAGGGTGACTGCTCATTCAAAGCGCAACATGGCCACCACTGTGGCGTGGGCAACTCAAGCGTCAATAGAGGAGGTTTGCCATGTGGCCACCTGGTTGTCCCCAACACCATTAATCCATCACTACAAACTGAATTATTTTGTCTCAGATGAGGCATCTTTTGGTCAACAGGTGTTACAGCAAGTGGCTCAAGTTGCTGGGGTTTCAGCCAGTGTTGGGTGGCCCTCCCAGGGACAGTTGACTTTGGTATGTCCCACTCTTGGAGGCTAGCTATACCCACTATGGAGAATGGCATTGGACCTACCTGATACACCCCTTCCCATAAGGGGGGAGCTAACTTCCAACTCCACCCCCCAATTCTGGCTGGCAAGGGGTCTGATCATTGACTGGTATGAGAGTTAAATGCAGAATCTGTTCATCATCCCTCGTCAAAAGAGGAGGTTTTGAAGTAGAGAGCTGAATTTATACTTCAGACTAGATCCTGATTGGCTAAAGGGCAGTGTCTTCCAATCCTTGGAGACTAGCTCCATCCTACTAGAAGGGGCATATCAGGTATGTCCAATGCCCATTTTCCTCATTCAGGTGATGACAGGTAGTCCATGTTCCAATCAAAAATGTGAACAGTTATCCATTGTACTAGGAATATGCTTATATGAGAACTTATTTGTCCTTACCTACCCTGGTATAGTCTACTGTGATTAGTAATAGTTTTTTTTCCCCTAGTAGTAGTTGGTCTCTTAAAACCCAACCAAGCTAGAAAATGAAAGCAATCCATACAGGTGGCCAAGGGGCAGCCAAAGGACTGGATGGTTGTAAAATGCCCAGGTCTGGTGGGAAAACTGTTTTCTGGGCAACTTGTAGTAATAGAGCTATACATTTCTGTCTTATTATGAACAGCAATTAATTTCTTTTACATTTGTATTTGTTGCAGACAGTTTTGTGTGTGTGTGTATGTTTGTGCATCTATGTGTCTTTGTGCATGTTTGTATAGAATATGTATACTTGTATATACAGTATATAGGCACAAACTTCCATACATATTAGAACAGGTAAGTAAATATTTGATTTTTATTCCATGTATGAATTTGAAGAAGAGAAAAGATCACATGCCTATTATAACTTGAACCAAGTGAATATATTCATGAAACAAGCCACTGATATACAGCACAGCTGCAGTTATAACTGAAAAACCTGAATGCAATTTTTTTTAAAGGCCAAGCAAAGTATTATCAAAATGGAAGATCAGGTTAGAAAAATAAGATCAGCATGCTAAGATCTGTTGCAAGCAAACTATAACAAATGAAAAGAAATGAAAATGAGGAAGAAGGAGACAAAAGAATACCTGATCAAGAAATATCACCTAGCGACAAGGAAGATCAAGGAAGCACTGGAAATGATAAAGCAGCAAATAATAGCTACAGCCATGAAAACCATAACATACAAAGCTTGAATTACACATTGTAGAAAGAATCTTCAATTGCAGTTGAATCAGAAACAAGTCTACCAATCAATCAATGGAGGGAAGATAATGTACCAGCCAAAAACTGACAAGGAAAAATCAGTGCAGTTCTGAGCAAGCTATGTGACAACCCAAAGAGAAACAACCAGAATGCAGCTTGGAGAAAGGTGTAGAGGAAGAAAAGAAGAAGGTGAAATTAATTATAATGACAGCAGAAATGGAGAAAAGAGCAAGGAAGATCAAGAATTGGTTAGCAGATGAACTGCATTGAAGAACTGAAGATTAACTGCATGGTTTGGGATTGAGACCAGAGAGGGGTTTCTCCCGGTTAGCACTGATTCTATAGAATCGGTAGTAAATTGGTAGTGACTTCACGGAGTAGGTTCTGTGGGTGCTGATCCATGAACATCCGGCATCTTTGTTTTGGATTTGGGGTGTGGGTATTATTTTTAATTATTTGGGGGGGGGTTGTTTCTGTGCATGTGCAGAAGACGACTTTTTGGCACTGCACATTGATTTATTTATTTATTATTTGGATTTGTATGCCGCCCCTCTCCGAAGACTCGGGGCGGCATACAAATGCCGGGACATGAGTCACCATCTTGTTTTTTGGCTTTTTAAAAACCATTTTTGCTTGTTTTTTGACACTGTGTATGCATACAGGCACGTGTGGTGCAGTGTGAGAGGAAGCAAACTGGCAGCAAGACAATTTAAAACCCACCTCTGGTTGAGACATCAGACTAGTTGGCGCTCATCTATTAGCAAGCAGTTTAATAAATGCAACTTCTGCTCTGCAAAGAATTAGCTGCTGCAAATACGTAGATGGCACTGGTTGACTACAAGCAGCAGCATGACAAAGTGACACAATGGTGCACTGGAATATCTGCAAGAAACACCATTTGCCTGCAAGGAAGAACTGGTGGGATCACAAAATAGAAAAAGCAATAGAACATGAGTGTCAAACTCAATTTCATCCAGGGCCACATCAGGATTGTGATTGACTTAGGGGTTCTTAGGGGACATGGCTGGGATGAATGTGGTGAGATGGGTGTGGCCAGCTCCCACTGCTGTTGCACTGGCTCTCCTTGGCCAGATTGTTCATGATGTGTGCAGGAGGGCCCACTCCTCTTCTTTGTGAAGAGATCCGGCTTTGTAATCAAAGCATCCTCAGCGATAGGATGTGACACCACCAGAAAGTCAGGAGAAAGGGACAAGGGGATGGCAAAAGGCAGTAGGGCTGCTAGTAGCTAAGGCAGGATTTACTTCAACCTCCCCCCCTCTCTCTTGGACTTACATGGACTCAGGGTGGCTTACAACATTTTAGTAAAAAATACAATAGATAAAGCACTTCTAATCCAATTAATTAAAATAATTAATTAAAAAATATCTTTAAAAACATTTAAAAATCAAACATTCACATGCATACTACCACATCCTACACATTCACATTATAATCTCCTTTCTTCCTTTCCCCCCTTTCTTCTTTTTCTTTCTCTCTTCATGCTGCTCATGTGTTGTTATTTTTTTTTCATGACTGTGATGCATTGTGAGTGTACCTCAGGTGTCACGAGCTATTAGTTGTCGTTGATGCTTTAATTCTTTTGTACCAGCCAGAACCACAGTTATGAGATGGGTAACTTTGTAAATGATTTAAGCAACATATACATGTTTATAAACAGCACTGGGAGATTTACTTTTTAAAAAAATCAATAAAGTGTTGGCAAAAATTTCCCTTGTGCCTCTGTATTTCTCATCGGTACCACAAAAGCATAGTATATGATTTTGGCATATTTAAATGCTAGAAGGATGGTATTTTTTGTTTGTTTGTTTCAGTTTAAATTACAGGTTATGCCAGGAAAAAAAATCTCAAGGGGTGCATTCATGAAGAACTAACTGATTGAATTCTGGACAGTGATGATAAGCTGTGGATAAATATTTCACTTTGAGGTAAAGTATGTCATCAAAGTGTTCCAAGATATAAAAAGACTGATCTTTGTGATTTGGGATGAAATATTGTTCCATTTGGAACAGAAATGCTATCGAAAGCCACATGATGGTTTTATATCTGCTCAATTGCAGCTTCTGTTGTTACTGTACTTTGGCAATTCATTGACTTTCAAGTGTATTTTTTTCCACCAGCATCCTATCTCATCACCTAAAATCAAACATCTTCCAGTGACCCATATCCCTAAGTCCATCTCTCCCATTGCTCTTTCTTAGCACCTGCTCTTTAGCTTCAGTAACAAATTGATTTTGCACATACCTTTCTGATCCACAGACCATGCTAAATTCTTTTAAAACTTCAAAGTTATGTTTCAGGAATGTGAATGAAACTGAAATTCCAGCTTAGACAGGAAAGAAGAAAAATAGAAAGAAGCATCCACATTTTTAGCCAGTGACCACTGACAATGTATATATACACACACACACACACACACACAAAAGGATTGGATCATGAAGGTCTTACACTTGGTAATTTGCTTCCTTACATTTCATTAACCAACTAGGTAACATCATCAGTGTGAATGAGTGTGAGGTTTCCTCCCTGTTTATATACTTGCTCTGCCAGTTTTGATGGAGGTATTTTCTCTTTGGCTTGATTAGGCTATGGGGGAGATTATAAATAGGGATTAATGTTAGACAATCAATCAAACAAAAAAAAACAATATAAAAATCACGAAGAGCTTTAGTTCTATTGAACCTGAGGTATGGCAAAGAAGATAATTCACTTTTACTGAAAATAAAGTCATTCTGCTGATTTTAAGCAATAAATATAATGATATAACTTTATTTTCTACTTCTGAAAAAAAAGTATTCTAAAAATGAGATAGCGATGCAGTATGTTGCTATATCATCTAGATTTAATTGTGAGTTTACTGTGAATCAGTTCAGTATCAATATTTCTATTTATATATGGATATTTCCTTCTGTTTATTATTTTTGTTAATTGTAGTTTATTTTAACATCTAGAACAAATTCAGTTTTCTTTCTTTCCTTAAAGATATTAAGGGTTTTTTTTAATTCTATTCTTAAGAGTACATATGAATTTTTATTCTGGGTAGTGGGATTTCACTGAAATATTACTGCTAAGTTGATACCACTTAACTTGTATCTGTACATCTGTTTGGTTTTTGTTTTTTTTGCCAAAGTTCAGAACTTTATAGCATTTCTCATCATTGAACAATTAATAAGGACCAATGTTCCAGTTATTATGATCTTATATAATATGTACCCTCCCCTCCTCTCCCCTCCCCTCCCTTCTCCTTTCCTCTTCCAAGAAAATTCTGAGAGACCTACAAGAACAAAGCAATAAAAGCAATTAACAATATACACCCTGGCACAACATACCCAGGTGAAAGATTACATACCCAGGTTAAAGATCCCACAGACCAACAATTTGGCAACTCCAGTTGTTTTTAGAATTAACATGAACCCTTATCTCATGCAGACTCCTAGCCTTCCTGTTCTCATTCTTGCAGATTTATGCTAGTCGCTATTATTTGGTGATATCATATTTTCCAAAGAGAAAGAGGAAAAAAATACTGTAGCATTTCCTTAAGAAGTAAATACTTTTAGAAACTAAACATTTTAATAAAGGTATATTCTTGACAAGGCTCCAGTGACTTAGTGAATTTTGGAGTTCATTATTAATGTATTGATTTCTAATCAAATTAAACAAATGTGATAGGAGACAGGCTGCTTGTACAGTAAACATTGCTATCAGGAAAGATAAAAATCTAGTGACAATGATGATAAAGGATTTTGACCACAACCCGTTACAATAGCAATCCAGCAAAAGCTACATTTATCTTTTTAGTAATTCAATTGTGATTATCCACTATTTATAGTGACATGACAATAGATAACATTTCAACATGCCTTGGAAACCTTTGATGATATTCCAAAGTCTAAAGAAATCTTTTTGTCAGCTTGAAAGAGCTCAACATACATAACACACACAAAGCAAGCCAGAAATTCATGATGAGTTATTTATTCAGGAAATTTGCATCTTTTCTTCATTTATTCTTCTTCCGAAGTTTTCAATTCTATTTCATAGATACCAAAATTTACATATTTACAATGGCTTTGCATGGACTTGTTTTTTAGATTGAATCATGCATTGGAATTCTATACATCTGTATTTAGAGATGTCAGTAATGATGGCTGAGAATTGTGATGGCGGGAATATCTCCTAAGTAAACTTGTGCACATTGATATTTCCATCCTGTAAGTGCTACTATAATTGATTTCCCTTTTCCACTTATCATTCAAATATATGCCAGTTTCTTTTACATATTCTTTTACATATCAGATGGTTTCAAATCTAGTAAAGTTATTTTACTGCTTATTTAGACAGATGTTATTTATAATATTAAAGGTGTTGTTGTAAGATATAAGTAGATGCAAGTAAAACTGCCTTTTGCAATTGACTAATGGTGGTTTTGTCAATGCCAATGGTTTTCAAGTGGCATTCCAGATGTTTTGCAATCACACCCAAGGCATCTATTAGATTGATGCTACCTTTGCTTTCATTTGCAACAGCTGTTCCATTTTTATTTCCAGGTTTTTATATTTTGTGATTTTTTTCTTTCTTTTGTATTCTGCTCTCACAGGTACTGCAATATTTATTATCTAAACTTTTTCTGTCTTTATCAATAGTTTTTTTGTCTTTCTTGTCAATAATTCTTACACCTGGAGTGTTGTATGGCAAATGCTTGTCTGTTTGAATTTTTGAATTCCCAGAGCATTTTAGCTTTTTTATTTTATATTACTTTGACTGTTTTAAGTTCTCACCAGTTCCTGCTTTGAATCTGCTAGGTGAGGTATGGGAGGATGTATAATCAATATGCTATAGATACTCAGCTTCATATCTCCACCCCACCCCACCCCACCTGAGAGATGTTGTAGAGGTTTTGTCTTAAGTGCCTAGAGTATATCAAAGTCTGAATATGACCTAACCTATCAAGCCAAGCAAATTACTATGTTTTTGGACCTCTTGCAGAATGTTCTATTTTTTATATTACTGTACTTTATTTTGTGTGAGATGGCATTGCCATGGACATACTTGATTTAGTCTGGAGATCCTCTTAGATTCATGGTTCCTGATTGAAAAGCAGGTGGCAATCATGGATAGGAAAGTCTTTGCACAAGTTCAGGTTGTATGTCAGTTGCAACTTTTCCTGTCCTAGCAAGCCATTCTTACAATCATTCATATGATTGTGACCTCCAGGTGAACTATTGCAATATGTTTTACTTGTCGTTGTCTTTAAAGAGTATTCAGAAGCTTCAATCATTGCAGAATGCAGTGGTATAGAGCAATGGAAAAAAACCTGCAAAGACTTAGGGCTTAGAAAACATACTTCACAGAGAGTAACAATGAAAAAACTGCAAGCTGGTAAGAGCTGGAAACATTGTTAGCACCTGGTCAGGGCTGGAAAGAAACTTATTCAAAGCAAGTTAGAGCAATGAAAAAAACCCTGGAAAGTCATAGGGCTTGGAAAACATTACTTGCAGAGAGTAACTATAAAAGAACTTGCAAGCTGGTAAGAGCTGGGAACATTATTAGCACCTGGTTAGATCTGGAAAGAAACATTCGGAGCTAATAGAGAACGAATCCTATAAATCAGGAATGAGCAGTTTGGGGCACTGAGACCATATGTGAACTCCAACTAGCCTTTACATATCTAGGTTTTTTTTTTAAAAAACCAAAATCTCTTAACAGGCATAAAGTGATTTCTGGTTTCAGATATAACAATTTTATTTCCAATTCCCCCCACCCACCCCTCTCTCTCTTTTGCAGTTCAAGAATCCCTTCCATCTCTATAACTGAACTATTTTAAAATGGAAACTGTTAGTATGAGTGAAAGAAACAATGTTAATGTACTTTTAAAAACAAAGACGATCCATGACCCCCAATCCCCCCAAAACTATAGGTTCCTCCAAATATATAATCTAACTTTCTGATTTGACATCACAGCCCAAATGACTGTAGGTATTATTTAATACAACCCTGCCTACATTTACTATAAGTTGAAAAATTACAGTAGCTTTCTTCCTTAGTTTTAAAAATACACTTAGGAGGATTTACATATGTGTATGAGAGAGAAAGTTCCTGAAAAGATCCAGAATGTATTATATTAACTGATTATAAAAAAAGGAGAAAGCGAATAAAATAAAATAAATAAAATAAAATTGATGCAACAATATATTTTTGAAGCAAGAAGTATTGTGGGAACCATCTCATAAGAAATATAATTCATTCTTAAGCCTCTTCTTTTTGTTACTTTTGTTAAGGAAGGAAGAAAGGAAGGAAGGAAGGAAGGAAGGAAGGAAGGAAGGAAGGAAGAAAGAAAGAAAGAAAGAAAGAAAATGAATTACACAAGTGAAGATAAATTAATTAACTTATACTTTTAGTTACAAGTCACAGGATAGAAGTTAAAGTCCACTAGAGGTTGGCAATCAATAAATCTATATTTAAGATAAAGTCAAGTCTCTTTGAAGCTGAGCTCATTCCTTAGATAAACATAAGCATGTAGTTAAATGTTACTGCTTCTCTCTCCCCTCCTTACTACTTTACCTAAATAACTGTAGCAGCCTGGTATTTTTATTCTCTACTGAACATCTGCCTCAACATCTCCCCTAAAGAGTTATGTTTTCTGGAAAATGCCAGTGGAAGAGGTCATATATGAAGTAAGCTAATAAGATTTAATTGAAAGATGAGAAGCACAGGATTTTACTGTCTAGGGAAGATAATATTAAAAACAAAACCACCAGAAACATAGTTTGGCTATCTTATTTATTTATTAATTGGATTTCTATTCTGCCCCTCTCTGATAAATTGTATTCCACCGAAGGAAATGCCATTAATATTTTCTGCTGTTTTGGAGTAGGATTCAAGTTGGAGATAGGAAATCCTTTATAGCCTTAAAGAAGGTATAGAAAATAAAACAGATAGGAAATGTAAGGCTCATCACAAACATTCCTATAATAAGAATTGAGAACAATGATAACAGCTGCTATTATTAGCATTGCATATTCAAAGTGAGATGTACAGATTGAAATGCAGCTAACATTTAAGAAATTTCCATTTTAGATGTTTTGGTTCCTTGTATTTTAAATCTGGGATTTAAGAGCTAAAAGAAGATGGATTTCATGCACACGTACATAGCCTACACACAGCTTTTGTTTTTTGCTTATTTTTAATAAGAAATCTACCGTATTTTTCGCTCTATAAGACGCACCTGCTGATAAGACGCACCTAGATTTTAGAGGAGGAAAATAGAAAAAAAATATTTTGAGCCAAAAAGGGGAGAGGAATAGAGGAAGGAGTGAAAGAAGGGAGTGAGGGAGGAAAGAAGGGAGGAAGGAAAAGGAAAGCAAGAAATGGAGGGAGGAAAGGAAGGAAGGAAGGAAAGAAAGAAAGAAAGAAAGAAAGAGGGAAGGAACAGGAACAGAGGAAGGAAGCAAGGAAACTTATGAAAGGGGAGAGTAAGAGAGGAAGGACTGAAGGGAGGGAGGGAGGGAAGAAGGTAGGAAGGAGAAAGAAAAGAAGAAATAGAGGAAGGGAAGGTAAAAGAGAGAAAGAAAAAGAGCAAGAAAGAAAGCAAGAAAGAGAGAAAGAAAATGAAAGAGAAATAAAAATAGAGGGGGAATGAAAGAAATGGAAGGAGGGAAGGAAGGAGAGAAAGCAAGAGAAAGAAAGAAAGCAAGAGAAAGAAAAAAGAATGAAAGAGCAAGAGAGCAAGAGAGAAAAAGAAAGAAAGAAAGAAAGAAAGAAAGAAAGAAAGAAAGAAAGAAAGGCAACTTCAAAGAAAGGCTCACTGAGCATCTCTCACTCTCTCTCTTTCTATCCCTCTTTCTTTCTTTCTCTTCCTTTCTCTCTCTCCTCTTCCTTTATCTCCTCTCTCTCCCTCCCTCTCTTTCTCTCCCCCCTCTCTCCCCCTTTCCCTCTCTCTTTCTCTCTCTCCCTCTCTTGCTATCTCTCCCCCTCTCCCTCTCTCTTTCTCTCCCCCCTTTCCCTCTCTCTTTCTCTCTCCCTCTCTTGCTAGCTCTCCCCCCTCTCCCACTCTCTTTCTCCCTCTCCCTCTCTCTTTCTCCCTCTCCATCTCTCTTTCTCCCTCTCCCTCTCTCTCCCCCTCTCTCTTTCTCTCTCTCCCTCTCTCTTTCTCACTATCTTGCTGTCTGTTGCTCTCACTCACTCTCGTTCTCCGTTCTTCTTAGCGGTGACGCGCGCACGCCCTGCCCGCCTCACCTTTGCCGAGAGCTCTCATCAAGGGGGTTGTAGGAGAGGCGGGGCCGGCGGCAAAGGTGATATTCAATGTCGGGGGCGCACGGGCGGTTGCAGGCGTTCCCTATCTCCCTGCTAGCCCACTCGGAATATTCAAAATAAGAAAAACCTTCGCCGGCAAAGGCTTTTCTTATTTTGAATATTCCGAGTGGGCTAACAGGGAGATAGGGAACGCGCCAACCTCCCGTGCGCCCCCGACATTGAATATCGCCTTCGCCGGCCTCCGCTGACAAAAGCCTTTGCCGGCATTTCCTCTCGGCGCAGCGGCGGGCGGAGAGAAGGAAGGGGGGGCAGCGGCGTCCCTCCTGGCCTTGGCGGGCCGCCCGACCCTCCCCACCTCCTGCAAACGCGGCGGGCGGCGGGGGGAGAGCGAGGAGCCGGTTCCGGCGGGCGCGGGGCTTGGCTGGCTGGCTGGCGTGGGGAGCGCCGCTGGTGGTGAGGAGGGAGACCCTCCTCCGGGAGGGAGGGGGCCAGGCAGCAGCTAGCCAGCCAGCCGGCGGGATGGCGCTTCGGAGTTCGCAGCCTCCCCCCCCCTGCCTGCATCTTCGCTCCATAAGACGAGGCTGATTTTTCTTCCTACTTTGGGAGGAAAAAAACTGCGTCTTATGGAGCGAAAAATACGGTATATACATTCAGATGAGAGAAAGCTTTTAGCAAGAAATGGATTGTACAGATTTACTATATATAAGTGGTAACTCAACATCTGCCAGAAGAATGGCAATTTCAGTGAAAGCATCTTCTAACTTTACAGTTGGAGAAGAGATTTTAGATTCTCAGAAGTCACTAAATTTTTGTTAGTCAAACATTGTAATAATTGGATATAATGAATTCTTTCCCCCATGGAACATTAAAGTGAATATAAGAGCTAAAAAAAAGCAGAATACCTATTCAGAGACACAGACACTTAGATACAGAGTTTTGTTTTTGTTTTTAATAAGAAATGCATGTACTTTCGAATGAGAACATGCTTTTAGCAAGAAATGGATTGCACATATGTATCTAAATTGAAATTCAACATCCGTCAGAATAATAGCAATTTCAGTGAAACCACTTTTTGACTTTGTAGTTGGAGAAGAGATTCTAGATTCTCCAAGGTCACTATGTTTTTGGCAGTCAAATATTGGAAATTATTGTACAAAATGAATAATAGTTTATGGTTCAAACAAAGAAAAAATCAAGATAATTTAGACCAGTGTTTCCCAACTTGGCAACTTGAAGGTATCTGGACTTCAATTCCCAGAATTCCCCAGCCAGCATTCACTGGCCTGGGAATTCTGGGAGTTGAAGTCCAGGTATCTTCAAGTTGCCAAGGTTGGAAACACTGACTTAGACAACTGTTCTGCTAATCACTTTGGATTCTAAAAGGATCAAATAACAGCTGCTGGAGATCTTTTTCTTTTCCTGGATCGAATGAAGAGAGCATATCCTTCCCTTCTCCAGGCCACTTTTCACAGAAGCACAATTGAGAACATTTTAGCAAACTGCATCACTATTTGGTTTGGTGGTAGCAGTGCCTTAGATAGAAAGTCCATACATTGCAGACAGTGAAGGGCTGCAAAAAAATTTACTACCACATTGTGGGTGTGGCTTATTGTGTGGGTGTGGCTTGATGGTCAGGTAACTGGGAAGGAGTGGCCATGTAACCAGGTGGGAGTGGCTTGACAATCATGTGACCGGGGTGACTTAAAAGTCACATGACTGGGTTGGAATGGCTTAACAACCAAGATAGGTTTTCAGATAGGTCCTTGGACTCTTTTTCAGTTGATTAAGTCACATTATTTGAATAGCCACAAAAAGGACAAATGATAGATACATTATTTGTTGAGAGGCACAGTAACACTTTAAGGTTTTGTACAGAACCCACAAGGTTCAGTGTGATAACAGATTAGGCAAGTAGCTTGATTTTCTTTTATTGCTTTAAAAGTTCAGTACTAGATAATGATTAAAATGATTAAAGTGTTTATGGGTAAAAGCATACTATATAATTATTTCCTATTTTAAAAGTAATTAAGGATCATACTAGGGTACTAGAGAAGGAAGGACAATAAAAAAACCCATTAAGTGTTCAATAAATAGTACATAAACTTACTATCCCCACTGTGTCCCTCCCTGTGGGGGAAGCAGCCCATTATTGATTACAGAGAGTGATAAGGATATCTGAGAAGATTGTAGGAAGCTTGCTTCCTCTTATTTAGGATACTGCTTATAAGCACTATGAAATATTGTTAGAGATCCCATACACCCATTTCACACTATTCATGCTTTCTGTTGCTCCCCTCTGGGAGGAAGTTTTTGAAGTATCTATGGCAGGACTACAAGATTTTGTAACAGCTTTGTTCCTTATGCCACCTGTCTTGTAAATTCACAATATTCTTCCCCCATCCTGATATAGATAGGTAGGTAGGTAGAGGTAGAGGTAGATACAGAGATAGACACAGATATAGATATATATCCCTACTAGACTGTGGTGTTTCTTTGTGACATTTATTTTATTTTATTTTATTTTATTTTATTTTATTTTATTTTATTTTATTTTATTTTATTTTATTTTATTTTATTTTATTTTATTTTATTTTATTTTATTTTATTTTATTTTATTTTATTTTATTTTATTTTATTTTATTTTATTTTATTTTATTTTATTTTATTTTATTTTATTTTATTTTATTTTATTTTATTTTATTTTATTTTATTTTATTTTATTTTATTTTATTTTATTTTATTTTATTTTATTTTATTTTTTAATTTTATTTTATTTTTTAATTTAATTTAATTTAATTTAATTTTATTTATTTTATTTTATTTTATTTTATTTTATTTTATTTTATTTTATTTTATTTTATTTTATTTTATTTTATTTTATTTTATTTTATTTTATTTTATTTTATTTTATTTTATTTTATTTTATTTTATTTTTATTTTTTTATTTTTTTATTTTTTTATTTTTTTTAATTTTTTTTATTTTTTTTATTTTTTAATTTTTTAATTTTATTTAATTTAATTTTATTTTTTTATTTTATTATTATTTTATTTTATTTTATTTTATTTTATTTTATTTTATTTTATTTTATTTTATTTTATTTTATTTTATTTTATTTTATTTTATTTTATTTTATTTTATTTTATTTTATTTTATTTTATTTTTTATTTTATTTTATTTTATTTTATTTTATTTTATTTTATTTTATTTTATTTTATTTTATTTTATTTTATTTTATTTTATTTTATTTTATTTTATTTTATTTTATTTTATTTTATTTTATTTTATTTTATTTTATTTTATTTTATTTTATTTTATTTTATTTTATTTTATTTTATTTTATTTTATTTTATTTTATTTTATTTTATTTTATTTTATTTTATTTTATTTTATTTTATTTTATTTTATTTTATTTTATTTTTATTTGTCTGGTCTGGTCTGGTCTGGTCTGGTCTGGTCTCATCTAGCCTAGCCTAGCCTAGCCTAACCTAGAGATACAGAAATTAACTTGAATTATATATTATATATGAAATTAACTTGAATTATATATACATACAAGCATTTATTTTTATTGCTCCCATTAGGCAGCAGCCTCAAACCTTTCCGGCTTCACAGACCGGCAGCAGCGGCAGAGAAAGCAGCAGTGGGAGGGGGAGATGGTTTCGCCTTTGCATGCTTACCCACCACTTGCACTGCCCCATACTGATCCACAGCCTGTAGTTCGGGTGCTTGTCATATAGCATTTCTATTGTACATATTGCAATACATTTTACTAAGATTGAACACATACCACCCATTATTTTTGTTCTTTTATATATAATACTTCTTGGTTTGTATCAGTCTCTGTGTTGTGTTTGTGTAATTTATTAAACTTATTTGTTTTTCAACTTTAAATTACTCTGGGTGGCTCACAACTATAAGATAAATTACATTAAAATCAAAAATATAGGTATTTCACTAATAAAAAGTGAGATTGCAAATGCCTTTTAAAATGTAATAAATCTTCCAGAAATTTCAGGTGTACAATTTCAGTTGGCTGCACCCTTAAAAGGAAATCTATGAATTACTGATATAATGGCCTTTAGTGCTGATGGAATAACAATAGAACAATAGAAGTACTTCTGGAGATATAGCCGAATCTTATGAAATCCTGCCAACTTCATACTTACTTACTTACCTATTTATTAAAAATATATGGCTGCCTATCTCAGAAAAAAGTTATTATTGGCATCACACACACACACACGTGTGTGCATGTGACATATTTTTACTGATAATGAAAAGGAAGGGAGACTAGTATAGATCTATTTTGAGCTCTTTTTCTCTCTTCAGCTAGCCATATATTATATATATATATATTTGTTTTCGTAAATTTTCATGGGTATATGTATGTAGATTGTTCTGAGTTCGGGTTTTGCCTTGTGTAATATTTTGCATGTTTATGCGACGTTTCGGTGAAATCACATTCACCATCATCAGGCTGAAGTTTCCAAGCTTCGTGCTGTTGTAAAATGGAATGTTTGCAACTGTCATTTCTTCCTAGTATATAGTGTGTAGTATAGAGAAAACAATCACAAACCTAATCAAAAAAGAGACACCCCCCAAAAAACAAGATCAAGAACAGGACAATGGTACCACCATCCTCCCTTACATCAAGGGCACCACAGACAAAATTAGTAAAATTCTGCACAAACATAACATCAAAACTTCATTTTGCACCAACCAAAAAATATCTAATATCCTAAGGAGCCCCAAAGATAAAATCCAATTGGAATACCAAGGAATCTATGAAATCCCTTGCAAAACATGTGCAGCCACATACATTGGACAAACCATCCGAAGAGTGAGCCAACGCATTGCAGAACATGTGAATGCAGTTAAAAAAGAAGAAAAGACTTCCTCCCTTGTCCAGCACATTAAAAAAACAGGGCACGAAATTGACTTTGAAAAAACTAAATTACTTCACAAAACAGAGAATTTATATAGAAGAATTGCTGTAGAAGCCATAGAAATTGAGAGGAGCCCCCTTTGCATAAATAAAAGAGATGACACGTCCCGCCTACCAGAAATTTGGAAACCAGCCTTAAACAAAAAAAACACTTCATAAAAATCACCATGTCAATCCTTCTAATAATTATGAATTTGGAATTTTGAAATTTGGAAACCAGCCTTAAACAAAAAACACTTCATAAAAATCACCATGTCAATCCTTCTAATAATTATGATTACACCAAACAATCAGATCACTGAAACATAATCACCCAATCTATTTGCTACATTCAAACCAAATCTCCACCCCCACACTATATACTAGGAAGAAATGACAGTTGCAAACATTCCATTTTACAACAGCACGAAGCTTGGAAACTTCAGCCTGATGATGGTGAATGTGATTTCACCGAAATGTCGCATAAACATGCAAAATATTACACAGGGCAAAACCCGAACTCAGAACAATCTACATATATATATATATATTTGTTTTTGTAGATTTTCATGGGTACAGGTATGACGGTCTTGCTATATTCGGGTATATAGGATCCTACACGGGAAGAAACCCGAATATACCAAGACCGTCATATGTATATTTGTCTTCACAGGTATAGGTATGTATTTGGTGTGTTCATTTTTTCCCCCTGTGTATCGAGAGTAGTTTTGCGACATTTCAACGAGATCATACATATGTCATCTTCAGGCTGGTATCCTGGGCTTTGCACACCAAATACATAAATAAATAAATACATACATACATACATACATACATACATACATACATACATACATGTATGTATGTAGGTCTTGCATTATTCAGGTTACTTCCCGTGTAGGTTTCAGAGAATCCTGGCAATATTTCGATGAGGTCCCATTCATCATCTTCAGGCTGGTGCTTTTGGCTTTGTGCTCGGGAAAACAAAGCATGATCTGAGCTGCCGTCCCTCTATAAATACTGGTGGGTGGATGTAGAGTGCTGGCTCAGCTGCTGCAAGCTGTGTTGAAACTTCCTGATTAGTTTGTGAGGTAACACCTTGAGTAATTGATACAATTGATGTGTGCAGATTAGTTGATGTTTGCAAATTAGGTGTGACATCCTGAGTGGTGGTGGCAGTTGGAGCCTGTAGACTAGTCAGCTGTTTTATAATGTATGTCTGTGGTATAACATCCCGGGTTTTGGTTTGGCTCTGAGTTTGTGGTCTGGTCATGTGTTTATGGTTTGTGTCAGTTTGCTTTGTGTGTGTGTCGGAGGGAGTGCAACTCCAGAAGGGAGAATCCTAGAGGTCGACCTCTGACCCCCCACTAACACCGACTGTGACCGACCATAGAGGTAGGAGAACCACCGTAAAACACTCCCAACCCCTCCAGCCGGTGTAGAAGGATACCATGGTCGATGGTATCAAAAGCCGCTGAGAGGTCAAGAAGCACTAGGATAGAGGATAAACCCCTATCCCGGGCCCACCAGAGATCATCCATCAGCGCGACCAAAGCTGTAGCCGGGCCTGAATCCTGACTGCTGAGGGCCTAGATAATCAGCTTCTTCCAGGGACTGCTGGAGCTGGAGCGACACCACCTTCTCAACAACCTTCCCCATAAAGGGGGGGGGCGCACAAGTGCCTCCTTGTGGGGAGCCGGAAAGGACCCTCCTCTCAGATGGTCAAAGCATTGACCATCTTCTGGACCCAGCTCCATGTCACCTCCCTGCTGGCTGAAACCAGCCAGGAGGGACACGGGTCCAGAAAATAGGTGGCAGAACTCACAGCTCCAATGGCCTTGTCCACTTCATCAGGTGTCACCAGATTAAACTCCTCCCAGACAGATGGACAAAGATGGGCCCCTGTCACCTTGTCTGATTCATTGTCAGCCAACACTGCATTCCAATGAGAGTCAAGGTCCGTCCAAATCTGAGTGATTTTATCAGTGAAAAATGTGTTAAAATCCTCGGCATTACTCTGCAAGGGCTCCTCAGCCCCCCCCCCTGGTTTAGAAGGGAGCAGGTCACTCTAAACAGGGCAGCTGGGTGGGATTCCGCTGATGCAATCAAGGCTTTATGATACGCACATCTTGCCAACTTGAGTGCCACTTTGTAAGTCTTAATATGAACTCTTACAAGTATATAGAGTGGTAGATGGATGGATGGATGGATGGATGGATGGATGGATGGATGGATGGATAGATAGATAATTTATAGACTGCTCAACTCCTGACAAAGTCTGGCAGCAGATTCAATATAAAACAGTAAAACCACATTCCAAAAACATTCATCATTTCTAGGTTGAGCAGAGTGCTATAGTTCAGAGTGGGGCTGGTGCAGATTTATGTAGATAGCTGGTTCCAGAGAGCCAACACTGCCATAGAGTAGGCCCCTTTCTGGGGTCCTGTCAGTTGACACTGTTTGGCCGACAGGACCTGGAGAAGGCCAGCCTCTAGGTTCTGATCGGCCACTGTGACGTGTGAGGCAGAAGACAGTCCCATAAGTAATCTGGTCCTAAGCTATGTAGGGCTTTATAGGTGATAACTAATGCCTTAAATTGCATCCAGAGACTGATAGGAAGCCAATGCATCTCACTGAGTGATGGAGTTATGTGACTGTAGCTAGGCATACCCATGACAGCTCGCACGGCTGCATTCTGGATTAATTGTAGTCTCTGAAGTGCATTGTAGTAGTTGAGGTGTGAGGTGACAAGGGCATGAGTGAAAGAAAATCCCTATCCAATTAGGGCCACAACTGGCACACTAGGCGGACCTGTGTGAAGATCCCCCTAGCCACAGCTGAAAGCTGGGTTCTAATTTCAGTTGCAGATCTAGGAGGACTCCCAAGTTGCAGAACCATTCTGAAGGGGTTAACTCCCCCCCCCCTCAAGTTATGGATAGACAGATGGAACAGTCCTTAGGAGGCAAAACCCACAGCCACTTGGTCTTGTCAGGGTTGAGCTTGAGTCTGTTGACTCCCATCCAGACCCTCACAGCCTCCAGGCACAGGCACATCCATCATATCTACTGCTTCACTGAATTGACATGGGGTAGAAATGTACAGCTGAGTGTCATCAGCATACTGTTGGAAACGCACTCCATGCTGTTGGATAAACTCACTCAGTGGTTTCATGTAGATGTTAAACAGGAGGAGGGGAGACCTACCCCTGAAACACCCCACAAAGGAGGGGCCTAGGAGTCAAGCTCTGTCCCCCTACCAAGACCAACTGTGACCAACAGGAAAGATAAGAGCAGAACCACAGTAATAAGGTGCCTCTAACTCCCAATCCCTCCAGTCAATTCAGGAGGATACCATGATCAGTGGTATTGAAAGCCACTGAGAGGTCAAGAAGCACCAATATAGATGACTGTCCCCTATCTCAGGCCCACCAGAGATCATCAATCAATGCGACCAAAGCAGTTTCAGTGCTGTAGCTGGGCCTGAAACCCGAATGATAAGGCTCTAGGTAATTGGCTTCATCCAAGGAGCTGTAGCACCATCACTTTTTCAACAACCTTCCCTATGAAAAGAGGGTTGTATACATATATATGTGTCTGTGTCTGTGTCTGCCTGCCTGCCTGCCTGCCTGCCCTACCTACCTACCTACCTACCTATACACACACAAATTGTTGAAAGTATAAATATAAAAAAGAAAGCTTTAATATTATACCCAATAATGGAGCCATTTTAGGATTTTACAGATCCCTTGGGATCCTCAAATCCGATGATGTAGCAAGGTTGATAGACTTTACAAATATTGACAAGGATAGAATTAATTTCACTTCAGGAGCTAACTTTAGGATGATAATATTCTATAAGGCAGGCATCATGGCAGAGAAGGTGCACCTCCTGAGACCCACCAATTGTATTTCCCTAGTAGATAGGACGCATCACACGCCTTCTCTACCAGATCTATTGGGATTGGCAGAGAGAGGCAATCCCTCCCAAACCAGCTCCAAGCCAAGAAGTTTTAAACTGGCATACTGAATTGGACCCAGAAGCAAAATGTGTTCAAACTGGGTTCAACAACTATCAGTGTAAATTTGAAGGCTGGTAAATGTATCAAGTTATCTCCCAATATCCCTAGTTAAATGTTGATGCTAACATTTTAACAGTTGCATTAGCTAGAACATTGAGAATATATCATCAACAATAATTCATCCTGCACAGTCTAGTTTCATGAAAGGATATCAAGGTTCAGATGAAACTTTGATTGTTACAATTACCTTCTATGCTGATGCAGATGAATTGTAATGTTAGCATTATTAGATGTGGAAAAAGCTTTTCGTGTGGTTCCAATAGAATTTTGGGTGCATCTGTTGTAAAATATTTCCTTTTGAATTTATTAAATTACGATAAATTTTAATCCTTCTGACTTTGTAATTGTTAATAGGATTATTTCACTACAAATTAAAATACATCTTTTATCATCTTTAATTTTGTTCTGGGTATAAATATTTCTTTGAATATGTGTATATAATTTAGATAATGTGTTAAAACTTATTTATGGTTTTGTTTATTTCCATCTCTGTGTGGTTTAGCGTTTTTATGATAATATTGCTTTTAGAAAAAGAGTGTGTCATTTCTCAGAGCTATTGGTAAGATGGATAAATATTCTCCTACAGATGACTATATCTTTAATATTTGTTGTTGTTGTTGTTTTATTTTTGATATTTGCCAAACTTTGACCATCAAAGATTAATACCCATATTAGAAAAAAGTGACTAATACAATCCCTTCAGCCTTTCAGTTGCTTATGCTTATATCGCCATTCATATTTTAAACACATGTATTAATTTCCACTGTTCATCACTGATACTTTAATACAGTGATTACCTAAAATATTTTCCCCCTAAAATGCCAATTTGGCTTTTGGTACATTGCATAGTACAAATTGTAGCATTAAAAATAAAACAAAAAAACCAAATAAGGGTCTGGCTATGGAAAAATTGTTTGGAAAGTGTAAGTGCTTCAGAAATCAATAGCTAAACTTTCAACAAGGTCAATCTAAGCACAAAACAATTAAGGCTGTATTGCTTATGTGCGCATATGACAAAACAAGTTATTTCTGTATCATGAAGCCTTGAGAAGTCAGGAATAATAAGGTCAGAACTGATTCTGCATGCAATCCCTAAAATTTAAAAATTATTGTTGGAGGCTTCTCTGGGATAATGTTTGTAATTATTCAACACCCAATATTTCTGTTTTGTCAAAATAGCACATATTCGAGCACCTGCTCTCCTTCTTCTTGATGTTGTAGCTCTTGTTTGTGTCAACAGTTACATCATATCAGCACCATGACATTCTTTCACTGCCAGAAATTCAACTTTTGCCAAATTGCTGCTGATGGATTAATTTACTAAAAACAATCTGTTCTTTCTTTCTTGTATTTAATCATTCAGTCATTCACTCATGTCTTAAACTAATCATTTTTACACTGTGAGGCACTGAAAACAGCTGTTGCCTTTCAGTCTGAAACATTAATTTAATATTTAAAGATGGAATGATAATCCTGCAGGGCTAACACAAAATTTCAAGACTGCCAAGCATATGACATTTGATCAGTAGATGATACTTTTTTCTTTGATATTTAATATGTAGAGAAAATTATTACTAAAAAACATTTTTTAAAGCAAACTTAACATATTTTGATTGATGTGTGACAACAGTTTGAGAACATGTTTTTTGTTGAACTTGACAGAATATAATCAATATAAAAGAAAACAAGGAAATTTTAAAAAATCAATTCCTAAAATTAAAAAAGACATACTGTAAAATTATGTAGTTTTATTTACCTATTTTTAGAAGGATGAGGCCTTCTTCAGACAAGTCCTATTTCTTCAGTGATTTTTTTCTGCACTTAATTTTGAAAAATCCCCACACATATCATGAAATATATATTATACAGGTATAAATGATTTAATCCACTCAAAATAGGCATTTTAATAATGTGATTTCATACCAATTTTCTCCTTCCTAGTGTATTCATGAAAGTGCGGGGTCCGCTTTTTGGATCATTGAATGCCACTGATGTGATTCATACTGATATGGTTTCATAAATAAGTGTAGCCTAAATCTACATTCTCTAAAAAAATAATTTCTAAACATATTTCCTAATTTATATTTTGAAGGAAGTTTGATATGAAATAAGTCAGAACAGAATTTAAAAAACTCAAATTCTCTTGCTATTAGTATACATGAAAAATCAAATATTTGCAAGACAGACAGACAGACAGACAGACAGACAGACAGAAAGATAACAGACAGACAGATATATTGTAAGGAAATAATGAGTTGCATTTGGGTTATTGTGCAATTTTGAATGATTATTATTAAATCTCCTATATGGGTAGCCTTGAAAAGATGCAAGTCCTTTTCAAATCTGACATCAGGTATGTTTCCAGTGTTATTTGCAATGAGTTGGTGGTACCTGCTGTTCTGGGCTATTTTTTATTTCTAACTTCACTGCAAGGATAAAGCTCTTTCAGCTTTTACTAAGATTTAACGCCATATAAGATTAATTCACCCAAACTTATTCATTTCTGCTCATCATGATGAGGTGGTAATGTTCCATCAGTAATTCTTTTTCATTTATATCAAGCTTTCCATTTACAAGTCCTATTCCTCTAGCTGAAAAAATAGTCTAATTGTGTCTCCCCACCTTTTGCATTTTGAAGTATAGTCTGGTGCTAGGAACAAGAAATGTATGATATTTTGAATTAATACCATTTCACACTTTCTCTCTCTCTCTCTCATTTGGATGTATTTTACCTTTCTTTTTCTCCTGTTATGAATGTAATGGATGCTAATGAAATTAACGACTTCAGAAATGATACCTTTGCTTGTGAGCTCTTTGAAATGTGAAACACCTGAAGCCCTTTGTTCGCATGCAGGTGATTTCTTTCCCACTCCTCTATTTTTTTTAAAAAAAATGTTTATCCCTTGTTAGCGTTTTGAAATGGTTAGCTCTGCTTTCTACCTACCCCCTACATATCAAGATGAAACAAATAGTTTCAGAGGTAAAGAACCAGGAGACCACTGTAACTCAGATAAAATGGTGAAATACATTTCATCTTTAGAATGTAATTATGGGAATGTAATGGGAATAAAGCTCAAATTAATTGCTTTTTCTATCATTCTTGCTGTCCTTGAGGGTTCTTCATGTGGTATTAATGGCACAGAGAAGAGAATTAATTACTATACTGTTCAGCTCCCCTTTCCCCTCCTTTATCTGATAACTTTCTATAAAGATCCTTTTCTTGAATTTCTACATTCTATTACTGGTTCCTTGGCACCATCAAATGTCAGTTGTCGCTCATTTTTTAAATTGTTTTAGACACATTTTTGCTCTCCCTATGTCTAATACATGATATCAGCTAACTATTGCAGACAAAGTTACCAGTGGGCCAAGAAATGCCATAGGACAATTTGTGAGAAGAAACTGTCATTGGTTTCTTTGGCGTGGCATGGCAATAGAAAGAAGATGGAACTTCCTGCTGTTGGTTTTCAATTTCTGTTCAATGGATGTTGATAAAGGTGAACTTTACAGAATCCATCCATAAATGAGCTGTGATGGTGCAGTGGTTAGAATGCAGTATTGCAGGTTTGGTTCTCACTGATTCAAGGTTGACTCAGCCTTCCATCCTTCTGAGGTGGGTAAAATGATGACCCAGATTGTTGGGGGCAAAGTGCTGACTCTGTGAACTGCTTAGAGGAGGATGCAAAACCACTGTAAAGCAGTATATAAATCTAAGTGCCATTGCTAGATGAAAGATAAGTATGAAAATCTTTGTCAGTCAGGGGTTGAAGGGATCCTGATTTAGTAGGTGGCCTATGCCATGATCTATAGCTGCTACAGTTTCTACAAGATAATTATTTACAGGACCATCTTCTGCCTCGTATGTCCCAGCAGCCATTAGATCCCACATAGTCGGCCTTCGCTGGATCTCGTTGGCTAAGCAGTGCTGACTAGGGAGACAATGGGGAAGGGCCTTCTCTGTGGTTGCCCTAGCCATTGGAATAAACTCCCCCTGGAGATTCATAGTACCTCCACATTCCTAGCCTTTCAAAAGGCTTTAAAAACTCAACTTTGCCCATAGGCCTGGGGCCATTGAGCGATAACACCTAGCTCCGGCCAGTAATCTGTTAGTGGAGTGGATGAGTGATGGAAGATTGTCTTTCTATATCGTGGGGTTTTATATTGTACTTTGGTTTTTAATTCTGTACTCCATTCTGAGTCCACTGGAGAAGGGCAACCTATAAATTTGATTAAACAAACTAACTAACTAACTAACTAACTAACTAACTAACTAACTAACTAACTAACTAACTAACTAACAAACAATTTGCCTAACCAGGCTAGAAAGTACATACTTGGGAAGGTAGATTTAGTTACCAGATATAGAAAACTCATAGCTTACAGGCTTTTCCATTCCCATCTGCAATTCCCAGGATATCCTGAGATGTGATAACAGCATTGTCAGCAAAATGACTGCTTTGGGGCATCTCAATTTTGTTTTTGGATAAGTTGAGTGCATGACTTCTAAGAAGTGAAAAAATATGATTCATCTCCCAAAACATATTAAAAATTTGGTAGCAAAATGGCTGTAATGCAATTTTGAGCTTTCATAATTAAAATAAGATAATAGTTAATCTTTAAAGTAAAACTATCCCTTTAACTGTGATGATAACAATAACAATAACAACAACAAACAACAACAGAAACAAGGAGCATGTTTTTCAGCCCCTTCTAGAATAATATTTCCATATCATCTGACATGACTACTGTAGCCCTTAGGACAGAAGCAAACTCCCCTCTTCCCCCCTCCCCTCTCTCTCTATCTCTCTCTATCTCTATCTCTCTCACACACAGAGAGAGAGAAAAAGAGAGAGAGTCAAGGCACTAATGACCAGCTTGTGGCAGTTGAAAACACATTAGTATTGGCTTTTATATGGAATATAGGATGTCTGATCAATGAAGCAGGGTGTTATCTGTTTTTACTTGGGACATGACACCAGGAAAAGAAATGGTTTTATCACAAGCAAGAAATTTGCCCAAGCATTGGAAAGCTTCTTGATGGTTAATGATTGAATTATGACCATTCAAATCTGTGCCAAGCCCCTCAAAACTATAGTTGTCAAACTGTATGCCCCAATGACTGATGCAATGGAGCTTGAAATAGAGGATTTCTATGCCAGCATTAAAAAAAATAACATTCCAATGCAAATGCCCCAAAAAGATATTACAGTATTTACATACATGGTGGCTTCAGTACAAAAGTTGGCAGTCAAGCAACAACAAGCTTCACTGGCAGCTTTGGATTTGGACTGATGAATGATGCAGGTGATCATTTGGTTCAATTTTGTGATGAGAATAATTTTTATATTATGAATACACAGTTCAAACAGCACAATTGTCATTTATAATTTGGATGTCACCAAATAACCTATCATAATCAGATCAACTATGTCTCATGTAACTGTCAATAGTCCAGTTCAATTCTCAGTGTCAAGACTTATTTGAGTGCCAACTGCAATTCAGATCAGAGTCAAATTATGTAAATCAAAATGGTAGATCCAACAGAGACATTTGGCATCACCAAAATGCCTTCCTCATATGCAATTGAGGTGAAAAATAGGTTTCAATTTCTGGACATTGCTAAAAAGGCTCACTGTGCTGTGGCAAGAAATTCAATCAATCATCATTGCAACAGCAGTGACGCACATGATGTACAAGAAGCCAGAGAAAAAGCACAAGTGGTTCTCAGATGAAACCATCAGAATAGCTGAGTAAAGCAGAGCAGCCAAGAACAGGTAAACAAGGAGATGGAATACAAATTTATAAAGTGCAGTAAGGAAAGGAACCGTCATTACAAGGATCTAGGACTGCAGGAAGGGCCATGTCAGGAATTAAATTATGCAGGTCAAAAAATTTGAACACTATTTATTTATTTATTTTATTTATTTATTAGACTTCTATGCCGCAACCAACTAAGAGCGGCAATTTACTGTTCACAAAAGAGTCATCAAAAACAAGCAAAGGAAAGACCAACTAGATGTCAAGAATGATGGAAAGAATATACCCAAGACCATTATACTAGCATCAAATAGGCTCTCTGGGTGAGGATATAGCAGATATAGAACCATCTATCCTTCAGGAAGACGTTGAATAGGCTTCTTGAACCAACTGTCAAACAAGGCCTCTTTGCTGAGGTCTGTCTCATTGAAGTCTATCGCCTTGCACCAGAAATAAACAAATGGCCACAGGATTGGAACAATTAGTGTTCTATTGTCAAAAAGGGCCCACTTCAAGGATTGTTCCAAATGCAGTACAATTGCCCTCATTCCTCATGTGAAAAATATTGTCCTTAAGATCTTATAATCTTCTTGAATGGGGGGGGGAATCTGAAAATAACATCCCCTCTGTTTTATTATATACAGGAAAGCCTTAAATTATGTGGATCACACAATGAAGAGTCCTAGAAGACCTGGTGGTGTCCATACATTTAGTCAAATTGGTGCAGTCCAAATCAGCAAGTCACCGTGTGAACCCCATATGGAGAAACTGATTGATTCAAAAAGGAGTGTGACAGTGTTGCATTCTTTCATCTTTGTTATTCAACCTGTATACTGGAGTGATCACGAGGAAGCTGGAACTTTAAAAATCAGATTGAAAGAAGGCCCATCAGCAATCTTTGCTGACAACATAAATCTCCTCTCAGAAATCAAATGACATCTGATCAAAACATCTGATCAAAGGATTAAAGAAAAAAGCCAGAAATTTGGTGTCTTTATGAACATTACAAAAAAAAGAGAGCTCATGACCATTGTGAGGAATGGAAATGTCAAAAGAACAATTGATAGAGAAGAGATCAAATGACCTCAAGACTTCATTTGTCTAGAATCTCAGACTGATCAAAGCAGTGAATGCAGTCCAGAAATAAAGCATCAAATCACATTGGTTTGCATAGCCATGATGAGCATGTAATGAGTATGGGAAAGCAAGGACACCATTCTGGCAACTACATGCAGATTAATCTACACTATTATCTTTCCCATAGCTACCCATTGTTGTGAAAGTTGGACCACAAAAAACTAAACAGGAGGAAAATCAATTAATTTGAACTGTGGTGTTGGAGAAGACTCCTGCATGTTTCTTGGACAGCAAAGGTGATAAACAAGCAAGAATAGGAACATATAAAAGCAGACAGATTGCTGGAAAGCAAAACTGCAAAATTCCACTTTACTTGTTTTGGCTATGTGATGCACTCAAACTCACTGGAATAGGCAATTATGTTTAGAATGGTCAGTGGTGAAAGCAAAACAAGTTGTGAAAACCCCCACATTGGCTAGATATCGTCAAAACAAATGCTAACCAGAACATATGAAACCACACAAGCAGTCATGGGCCTCCCAAGGCATGCCCCTGTTTCTCCAGCACTCCAAGGACTGCATTGGCTGCCAATTGGTTTCCGAATGTGATTCAAAGTGTTGGTTATAACCAGTAAATGGCTGCCATTCATGGCCCTACTGGAACGGTCAGGAGGGGGGTGTACGAGTGCATGTGGGGTGTGGAGGTGCATATGAGAGTCATGGCCGAAGCCGTTCCGCCCGGAAGCTACCAGAGGGAATAAATCCTGCAAGAAGGAAAGGATTTCTTCCTGATGGCAGCTCCCGGGTGGAATGGACCACCAACACTGCCACTGCCACTCAGGAACCCAGCCTCGTGGCTGTCAGCAAAGGCGTTCCATTTAGTCCCACAGGGGAACTGCCAGAAGGAAGAAATCTGGGACTAAATGGGGTGCCTTTGCTGGATACCATGGGGTTGGGTTCCTGCGCGGCGGTGATACATCCTGCCCAGGGGCTACCAGCAGGAAGAAATCATTTCCCGTTCACCAGAACATTCATGGTTCTTCTCGGCAAGTTCGGTCTCCACAGTGGGGCATGTCTGGCCGGGCTAACCAGGGCAGCAGCAGTGGCAGCCGCACAAGTACTGAAGGGGGGCAGGCCTGGCAGCTGCAGCAGGAAGTGCCCACCCACCGTCTTTATTTTTTCCTGCCTCGATTTCTTCCCGATGGTAACTCCCAGGTGGCATGGACTGCTGCCGTCGTGACTGCCACGCAGGAACCCAGCCCCGAGGCTGCCGGCAAAGGCGCCCTGTTTAGTCCCAGATTTCTTCCTTCTGGCATCTCCCATGGGATTATATGGACCACTTTTGCTGACAGCCATGGGGCTCGAGCAGGCAGAATGTCAGGCATGCTCCTTGCTGAGCCAGGGCAAGAAGCAGCTCGGAGAGGTTGCTGCCGCCCACCATGCTCCCCCTCCAGGCCTGCCCTGGAGCATTTTTTCTGCTGTTGGCCACTTCTCTGAGCTGCTTCTTATGCTGTCTCAGCTAGGAGATGCACCCAGTACTCTGCCTGCTTGAGCCTCCCTGGTCCCACTCTGGTTGTGGTGGAGCAGCAGACATGTCTCCTGGCTGAGCAAGCTTGAGGAGCAACTTGGAGAGGTGGCCAATGCCTGCTACGGCCACCCGCCAGGCCCAACCTTGCAGGAACTGACAGCTGCTGCCGCCGCAGACTCCAGCAGCAAAAAGTGCTCCAGGGTGGGCCTGGTGGGTTGGCCTGGTGGGTGGCAGCCACCTCTCTGAGCTGCTTCTCATGCTGCCTGCTTGGACCATCCTGGTCCTACTCTAGCTGCTGTGGGGCAAACGCACATCTCCTATCTGAGCCAGGAAATGAGCCGGGCAGCTTGGGTCTCCTCTCCAAATGGCCCCAGCAATGGCAGAGGTGCCCCACACCCCCTGAACGAGCGCTGCATTCTCTGGCCCCATCTAGCAGTAGGTGTTGTCATTGCTGGCTGGGGCAGCGAGATTTGGCTTCTGCACATGCGCAGAAGCTGAATCTTGCATACACGACATGCACACCACACGTGCACCATGTGTGCATGGCAGGTGATGATGGGATGCACGCGCAACTCCATTTTTGCTGGTGGAATGGTGTTCCACCCCGTCCTGGCAACAGCCCACCTCTAGTTATAACCTATAAAGCCCTACATGGCATCGGACCAGATATTTGTGGGACTGCCTTCTGCCGCATGAGTGCCAGTTATCAGTTAGGTCTCACAGAGTTGGCTTTCTCCAGTTTTCGTCAACTAGATAATGTCACTTGGTGAGGCCTAGGGAAAGAGCCTTCTCTATGGGGGCTCTTGCCCTCTGGAATCAGCTCCACCAGAGATTCGTACTGCCCCCACCCTCCTTGCCTTCCATAAGAACCTTAAAACCTATCTTTGCTGCCAGACTTGGGATCATTAGATCTTAGGCTCTGGCTGATGCGTATGAGGTATGTTTCTGGTTCGAATGTGAATTAATGATTTTTTAATGCTCCAGGGTTTTCAGCATGGGTTTCAGAATATTTAATTATATTAATTGTATTTTAGCAATTTATATTGTATACTGTTTTCTTTGATGTGTTGTGAGCCACAACGTGTCCTTGGAGAGGGGTGGCATACAAATTCAATAAATAAATAAATAAGTAAGTAAGTAAACAAACAAACAATCAAACAAACAAACAAATGCTATTACTATACAAGATTGCGAAATGTAAGGCATTGGAGGGGATTGACATGATTGAATTGATTTGTAGGGTGGTGGAAAACCATTTACACTTTCTCTCATGGCTAATCTGGTTACAGAACATACTCAGATTAAATCAACAGTTTAATCGTGAACAAAGGCTTTAGTCAGACAGAATATTTTGTTTCTAATTGGGAAATTGAAAATGAAGTTTAAAACAAACTTTGCATGCTTCTATTGAACATTGAAAAATATCTCATTACTGTAAGGGCAGTAACTGAAGCCAGTATGTGTTCTACTGAATCTGGAAAACGAATTCATTATATTTTATGAAACAAATTAACAAGATGAACTGTTCAAAGGAATATTTCTGATTTATAATTTCACTTATGTTTAACATTATACGTTTTGACTCCTTGCTCAATGCATGAAAGTAAGTGCATTTAGTTTTTGAGTCAGTTTGTCAATGACTTACTCATCAATATTATCATAGTTTGTTATTTTTTAAATAAAGGTGGATTGTCCTCACTATGGAAATATTTTAGGGTTTGTGTCCAGCAGGTTATTACATTGCTGGATTACTTTGCAGTACAAGGCTAAAACCATTTGCCTTATCCAAATGCAACATTTGCTCAAATCAGTAAATAAAATAAATGGCTATTCGTGGCAAGAGTTACAGATAATCTAATGTTCAGTGTCATACTATTCCTTTTTAGGAGGTATATTGGCATCGGAGCCTGAAGTAAGTCCCCAGTATCACAATCTCAATAGATTTATGGCCCGTGGTGTCAAAGCTTATGAGCCTCTATAGCCATGATGGCAAACCTATGGCATCCGTGCCAGAGAGGGCACATAGAGTCCTCTCTGTAGCATGGGCACTGTTGCCAGCTGCACTTCAGGTTTCTGCATTGACTGATGGAGTGCAGGGAAAAAGCCTGAAAATTACCAAAAACAGCCAAAAAAAAACCAGGCTGCTTTTTTGGGTAATTTCTGAGCCTTTCGGAAGGAATTTTTAGGCTATTTTGGCCATTGCTGGCTATTTTCAGGCCATTTTTGGCATTCCAGCAGAAAAATGAAAAATGGCCTGAAAGCAGCCCAAAACCGACCTGAAAATGATCCATAAGCTGCCCCCCAAAACAGCCTGAAAACACTCTCCCAAAAGGCCAAAAAAGAAGCATGCGACCACCCAACCAGCTAGTCTTCAGGTTTTCAGCACTCTAGCACACACACATGTACATGCGTTCCAATTTGGGCACTCAGTGTCAAAAAGGTTCACCATTACTGCTCTATAGATTATGGGGATATGTAAATAATAGATCATTATCAAAAACTAAATCATTAAATTATGTGACATCATAAATAATTAGCATGAATTTGTGAATCATAATTGTCATATTATATAACATGTGGTATATGGGCTTTGCATTGCCTAGCAATAAGTTTCCACCAGCAATTCAAATGTCTGGCTTGGACTGAAATAGGCCACTATATCATGGCAAATATGTATGTATAGGAAAACTACCTCTGGTTAGTGCTATGTCCAATCTATTCAGTGCCTAGAGCTTGGAGAAATGTTTAATGAGTGTCCAGTCACGTAGGTGGTCTCCTTCTTAGAGGTAATCTAGCATCCTCACTTCTGAAAATCCTTGAAGACCAAATTATTCTTATTTGTATTTCATTTTTTAATTTGATTTTAAGTTATTTTCGATAATGGCTTGAGGTTGTTGTTGTTGTTGTTGTTGTTGTTGTTGTTGTTGTTATTATTATTATTATTATTATTATTATTATTATTATTATTATTATTCCATGAGTGGGGTTCTTCAGAACAGCAGTGTAAAAATGCAATATCCAGCTGTTCATTCCCAAAAGTGGCTCTATTACCCTGAACAACTTGTTAAACAGCTACTTTCTATAGATAATATACCACGGCACGTCAAACATGTTATTGCCATACATTTCCTGGTATAGTGCAATGTGGTGTTATAGGGCAGTCCTCTAAATCAGTGAAAAAAATATACATGTTTTAAAGAATTGAAGACTAATGGTATGTAACAAATCCTGTATCCTCCTAAATAATTTTGTCTTAAAATTGGAAATGCAACATAGCCTTGTTGCAAAGTCTGATAGAAATGTCTTTGATATAAATTTAGATCAGATACAGTGTTTTTAAACAGAACTAAGTGTTTGGTTTATGTATCACTCTCGGTTTTGACTATATTTTAACAGCTTTTGCAGACTGTTTGGACTTACTTCATAATAATCCACATTTGACTTTGTTTTGAGCACACAAGGTATAAGGAAGTAAATTTGAAATGCATCCTAAGTCACTGTTACAGGTCACATTGACTTTATGCTTTTAATGCTTTTCATCAACCTCCCCTTCAACTTCTGTGCACTTAAAAGAAAAAACCCCAAGAGAATATTTGCTTCATTTTACAATCTAATAATCTTTGCAAAAAAAGGAGGTGGGGGTGGAAAATAAAAATGAAAAAAAAAACACAGAACTTGTTAACTTTACAAGGCATTATAAAGTTATTTTACTAGTCAGTCTGAATGGAAACAATTTAAGAAGACAAAACCAAATGAAATGGAGTCAGCTTGTCAAAAGTTCATGGAATGGATTATTCCAACTTATATTGTATATGCAATAAATTGACTATTTAGCAATACACATCCATTCAAGGCAAACATGATTAGCCTCTCAACCAGAGTTGACATGATTAGAAGAAAACTTTAGTGCAGATTATCTGAAGGTGACCTAAGAATTTGGATTGATATTGCCTTTAGTATGTTATGTATTATTAAATATCTTTTTTCATAATTGTTTCAATTTATAATATTACTTTGGGGATCATTGTGAGGAGTTGTTGTAGATAGAAAAAAAGTATGAAACAAAGGTAACTCTTAGTTTGTGCCTTTGCCAAAGGTTTTCCAAATAAATGTAATTAACTTGTTATGTTATGCTTTGGCAATTAAAATGTATTATTTCAGTATTATTTCACTTCCTTCATTGGTCAAAGCTGAAACAAATGCTTTCTTCAAAAAAAGAGAGAGAAAGACCTATTAATTACCTTTTTAAAAAGAATGCTCAAGGATGTTTTAGATTTTTTTTTGAAAGGCACCACAGTACATTTGTGCAAAGTGCTGCTCTACTAATTGTTTCATCCCTGAAAAGTTGCAGTTATCTGTCAGCCTTCAAATATAATTGGACCCATTGCTATTTTTAAGGTCTCTGTTCCATTTGTAGAGTATAGAATTCCATGGCAGAAGAAAAATGCTGTTCTAATTGAATCATTACTTACAAAGACAAGGCAATGGGGTTCATTTTATTCAGCATTGTATGTATTATACTCTTATAGCTTTCATTTTTCTTTCATATGGTTTTACCCTACGCGGGGAGGATTTGGTGTGGGGTTGTTGTTTTTTTTGAAGGGGATGGAAAGAAGTTTTAGCAAAAAAATGGACTTTTTTTGTTATTTAAAAATTTGCAAGTTGTTATGAGGAGGTTTGCAAACTGAGTTCAGTAGTTAGTTTAGAACTCATTGAATTGAAGAATCAAATTTAGGGCAGAACTAGTTTAGTTTGATCAATCTTTTTATCAATCTTTTTAATTGATAAATGTGGTGATACCATTGTGGTCAATTGGAGTTATACAGATCCAGTAATTGTAATAATAAAAAAGAAGGAAGCTCCCTAGGTCCAAATCCAGGGTTCCACGCTTTCCAAATATTTTTTTTTAAAAAAAATCCTCTTGGTCCTGAAAATCCCTGATAAATCCTAATAGAGACCATCAAGTCAAACTTTCTGCTGTCGAATTACAACTAATGTGAAATTGAAGTTATTTCTTGTTGAGCAATATGCTAAGCTGGCATAACCTAATATGTTTCCTTCACACCCATTTTATATGAATCTATTATTGAGTTAAGCAAAATCAGTATGAAGTCTTTACTAAACATACAAGGCTGAATTCTTTGGATACTAATTTGGATACTAATTCCTAATGATGAAAACTATTTTTCCCACAATGTGATTTGAATTTCCTTTCTGTAGTGATGACTACTTAAGACAAACTGCAATCATCATTTCAACCTCCAGGAAGATCAATTTGTTAGAGTCAAGGAGAAAACATAGTGGACTCCAAATTTGGGAAAAAACTCAAAGGGGAAAAATGCCATTAAAAGTATTCTTACTTATTATGGATAAGCCAGGTGCAGAATCAACATAAATAAATATTGTACTATTTCTAACACTGCATCATTTTTGAAATGAGTTGCTTTCCATAATTCTGTGAAAACTCATCTTCTTTTTAAAGTTAAGTAATGTGAATCCTCAGTTCAATTCCTTGGTTGTTCACTTATTTAATTGGGCCATTTTCTTTTCTTTTTTCTTTTTAAATCTGTTGTCCATACCTTTAATATTGCACACAGAGAACTGTTGAAACCCACCACAGGCATAGATATATTTGTGCATCTGAAGAATTTGTGGATAATACATTTTCTATATTCTTCTTGCTTTGAACAATTTTTAGTCTGCTTGGTATAGATATCTTTTACATTAGCTCCTACCTCACTTGTAGTGATGCCATTTTTTGGAGCTATTTCAAGTGACAAACCTCTCAGACATGAACATTCATAGGAATTCATCATCATAAACCCCACATGCAAGACAATCCCTCGGTGTCTCTTCTAAGTCCCCAAATCTGAAGTATTGAGAGAGATTATGCAGCTCTGTGGTTTAAGCAGTAATACATTCTCCAGGAGGTTCAACTTATTTGTGAAATCCCTGTATAATAATTGATGGTATTGGTGAGAAATGAGCCTTCAAGTAATTTCACAAATTCATCAAATATTTTTGACTTTTGCTGTAAGAGGCACAGTGAATTCTATTATTATGGGCCTGCAGTTAAAACTGCAGTTAAAGGGACAATTCCTTTTTATCCAGGGCCGGTTGTCTGTTTCCAGATAAAATTAGCACTATCGCTTAGCACTTACTTAGACTTATACACAGCTTATTCATAGTACTTTACAGCTGTCTCTAAGCATTTTACACTTTCCAGCATATTGTTCCCAACAATCTGCGTCCTTATTTTATTGATCTCAGAAGGATGGAAGCCTAAATCAACTTTGAGCCAGTGAGAATAAAATTACAAATCTAACCATTTGCACCACCATGTCTCTTTGAAAAATAAAAGAAAGCTTCTCTGTGTATGAATCCCAGGATAAAAGTTGTCTAAATGGTGAAATCTTTCTGTGTTCAGCTTATCGGTAGAATTTGAAAGTGGATCTACAATTCCTGCTGCTTTTCAGCTCCCAGAATATTTCACCTTTGTTCCAAAAATAAATAAATTAAAATAAATTAAAAAATGAGAGGCACACATAGATCTGAAACTTATCTCATTTTTATTGTTACAGCATAGAAGTGTCAGGCGCTCTGACCTACAACTCTCAATTTGCAAGGGGAAAATGGATTGAGAAATAGTAATTAGCAGCACAGCTCCCCACCCCTAGCATTTGTAAACAAGATCAAACTAGGTTACTTCTCTCCATTTTCCTTTCATGCACATGGATTAAGCTACTTTAGGGTAAAAGACTGGCCAAAAGTCAAGGCAGATTCCAAAGCAAGCAATCTTCTCCATTATTAAATTACTACCAATGTTACAGTCAAAGGTATAATTTGACATTTTATGAAGAATTCTGCCTTTATGAAGACTAGAATTTGAAAAACAAACAAACAAACAACCAGATTATTTTACACAGCTGGAAAGAACTGTACGCCTCTGATATTAAATATTGGTTTTAAGAGATATTTTCCAGCAATATTTGAAATGCTTTCATATTCTAAAAATGAGAAGATGTAATAATAGATTCCTATATGGTTTACAGTGAAGAATTACAAAGAAATTACTTAGGTCTACCTGTTTTTTATGAAATTACTTTTTGTAGCATCAGTAATAACAATGTTTCCCCTCCCAAAATATTTATTTTCAAGAACATATGCTGGTAATAATATAGTAGTAATGATGCAATTTTCCAATTTCACCATAAAAAATTATGATGAGTGATGTGTTCTATAGATCACAATGATTAAACCATGATTTGCTAAATAAGTGCCATTTTTTATTCATATTGCTACGTCCTTGTTAAGCAAGACATCACATGTTTGTGACTTGTGATTTCATTTTTGTATTCTCCATTCTGGTTTTTAAAAGCTAATTGCAAAGCACATGAATCATGATCATAGGACACAGTGACATCTATAAATGCAAGGAGGTTGCAAATCAGCCAAACAGAAATGACTTGAGTGCAGGATGCTGTGATAGATGTAAATGCAAGGATTGGTTACAAAACTGTTTTTTCCTGTTTCAACTGTCATTAACATTGAATGGTTGTTAAATGAGCCAATCAATAAGCAAGGATTACTTGTATCTCATTAATTTTGTTTTGTTAGTGTGTTATGTAGCAATATAATTACATTGTCATTTATTTAGAAAACCATGATTTAGCTTTGCTATGAAAACACATTTATCTTTTCTTGTCTTGCAGGAAAGACATCAGTTTTATCTGAAACCAAGAAGAAAGCTTTAATGATCCTGTTACCAATCTTGTTTCCATTTATGTTTTGTTTAACTGGTAGAATTATTGAACTTTAGGATTAAATAAATGGCTGGATGGGGAGAGAATTTTTAGAAATACTGTTTAGCTTCTTTTACAAGGATAATCTTCTGAAGGAATAGATGACTGAAAGATAAACTACAATATTGGCAGTAAATATTATATTCTCTCTTTCTGTGTGTTTTCCTTACTATTCAACTATAATATCTTTTAAGTCAAACATGGTAGAATACGAGCACCATAATCAGACAATTGCTTATAGGAAAGGTAATGGTTTATTCCTAAAAAAGATTATGAAATATTACAGTTCAAAATATTACAAAAAGTCACTGGGAATTTTTTTTCTGGATATCTGAGATTTCCTAAAACATGGGAAATTTACCTTTGTATACGTTAATAATAATAGTCCACAAGGTATTCAAAATAGATTTGGCATTTTTATCCACCTATTGAGTGCTTACCAAGGCTCTGGGATAGACAAATGTTGATGTTTGATAGTGTTACTCTTGCAGAATGTAAATTCTGAGTAAAGTTGCCCTTGGCAATTGATTGATGGTAATTTTGTTAATGCCAATGGTTTTCAAGTGGTGTTCCAGTTGTTTTGGGTTTACACACAAGGCATCTATTACTATTGATAATACTTCTGCTTTTTCTGGCCACATTTTTAATTGTTGATGAACTCTAATACTTTTATTTTATCATTTTCCTGTAAAAATAGTTAATTAAAATATCTTTCAAATAATAACGAAAAAATGAAACTGGGGGAATGGATTCTGACTAGAAAGGGGTTTGAAAACATAAAGTAGGTTGCTCTCTTTAATTGTCAGAAGAGTCAATAAGCATAATAAATAGCAAATATTTATGTTAGCTAATGATACTCTCAGAATGGGAGAGTCAGGAAAGAGGCATTTATGAAGATGCAAAATTTATCAGTATCAGAGTGGCATCTATAATAAACTACCCTCTCATCTTATCTAATGCAACATTCCTGATCTAAAGCTGATATACTAATTTATTTAAAGATTATGATAAATTTTGGAGGATATATAATCAGTAACCTTATAGGAGTCCAGTGATCATTGTAATTTTGTGCCAGTGGTGGATTGCTATTGGTTTGCCCCACTTTGGGTGAACTAGTAGCGCCGGCGCTGGGAGGCTCCACTCACATGCCTAGAAACCATCAAAGATGATCTTTGCAGGCACAGAAGCTTCTGCACGCATGCACTTCTACGAACTGGTAGCAAAATGAAAAACATTACTGATTTGAGCATGCTAATAAATTATAACTTTGCCAGTGTGAATGCATTATAAATTCTAGATTTAGTGCTATAATAAAGAGTCTTGTGAATCTATGGGACCTTATTCATTCATTCATTCATTCATTCATTCATTCATTCATTCATTCAGTACTGATTGGTTATATATAAGACATAACTCGGAGAGTTATAATAATAATAAAAAAATATTATTATTAATAATAATAAATTATTATTATTATTAACATGATTATTATTATTATTATTAATGATAATAATAATAACTTATTAGATTTGTATGCCGCCCCTCTCCGAAGACTTGGGGCGGCTCACAACAATAATAAAAACAATGTTACAGTGGAACAAATCTAATATTAAAAGAGAAAAAACATATAAAACCCCATCATTTAAAACCAAACAATACATACATACCAAAAATAAAATATAAAAGCCTGGGGGAGGTGTCTCAGTTCCCCCATGCCTGGCGATATAGGTGGGTCTTGAGTAATTTACATGATATTGATACTAATAAGAGAGAAATGTAAGACAGGGTGGTAGACACACTGGTGCACTTATGCACACTCCTTAATGACCTCTTAGGAATCGGGTGAGGTCAACAGTGGGTAGTCCAAGGGTAAAGTTTTGGAGGTTTGGTGATGAAACAACAGAGTCCAGTAATGAGTTCCATGCATTAACAACTCAGTTGCTGAGAGAGGGGCATGGTCTGATGGCCGCGGGAGCTGGAACCTTTCCTCTCCCTTGGAAAGGTTCCGAATCCCCACTGTCCAGGGGTTCTGGCCCTTTTGGACCAAACCGAATCCTTCCTGATAAATAATGGGAGGAAAGGGAAAAGGCATTATTAAAGGAGGATTAATATGGAATAATAATTAATATTGATAGTAAAAATGGATGGAGTAGGGAAAATATGAATCTAGTAGATTAGGGAAGATTATTTACACTGAGTTCGATATTGGAAGGTACATAGAATAGGGAAAATACATAGATTAGGGAAATATATAGATTAGGGAAGATTATCGCACTGGAATTGGCAGTGAAAGCAATTAGAATGGGGAAGATTATTGCACTGCTATGACAGTGACACATATAATAGGGAAGATAATTACACTGGTCTTGGCAGTGGAACCTATAGATTAGGGAAGATCATTACACTAAAAGCAACAGTGGAAGATATATAGATTAGGGAAAATTATTGATATTTTTTTTGAAAAATTATTCAATAATATGATATATAATGATTATGATTTGTTAAAGCAGAAATATATATTGGTATAATGAAAGGAATGAAATCAATGGGGAATACGTTTTTAAATTTTTAAAACGCAACTTTTCCTCCTATGTATATTGATATTGTTATAATTAGTTTAAGATTTGATATGTATAGTTTTCTTTTATTTCCTTCCTGGTATATAAAGAGAAGTAATTTTGGAAATTTATTTTGCTAAGGGCAGTTACAATAAGGTGAGGGTTTTCAAAAAGTAAGAATGAATTTAAGAATATAAGAAATGGATTGTAGCACGATGGTATAGTTTTGGTAGACAAACAGCAAATAGCCACGAGAAATTGAGATAGCTAAAGGCACTTTGAATTCAAATCAGGGCAAAGGAGAATACAGTGATACCTCGTCTTACAAACGCCTCATCATACAAACTTTCCGAGATACAAACCCGGGGTTTAAGATTTTTTTGCCTCTTCTTACAAACTATTTTCACCTTACAAACCCACCGCTGCCGCTACGATGCCCCGCCTCTGGACTTCCATTGCCAGCGAAGCGCTCATTTTTGTGATGCTGGGATTCCCCTGCTGGGATTCCCCTGCAGCATCGGCAAAAACACAGAAGTCCGAAGGTGGGGTTTCCCATGGAGGGGAGCCTCAGGGAATCCCAGCAGCGCAAAGAGTTTTGGGCTTGCACGCATTAATTGCTTTTCCATTGATTCCTATGGGAAACATTGTTTCGTGTTACAAACTTTTCACCTTAAGAACCTCGTCCTGGAACCAATTAAGTTTGTAAGACAAGGTATCACTGTATCTGAAATCTGGATGATAGGATTTGAAAAGAAGGAGGCAGAGGATGAATGATATGTAACAGAATAAATTGGATAAATAATTAGGAAATTTGGATTAAGAGTTTGACATTTGGTATTATATTGTATTGTATTCTAATTTGAGGTATGTGAATTTGAATCTCTGTAAGGTGTGGAAAAACAATAAAAATTTATACCCTCACCAAAAAAAACCCCAACTCAGTTGCTGAAGTCATATTGTCTACAGTTTAAGTTTTGAGCGGTTTACTTTTACTTTGTATCTGTTATGTGCTCATGTATTGTTGTGGTTCAATCTGAAGTAGTCATTGACAGGAAGGACATTGCAGCAAATGATTTTATGGGCTATGCTTAGATCGTGTTTAAGGCGACGAAGCTCCAATTTTTCTAAGCTTAGGATTTCAAGTCTGGTTGCATATGGTATTCTGTTGCAAATAGAAGAGTGGAGGACTCTTCTCTTAAAATATCTCTGGACACTTTCTAATGTATTAATGTATTTACATTACTTAATGTATTTACATTTACTTAAAATTTAAAAGAGACTGATTCAGGTATTCTGCACATATGAACTTAGTAAGTACTTCATCATTCCTTGTGTTATAGAATTGCTCACAGGCAGAGATTTCCTGACTGTTTCAAATACTTCTAAAAGCCTAAATGTTCCCACAAGTCAAATTCAGTTCTTGGTGCATCCATCAGTGAAGTTGGCAACAATACTGTGTGCCATATCTTTCTTCCTGAATGATTTTTCAGTCACTAAGTTTAGCAAATAAACTACGGGGAGGCTTAGTAAGTAAATAAAGATCACACCAAGGTTTTACCAAAGCTTACTATGCAGAATAGCTGCTGGCTTCTTAAATGATATAAAATATAGCTTTAAAAAGCCAAGTCTTTCTAATCCAGGGCAGTTAAGAAGAAGAGCTGTTCCACTAAGCAGGGCAATCTTGACACTGACAAAGATGGGGGGGGGGGAGAGAGAAGGTAATATATTGCATTAGATGAAAATTACAATAGATTGACTGAACAAGAGGTGAAATTGCATTCATTGCCACAACACAACACAACAAACACAAAATTAATCTAAATAATTGTTTAGAATTAGAACCCTTTTGGCAAGCAATATTTTAATCTGCATCACTGACTATTGAATGCAAGTGGATTCTCAAGTTCTTTATCTTTGTGAACTGTTTTTCTGAACTGTATGTGTTGGAAATTATGTCTTGGTTTTGAATCTACTAATTTGACTTGTGAATTGAGTTTAATTCCAGTTTTGGGACTGCCTATAGATTGACCTATCCTACAATGTCCCCTTAGTTTTTATATGTTGCTTGACAGTTTGTTTTTTTAAAAAATGTGAATTGACCTTGGACTGATTACTCATGTGAGTGTAAGAGCTCGATTTTGGACTTTAGTTATACCATCCCCTAAATAGGACATGTATTAGGAATGGTTAATTGTTGATTCATTTGTTTAATCAGGGAAAAAGAAATGGGAGAGCACGCTTTTTTAAAAGCACAATATCTCTAATTTTCTCATTGGGGAGGAAGACGGTTTGTTCTATCCAGTCTTCTGAGCAGCTCTACTTTTAGAAAAAGGTACAAAATTTTATATTGGTGGAAACATTTTATTGTCATTTACTCTATTATGAATGAGAACCTAACAGGAACAAACATAAGGTATGTACTACAGACTTCATTTCTCAATTTATTCAACTTGTTTAACAATAATGACAAATATTTCATCCGTCCTTAAGAGATTGAAGGGGGGAAATGGAGAAGTCTCAACTGAGCCTTCTGTATACTATAGAATGTGTCAGCAGTATTTACTTGGCTAAATCATTTATTTGCTACATACCATGTGAAAGCTCAATGAATAGATCTTTATAATTGAGAAATCCATTGGGGGGGGGGCATAGCCAGAGTTATGTATTTCTATTTTCCCCTAGATATGGGTTATCTTTCTGAATGTTATCAAAAGTTATTTAGAGGAGGCAAGATAAGATCCATTGGTAGGATGTGGTGCAACAGCATCAGTCTGACGGATGTCAACATTTTTATTTGTCTTTCCTTATAATAGAAATCTTAAAAGATGTCTGCTGTCACTGTAAGACAAATATTCACTTTTACATCGTGGTGTAAAATCTGATTCCCATTTTGTGCTTTCTGACATTGTAACATAATGGAACAAACTGAAAAAATAACTGAATTTCTAGTGCAAGACATCCTCACATTGTGATTTCTCCAGAAGAGATGCCATCTGTTTTTCAAGAATGATCATGGACAGGGGGAGGAATGGAGAAGATTAGATTAGATTAGATTTGAGGGAGTAGATACAATTAGATTGCATACTTGACAATTAATTTTCACACACATAAAAATTAGGGTTATAAAACAAAAATATTTACTGATATTAATGGGAATAAATTGTTGTAATTCACTGAAGTGGATCAGTCGTGACATTATAAGGGGAGGATATAAAACTAGTATCTATTAGTCTTCATTACAAGACTTCCACAACAAAGTATATCATTGGAAAGAATGTTGTCATGATAGAAAATGGATCTGCAAGAATTAATGTTTAAAAATAAAGCATCCATTTTATGGAACATTAAATAGGATAGTGATGCTTTTCCAGCCCTTTTATTTTTGTGAGGTGCTTGGTGTTCTTTGGGCTTGGTTGTTTTCTTTCAGATGTTTCATAACCAACTAGATAACATCATTAGTTAGCTAGCACAATCAATAACAATAGCAATAGCATTTAGACTTATATTCTGCTTCATAGTGCTTTTACAATCTTCTCTATGTGGTTTACAGACTCAGCATATTGCCCCATAGAACCTGTGTCCTCATTTCACCCACCTTGGAATGATGGAAGGCTGAGTCAACCTTGAGCCAGTGATGAGATTTAAACTGCTGAACAGTTAGCTCTAACCACTGCACCACTCTGGCTGAGAGAGTACTCAAAATTCAATCCTGACCTACAAATATTCTCTTCCACCAGCATTTCCTAAAAAAGGACCGAAGACACTGATTGATGGGAAAATCCTTGGGTTTAAAGGTTAAATTGCATATCCATAATGTGCATAAACTGATTTATTTCAGTAGCATATTTACTCTCAGGACTAAAAACATTAGTTATCGAGATCCGTATTCAAAAATCTGAAAGGAAGAAGAAATTATGGAGCTTTTAAATTTGCATTAATTTCCTAAATTAAAGAAAAAAGTAGTATAGACTCTTTTAGGCTTTGCATTTGCTTTATTAGTTCAGATTTGTTGTAGGTACAAAATGAGAAACTATTAGATTTTTGACAGTGTGTTGAGATAATGTGTACCTTTTAATAGGATACATTAAAGAGAGGCAGAGCTGAAAGCAACTTATGTCCTGTTAAATTATTTCTGGCAATTCATAGTTTTTTTGCTTTTGTAATTATTTTCCCCTCTCTGGTTGTTCCGTTATAATTTAAAAACTGGATGTAAGAAGGGCTACTGTAAATTCTATAAATAATTATGATCTCTCACAAAAGAAGCCTTATCCGGAAGATTAAAATAGCCGGATAAGAACTGTTGAAGAAGGTAATCTAGTGTTCTGAGCTATTTAAGGGGAGACATTATACTTAGAGCATTCTTTCTTCTAATTAAATGCTTTGTTGCTTCTCTGCTTTCTTCTATTACATTAAAAAGACCACATTTACTAGGTCTATATTCCTATATTTTTGAGTTAATATTAGAATCCTGAGCCTAATTTTAGTTCCAGACTAGATAGTATTGACCATGGACTGACTGGTGCTAGGGCCTGATCTTTTGGTGGAGAGTATTCTGTTGATGACTCTGTAAAAATAGTGAAATTCAATTGTATTTATTCTATATCTTATCAGGTGATATCACCTCATTATTTTTGTCTTCTAATCACATTTTGAATAGGGAGCTCAGAAATTATAGAAAGGGGGTAGATATGTTGACATTTAGGATTGATACTCAATATTTGTTTGTTTGTTTGTTTGTTTGCATTGAAAGGGACGTTGCAGGTCATCAAGTCCAACCCCCTGCTTAAGCAGGAAATCCTACAGCACCCCAACCAAATGGCAATCCAATCTCCTCTTGGGGAGAAGTTGGGGAGTTCACAACCTCCCTTGACAGGCAGGCTGTTCCACTGGTTGCTCGCTCTGACTGTCAGGAAGTTCTGCCTTATTCCTATGTTGAATCTCTCCTTGGTCAGCTTCCAACCATTGTTCCTCGTCTGGTCCTCTGGTGCCCTGGAAAACAGTGTGATCCCCTCCTCTCTGTGGCAACCCCTCAAGTACCTGTAGACTGCTATCATGTCCCCACTCGCCCTTCTTTTCTCTTGGCTATCCATGCCCAATTCCAGCAATCTCTCTTCAATCTCTCTCATCTTGGTTTCTAGTTCCCTAATCATTTTGGTTGCTCTTTTCTGCACCTTCTCCAGAGTTTCTATGTCTCTTTTGAAGTGTGGTGACCAGAACTGAATGCAGTACTCCAGATGTGGTTTGACCAGGGCATTATAGAGTGATATTAATACTTCTCTGGTCTTGGAGTGTATCCCCCTTTTGAAACAGTTTAGGATTGTGTTGGCCTTTTTAGCCACTGCTGCACATTGCTGGCTCCTATTTAGTTGATTATCCACCAAGACTCCGAGATCCCTTTCACTGTCACTACTGCTAAGTAGGGTTCCTCCCAGCCTGTATGCATGTCTAGGTGTTTTTTTTTACCTAGGTGAAGGACTTTACTCTTCTCGACGTTGAACATCATTTTGTTAGTATGGGCCCACAGTGATAATCTATCTAGGTCTTTCTGTATTTTGAGCCTATCCTCTAAGTTGTTGGCTATCCCTGCCAGCTTGGTGTCGTCTGCAAATTTGATTAGTTGTTGAAGAGCACAGGGCCCAGGACAGAACCCTGTGGTACCCCACTGCCTATCTTCTTCCATGTGGATTTGGAGCCATTGAGGACAACTTGTTTATCCTTTTTTATTGAGCACCTAGAAGGGAAGAGGGACATACATGGCAAATTTCAAGTTTGTAGGTTTTATGGTCCTGGAGCTATTGTTTCACCTACAAAGGGCACAATTTCATGTCTTTCAACAATCTTTAATTAGCTTTTGGTCAATTTTTTTCAATCAAAATGTTATTGATGATGCTTGTGTTCTAGCCTGGAAAAGAATTTGTGAGAAGAGAACTATGTTTCCAATATATCTGAAAACTATGGATTGAACTATGGATTGAACTATGGATATAAATTTATATTCTGAATTAGCTAATTATGACATTGGTTCATTTACTAATTTAGATTTAGACCAAGTTTTATTTTTAATGACATGATTTTATGACAAAATAGACATCTTCTATGAAAATCTGCAAGATCTTTTTTTTTAAATCCAGAAACTCCTTTGATATTTAAATTTCCTATGCACACCCAGAGTCTTAAAGATCAGAGCCTGACACTGAACTATTCACAAGATGTCAACTGTTGCACAACTTTTAATGTTATTTCCATTATATTAAATAGTAGCTAGCACTTTGATATAATATCTGCAACTAATGAAACAATTCATATTAGTGCAATTTTATTGAGTGCTCATATATCTATACATCTCCTGAGCACAATTGGCTGCAAGCAATTTCTTAAAGAATGTTTTCTTTTCTTATTCTGAAATCTTTTAGTAGATTACTTCCATTTGAAAATATTCATTAATATTACAACATCATCCAGTATTTTCAAAAAGAAAAAGTTAAATTTCTTTGAAATAATGGCTGAGATAGATCTTTAAAAGTATTTGCTTTAACTTGTTTTTTGGCATTGTATATTCTAAGCTAATTTACAAATATGGACTTTTTGTAGATTTTGTAGATTTTCACAGGTGTAGGTATGTACTGTAGGTCTTGATGTATCTTACATTGGAAAAGACCCGAATTCAGCAAGACATACTCCAGAGCCCACAAGCAGGTATCTCTGTTGCCACCCATTCGGCTCTGCCTCCCACTGCCTCCTCCCTCCCTTGCTGGACTGGCTTGTGGCCCACCCCACTCTGCCTGACCTGCCACCCCCAAATTACACCCCATCGCGAGACGCACATCCTACTTGACACACGTACCTCTATTGCATTCCTCAGTGTTGTGTCCTGAGCAGCTCTTTCTAAAAGAAATGTCTTGTGAGTTCAACCAAGCTTAATTGAACTTGTGAGACTTGTGAGGATGGACTGCCCTGGAGACTACGCTGAAGAATGGAAAGGAGCTACAAATGTCAGGTAGGATGCATGTCTCATGGCCTGCCCCATCTCCTGCACCTCCCCCCAAAATAAGCCATCCCCAAAAATAAAGGTACGGCATTTTTTCTGTCTTTTTTTTCAGGGAAACACTATATATGTGCATGTGTATCATATTTTTGCTGATAATGAAAAGAGAGACTTCTATAGATCTATTTCGAGCTCTTTTGATTTCTTCAGGTAGCCATACCCTTACCGGGATTTGAACCTCTGGGGTCTGCATTGCAAGGCAGCAGCTTTATTCAATTATATAATTTGCTACAATTTGTGAAGTTTGGAGAACCAGTAAATGCCACCTCTGACTGGCCTAGCCCCAATCTATTCTCTGCTTCCTGAGTACCAGGTGATCGGGAGGGGAAGAAATGTGGATTTTTCCAGTAACCTTCCCCTGTGGATTTTTCCAGTAAAAATCCCCTGAGGATTTTTCCAGTAACCTGGAGTTGGGAAGGAATGGAGATTTTACAGTATCCTTCCCCTACCATACCTATCAAGTCATGCCCATCAAGCCATGCCACGCCCACCAAGCCAAACCCATAGTACCGGTAATAATAAAATTTGAATCCCACCACTGTCACTGTAATGACAGCCATTCTTGGAACTTGCATACAAAACAGTGTATTCTACGAAAAAGACAAAACTACAATATACTGATAGATGAATGGGAAAATACTATATGTGGTTCAACAGACTGAAATTTATATTATATTCTGGCCGTTTTTTTTTTAAAAAAAAATTACGTATGATTGCTATTTGTCATCAGATAAATTGTCTAAAATGTATAAAGATAGTTTGAATTTATGCTATAAATATGAACACCATGAAGGGACAATTTATCATGTATGGTGTATGTGTAGAAAAGCAAAATAAAATAAATAAAATGATGCAAATAAATTCACTGACTCAGAAGATTTTAATCACAAATGTACAATCAAATACTTTTCTTTTGGGATTCATGGATAAACAGTTAGAGGGAAAAAGCCATGAAACTTTGCTTTTATATATGACGACTGAAGCAACAATACTAAAGTGTGATGCTACCCACAAAAGAAGAATGATTTGTGAAGCAGATGGAATTTGCAAAGATGTCTAACTTGACTTCCTTGGTTAAGGAAAAGACAATATGTTTATATAACATTGAGTGGAAATCTTTTTACATAAAACAGAAAAAATGCACTTATAACTTATAGTTATGATTACTAGGATGTATATGTACATCATATACATCGTATATGTATATGATGTACATATGTGTGTGTGTATAGAGGGTTATAATATACAGTAGTCCCTTGACTTTCATGGGGGATACGTTCCAAGACCACCCGCAAAAGTCAAATTTCCGCAAAGTAGAGACGCTCCCTTCCGTCCTTCCTTTCTCCCCCCTCTCTCCTCCATTCCTGGTTTTACTTACCCCCAGAACCCGCATGGGCAATGGGTTGGCAAGCTGGGGGCAGGCGGCAGTAATGTTCGGCGTCAAGTGGAGCATACCAACTTTTCGAGAATTAAAGGGATCAGGAGGCTGGGGTGGAAGCAGAGCTTTTATTTAAAGAAGCAGGATGGCTGGGGTGGGGGGTGAGGAGGAGAGTTAAAATGCACAGTATTGTACATCGGGCAGCCGTGGGAAAACGTTCAAATGTTCAAAAAACCACAGAGTATTTTTTTATTAATATATTTTGAAAACCCGTGGTATAGCCTTTCCACAACAGTCAGACTCACGAAAGTCAAGGGACCACTGTATACAAAATACAAAAAGTGAGCTTTATTGTAATAATACAAAATATTTTATAATCACACTTAAAATATATTTGCTGCAGAACTACTTCTCTTTCTGCACTTTTGCCCTTTCTTTTCCTTTCTTTTTTCCTTTTGTATTACTTTGTGTTACTTTTTATGTTCCTTTTTAAAACTTTGAAGAAAAATATCATAGAGAAAAATATATACCGGTACTACAAATTGGAATAGACATTATAGATCTGTATGGCTCCTTCCATTGGGACGGAAGAGAGGCTTAAAAATCTGACTCTTTTCACAGATGCTAGACCAGGATAAGTGAACTGACTAAACGTTGTAAATCTTCAATTTGTCTTCACCACAAACATGATGGGTTTTACTGTTCTCATATTTATTTCATTATCTGTGGTTTATAACCATCTGTTGGCTGTCCAGTCAGTTGAAAATAGGCAGCCTTAGGAATTGAGCTGATCAGTAAATAAATAAGAGACTGTAATCAACAGTTTCATTAGAAAGCAGTTTGATGAAGCTCCTATTGAATCCTCACACAGAGCTGGTAATTGCAATTATGAGTAAGAAATTCAGAGTAGGAAATCTATCAGGCGGTTTCCATGCACTTTCAAGTCATTCATTTTTTCCCACTCATATGTTTGCTTTCTCCTGCTACTCGAACAGGGGTGTCAAACTCGTGTAGTTATGGTGGCGCCACATGAAATATTGGTACTTTTTCTCCCTTTGCTAAACTAGGTGTGGCATCACACATCTGGCCTCTAGGCCAGGAGTTTGACAGCCCTATATTAGAATATCCTTTCTGTGCTGACAATATCAGCACATCTAGGAGCAGAACTAAGATTTCAGGACTCTGAAAATTGACTTAGAGCTCATGATTGACATAGCCTCTTGAGTCAAACTGGTATGAATATTTGAATCAAACTTTTACATTCTGGAAAACTAAGAGCATTAAGTCTTTGGACCAGCCTTTCTCATCCTTTTGAGAAACTCAGAGAAATCCTTGAAATAGCACATATTGCGCAATATGCAAAGGACAGACACTTACCCTAATGTATTTTGTTTGTTTGTTTATTTATTTATTTGTTTGTTTGTTTATGATAGTGGTGGGTCTGATGAAATTGGATGAAATCACAAACTCAATTCATAACATGCTTTTTATTATTATTGAATCACTTGGCCAATTGAATCAGAGCCGATATGTGCAAATCTTTTAAAATATTTGATAAACTAACGCCTTCCTATCAGTTACGTCTAAGGAGAATTATAAGGTCTTTCAAATGCAAGGACAAAAATAAAATATAGTAATAATTGGACTTATACTGGTGTGTATATTTTTGTTACCCATGAACTGGGTCAATAGCTAGTAGCTTAAAAAGATGAAATCATGTCTTTATTGAAAGTTAATTAAGAAAGTTGGAATGTTTTCTTCTTCCTCCTCCTCCTCTTCTTCTTCTTCTCCTTCTCCTCCTCCTCATCATCATCATCATTATTTAAAAATTTATTGAAAGTACTTTAACATGTGGCTAGTATTACTATGCAAGTATACTGATATGTAGGAATATTTCAATGACAGTGTTTAGTTTATATGTTATTATATGTATTGAGGTGGAATCTGTGTTTCTAGAACTATTTATTATTTATTTATTTATTTGTCTGTCTGTCTGTCTGTCTGTCTGTCTGTCTGTCTGTCTGTCTGTCTATCTATCTATCTATCTATCTATCTATCTATCTATCTATCTATCTATCTATCTATCTATTAGATTTGTATGCCGCCCCTCTCCGCAGACTTTTAAAACTTCTATCAGTAGCATTGATCTAATTTTTGGGTTGTGTGCACATGCACCTGTACATATACTGTCTGTATATGTGTACATATACAATTTTCTGTGTATGTGTACAAATACAATCAGCATGTCTTGATATCTGCTTGTCATTCCGAGCATGACAGAGTAATGTACTGTAAGCTTGCATAGATACACTCCCTCCCACTCCTTAGTGACAGACACTATTAATAGTTTCCAGCTCATTGACTATGAGCTGGCTGGATCACCATACCTCAGGAGTTAATATTAGCTATAACACATATATTTTCGAGGCTAGCATAATGCCTAATATATAGATGATAAATGACAGCTCATGTGCTAAATGAAGATTTCAGACATTAGACTAACAGAATACTTATAGGCCAGGTTGATACATATTTTCCCCCTATAAGCAGGGTGGGCTATTGCCCACAGAGGAGGGAACACAGTGGGAACACAGTAGCAAAAATGGAGCTCCACCCCAGAGCACCCAATTTGCACTGAAAGATGTTGAAAGAAAAGGACCGTTGAACTTACCTGAACGGTCTTCTCGATGCACTGCAAGGAGAGTCCAACATGGGGTAATTCTACAGTCTGATTGGTAGGGACTGAGTTTAATTTAAATATTAGCCAGGCACCGCCCCCTAGCCCTCCAGTCTAATATGAACGAAGGAGCAGTAATGTAAACAAACATAATTTATTGAACAATAACTTCAAAGAACTTCAACAAGAAACATAAGTAACCAAGACCCTGGTCCCAAGCGGGAGGGTTTGGACTCTCCTTGCAGTGCATCGAGAAGACCATTCAGGTAAGTTCAACGGTCCTTCTCCAATGCACTTGCAAGGAGAGTCCAACATGGGATATACCCAAGTTACTCATCCAAGGGAGGGAGAAGGCTGGACCAGGGGCATCGAAAAGGAACAAACCCCTTGCAAAACCCTCCTCCCAAAGGCTGCCTCCGCTGAAGCAAAGGAGTCGATCTTGTAGTGCTTTATAAATGTAGATGGAGTCGCCCACGTTGCCGCCCGGCAGATGTCCTCTAACGGGGCTTGCGTCCGCCAGGCCGAAGAAGTGGCAGCACTACGCGTGGAATGGGCCGTAATCCCTTGAGGAATAGGTGTGTTCTTGGCTGTATATGCCTCCGATATGCAGATCCTCAGCCACCTACTGATAGTCTGAGAGGATACCTTACGTCCCATATTTTTGTTGGAAAAAGACACAAACAGGGCCTCGGAAACCCTAAATGCCTGGGTTCGACGAACATATATTTTTAAGGCCCGTCTGACGTCCAGCTTGTGCCACCTCAACTCCAAGGGATGAGTCCCACGGGCACAAAAATCAGGGACTACAATGTCCTGCGACCTATGGAAGTCAGAATTAACCTTGGGCAGAAAGGTTGGGTCCAAGCGTAGTACAACCTTATTAGGATAAAATTGGCAAAGGTCTGGTCTGGTTGATAGTGCCGCAATTTCCGACACCCTCCTAGCCGATGTAATGGCTACTAAGAAGGCAGTCTTAAGTGTCAAGAACCTTAGAGAGATTTGGCGAACGGGCTCAAAGGGAGGACCTGTGAGGGCATCCAAGACCAGGGCTAAATCCCACGATGGGAATCGATGTACAGTGGGAGGACTAACGTTGGCGGCTCCTTTCAGGAAATCCCTGACCCAAGGATGTCTCGCCAGGGGTTGGTAGTAATTCTTACCCAGAACAGTCGATAACGCCGCCACATGACGCCTAAGAGTATTAGGTGCAAGGCCCTTTTCCAGTCCAGCTTGTAGGAATGCTAAGACTACGAGAACTGACGCTCCCTGAGGGTCTAACTGTTGACGTTCGCAAAATGAACAGAAGGCTCCCCAAGTGGCTTGATAGACCCTCCTAGTAGAGGGTCTACGGGCAGCTAACATTGTGTCTATAACCCTGTCAGGCACGAGCTGATGTTTCAGATGGAGCCGCTCAAGTGCCAGACGGTTAGTTGCCACCACTGGGGCTCTGGATGGAAAATTGTCCCCTGGTGGAGGGAAAGCCGATGACTGGGAATCCTCCAGTGGGGGGAGACTGACAGCTCTGTGAGATCGGCAAACCAACTGCGTCGAGGCCAAAAGGGGGCCACCAGCAGCACCTCCGCTCTTTCCTGTATTAATTTCCTGATCACCCTTGGTATTAAGATGACCGGTGGAAAGGCGTAGAGCAGACCGGGAGGCCACCCTTGGCGCAGCGCATTCACCCCCTCCGCTCCCGGGGAGGGGAAACGAGAAAGAAACCGTGGGAGTTGGGCATTGGAACATGTGGCAAAAAGATCCATCACCGGAGTCCCGAACCTCCCCACAATCTCCTGGAACAGCGAGGGGTCGAGACACCATTCCCCTGGATCCAACGTCTCTCGACTTAACCAGTCTGCACACACATTGTCCACTCCTGAAATGTGCTCCGCAGAAAGGGAAGTGAGATTGGCCTCGGCCCAAGACATCAGGGACTCGGTCTCCTGCATCAATCTCCCGGACCGTGTCCCGCCCTGCCTGTTTATGTGCGACCGTGTGGAAACATTGTCCGTCATAATCAAAACGTCGTGACCCCTCACTAAACTGGCGAATCTCCGGAGGGCTAGTGAGATCGCCCGTAGCTCTAACAGATTGATGTTGCAGTCTCTTAAATCCTCTGACCCCCAAAGGCCCTGGGCCATGTGGGAGGACATGTGAGCCCCCCACCCAGTTAGGCTGGCGTCCGTTGTTACTAGGAGAGGGTCCTTCTGGAGGAAGGAGGAACCCCTCCCTAACGCCGGGGTAACCCACCATTGGAGAGACCTGCGTACCCTGGTGGTAAGGAGTACTTTCCGGTGAAGATGACTGCATTTTGTCCGCTGAAAGGGGAGCAGGAACCACTGCAGCGGGCGTAGATGGTGACGAGCCCATGGTAAAATGTCTATGCAGGATACTAACGTTCCTAAGACCTTCGACAGGAAGGACAGGCGGGGGTATCATTGTCTGTCCAGTTCTCGAAGCAGCTTTCGGATGGAGGATTGCCTGTCCTGGGACAGAAAAACCATCCCCCTGGTCGAGTCGATAGTTGTGCCCAGATGGGCCAGACGTGTGGTAGCGGTCAGGTGGCTCTTTTCCCAATTTACTGAGAAACCGTGAGCCTGGAGCGTCCTGATGGTTAGGCGGAGATGGTTGTCCGCTTGCTCTGTTGTCCTGGCCAGAATGACGATATCGTCTAGGTACGCCATGAGGCGTACCGACCGTTGTCGTAGCCAGGCCGTGAGGACGTCCAGCAACTTCGTGAATGTTTGCGGAGCTGAAGACAGTCCGAAGGGCATAGCCCGGTATTGGAAATGATCGTCCTGCAGACTGAAACGCAGAAACTGGCGGTGTGAAGGACAAATAGGAACGTGGAGATAAGCCTCCTTGAGGTCGATTGAAGTCATCACATCGTTGAGCCGAACCGAAGCAAGAATTGACCGGAGCGAATGCATCTTGAATCTTCGGTACTTGATGTACAGGTTCAGTTGCCGAAGATTCAAGATGAGACGGACTCCCCCGGACGACTTCGGGACAAGGAACACTACGGAATAAAACCCCTTGCCTCTTTGGTCTGTGGGGACCGGCTCTATGGCTCCGATTTCCAGTAAATGCAATACTTCCTGATGTAAAAGGGACCGTTTGTGGGGGTCTGAAGGGACAGGGCAGTGAAGAAAGCGCTGCGGCGGTGGTCGAGTGAATTCTAGTGATAGACCGTGAGTCACCGTCGCCGTCGCCCAGGCGTCTGTTGATGTGCACTGCCAACGGTGTGCGAAAAGCGCCAACCTGCCTCCCAGCTGAAGCGAATCCTGAGAGTCACTTATTCTTTCGGAAGCCACGATTGGCTCCCCTGAAAGGTCGGCGTCCTTGCGAGGATCTGTAACGGTCACTGAAAGCCCGGTCTGACCTAAAAAACCCCTGGTTGGACGAGCCCTGGTAAAAGGGCCTCGGAGCCTGGGTAGAGGCGGAGGCGGGCTCAGACCGAAAGGGCTGGCGTCGTTGATATGGCGTAAATCGCCTATTCTGACCCCGATTTGACTTGGGCATCACCTTCTTCTTATCCTTGTCCTCGATTAAGACTTTGTCGAGGGCTTCACCAAATAGCTTTTTTCCCGTAAAGGGAGAAGATGCCAAGGACCACTTTGACTTTACGTCCGCTTGCCAGTGGCGGAGCCAGATAAGGCGGCGGGAGGCCACTGAGGAGGCCATGGCCCTGGAAGCGAACTTAGCCGCGTTTGCTGTGGCATCTGCTGAGAACTCCGTGGCCGCCAGCACCTTATTGAGGTCCTGCCTGAGGCGACCATCCTCCGGATTGACCCTAGATTGGATGTCCCTGATCCACAGCAGCGTGGCCCTATTAAAAAATGAGGCTGCCGAAGCGGCCCGAATGGCCCATGCTGCCATCTGGTGGGTCTTCCTGACGACATTTTCAGCCCGTTTGTCCTCAGCCTTCAGAACTTCTTGGGACTCTGAAGGCACCAGAGCATTGGAAACAAGGCTTGTGATGGGCTTGTCGACAGGTGGAAAATTCAGCAAGTCCTCCATCGCCTGATCGAAGGAATAAAATTTCCGGTCCAGGACTGATGGACCCTGAGCAGCCACCGGGTTCTCCCAAGGCTGTTGAATAGTCTCTAGGAAGACCTGAGAAGACGGTATGCTTACCGTCTCTTGCTTTGGTAAAACAAAGAGGCGTCCAGTGGTAGGAGCTGCAGCTGTGGCCTCCGATTGGGGTCCCTCCCCTGCCTGATCAATAGTCCATTTTGCTTTATTAAGCAAAATCTTGTACAGGGAAGGCTTGAATAAACCAGTGACCGCGGGCTGCTCTGGTGGTTGCTCATCGCCCGAGAGCTCATCATCTTGGTCACTGAAGACATCTTCGGGAGATCCCTCCTCCTCCATGGAATCAGCCAGCGACCGTGTGGCTGGGGCTGTCCATGGATCTCGGAACCTCAACGGTGGTGGCCCCGCTGGTTGGCGTTGTTGGTGTGCACCCATTGTAACGCACTGGGAAAACGCACTGGTAATCAGATCCTGCAGGGCAGGAATGCCTCCTGCCCTTCAGGATCTGATTACCAGTGCATTTTCCCAGTGCGTTACAATGGGTGCAGCTTTGCCAGCTATCTTGGGCGCTGCGTAGGCCAGCTGCTGTAGGCGTGAAGGTAGCCTGCGCTGGGCCATAGGCTGAGTGAGCAGAGGTCTGAGGAGGGAAGAAGCCAGGCCACACAGAAGGTTGTCGTGCAGAGGAGTAGGCCTCAAGAGAAGGGCCAGGGCCAAACTGCAAAGGGCGCTCCGGGGACCAGTCCCTCTCAGAAGCCAAGCCTGCTACCCCTGATGGGATCGCGGGGGAGGCTGGCAAGGGATCAGGTCCAGAAGAGAAGGTGGCTAGGGAGGCCTGTTTCTGAGTGGCCTCTAATTGTTTTTCAAGGGCCTTGATACGCCTCTCTGCCTCCCTCAGCGAAGCCCCCTGGGAACCCTTGGACTTCTGGCTTCTCTCCTTGGGGGTACTTGGCTTAGATAAGCCTACAGCCTCCTCCACTGTCTGGGCCGGTGTTTCTGCCATCATTAATTCTATATTTGAACACTCACGATTCAGAATAGAGACAAGTGCAGACCTCTCAGCCAGACACGACAGAAGGAAAAAAACCGTTTGCCAAGTGTCTTTTTTCCCTTGGCCTCTAGTACGGCTGCGAGTATCAGGGCAGATTAGGAGAGTCAAGCAAGCCTTCAGAACGTGAGTCACGCTGACTGAGGCCTCCAATAGGATGACTTCCGGTTGCCATAGCAACCACCCGAGTCAACAAACAGGCCCTGTGGCTCTGGCTTCAGTAATGGCTGCCGCAACGTTACCATGGAAACGGGTGGGAAACAACCCTTAGTTCCTGCCCAACTTTGTTTCCAAAATGGCCACCGCCCTGAATCGAGGGCTTTTCTGAGGCAAACCAAGGCAGCCAAGTGATCCTGGGGGCTCTGGGGGGGCGCTTCCAGCTCCGGATACCCCTGCAGCCTGCCCGCCATAGGGAGCAGGCCCCCCATAGCGGCAGCCGCGTTATCTGACACCGGGCGCTACCACGGAGGTAAGCAACCCGGGGGGCCCTTCTTAACCCACACAGAGGCTTGAGAGTGGGCAAGAGAGAAGGGGCCGCAGCTCAAAGGGTTCGCCCCACGGAGGGTAGGAACCCTATGCTGCCAAGGAGCTGCCCCCAAGGTGCCTGTAAGGGAAAAGAAAGGGAGAGAAAATCGTTAATACAAATACATATTCAGAACAAATAATTTTACTAAAGTGATATACTAAACCATTGGTTTAACATCAGAGAGAAAAAACTCTAAGTCCCATTACTGCGACTGAGTTTTTTAGACTGGAGGGCTAGGGGGCGGTGCCTGGCTAATATTTAAATTAAACTCAGTCCCTACCAATCAGACTGTAGAATTACCCCATGTTGGACTCTCCTTGCAAGTGCATTGGAGAATGCAGGGCATCCTGCATAAGCCACGCCCACAGTATGGTAGTAAAAAGTTTGGTAGCCCTTCACTGCCTATAAGGTATTCAAGCTTTTATTAGCATTTGGATGATTTAGTAGCATGGAGATAACAGATTGAAACATGTGCAGAGGAAGGAAAAAGACAAAATGACATTCCAAACCTGTCCAATTTTTACTAAAACTGATCATACCAGAAGAAATTGGACACAGAAAAAGAAATAGACAACTTGTTTTATATTCATGTATCACACTGGTCACTTAAATCAGATAGTGAAATACAGAGACTTAGAAAAGGAATTATTTAGGAGGAACAGACTAGTTGAAGAAGGAAAATTTGAAAATAAAACAAAACAAGTATTATTTGGTTTTAAGAAAATTGAAATGATGACATGGATAATATTGATAAAAGGAAATCGCCTTATTTCTATGTTAAGAGACTTAAGTCTTATCTTAGTCCTGCCTTAGGCATGAAAACTAGCTGGGTAACCTAGGACCAATCACTTTCTATCAGACCAATTGACCTCACAATGTTGTTTTCATGGGAAAAATTGGAGGAGGAAGAATGTTATGCACTGTATAGCCTTGAATTACTTATAAAGTAGTAAAGATGAGGGGAAAATCTAACAAAGAAATAAAGGTAGTTGAATTTATTCAATGATCAAAACAGGGTGGATTATTCAAATATTAATAGTTGCTGTCATTATGAGCAAATTGTTTATGTGCAATTCTCCTAATGTTTCTGTCTTTTTTTTTTTACTGTTGTGGGTTGAACTGAAAACCAAATTGTAGCCAAATATTTGTGTCATGTCATTGTTAATTTCGTTACTCAATATTTGCTCTGTAACTTCTTTTGGTAGTTTTCATAGTCCCTGAGAATGAGCCACATATATGAATTTATTTATATTTTGTACCTTATCTCCTTAAATTAAATTATTCTAAATTAACCAAATTCAACAAGTGACAATGGAATTCAATAAGAGGAAAGCTAAAAAAACATTAGAAGAATGACCACATGGAACAGACTGTGTTTGTGTGTTTTTGTGTGTGTGTGTGAAAAGTCATAGTTACTGATACAAATAATGCATTCTAAAAGTTGCTGATTGCCCACTATGGATGATTGAGTGATAGTTCTCTGCTGAGTAAAAAGTCTCTTGCATAAACTTTAGAAGCAATATAATTCAACAAGTTTCCAGGGAGTTACAGGTAACTGACAGAAGAAGCAAACAGGGGAGCAATAACAGCAGCAGAGTTGAAGGAAATATTTAAGAGAAACTTCAGCAACAAAATTTCTGAGAACCTTAGAAAGAAATAAGAAAGAATAAAAATTATTATTTTGATGCTACTATAATGGGTCTAGGCTTTTTCGTCTCCTCCTGTTGGCCAGGCCTATTTGGTCTCCAGGCTTTCGCCTCCGACTATTGGGCGCTGCCTTTTCTCCTTCACTGAAAGGGCCCTAGCTGTTCTGCCCAGCCCTTCCATCACAGCCACTTAGACACAGGCCTTTCTCCAAATGGGCATAAAACTCCATTCACCCCAGGCTTTTGGGTGCATGGGACACTTTGCTGCCAGCCAATCAGAGGAGTAAGCAATGCCTTCCCTTCCCTCCCCCCCTCATCAAGTTTGAATTCATCAAGTTTGCAAGCACTCATAGAGAGCAATTGATGCAAACAGAGAGGGAGAGAAAGAGAATGGAACTCCATTCAAACTTGATGAGTGAGTGGTGGTGGTGGTGGAAGGGAAGGCATTGTTTGCTCCTCTGATTGGCTGGTGGCAAAGTGTCCCCTGAGCCCAAAAGATGAAGGGCTGGGCTGAACAGTTAAGGTCCTTTCGGGGACCTTATAGTCAGAGGCGAAAGCCTGGAGACCAAACAGGCATGGCCAAAAGGAGGAGGTGAAAAGACTCATTCTGTACTATAATTGCTTGCCAAAGCAAGTACTACTGTATTCCAGGGAACTAACACCAATTACATATGTATATTAGATCTTAGCTGCAATCCTATAAATATCAAACTATAAGAATCTGTCACAGAGTTATACCTCCTTCACCATCAGTACAAGAATCTGCTTTTCCCTCTTGTAAGTGAAGGACTGTTGCGGTGCAGGCGGAGTAACAGTCAGACACAAGGTATGGGTATAAATAGGGTCACTTTTATTAAATCAACTTGAATTAACTATTTAACCAATTCAACCCACGTGACCTGCAGTGGTGCATAAATCAAATGGGGGCGGAGTTAACTTTCCAACAAAACTCAACTGAGCAACTCTAGGGCGAAAGTTCCTTGCCTGGGTGCAGGGTCATGGTAAACTTACACCTGCCCCCTGCCCCTTGCCACGCCCCCACGGCGTGTGGGATGGCTCGCCACTGGTCTCTGATAATCTCCAAGCAGCGAGCCACAGGAGCGACCCCCTCCCCGAACCCAGACCGGTCGAGCCCTGTAATCCGAGAAGGAGATCCCCCTCACCTCAGTAGAGGTGCCCCTAAAGGAGATCACACAGTTGCTGCTTATGCCCATTTCCACCCCCTATCGGCCGTCCCCCCCCAGTGACCTTGAGGGGGGGGCACTAGTCGGTGAGTCCACCCCCTAACCGCACTCCCACGCACAGAGTGGAGTAGGCGAAAAAACAACCACATATCGGCCAATTCACTGTGGCTGCAAAAAATTCCTACTCGGCCCCCCTTAGGGCGACCCATGATATGCACCCTGTAACAGAGGGAGGGTGGGCGGGTGTCCCACGAAGTGCCAGGCGAAGAGAACTGCGCCACGAGGCAGCCCCTTTTATAGGGCTGCCTCCCTCTCGCCCGGCCAAAAGACGTCACTGCGGCCCCCGGGGATGACGTGGGGCCGCAGGCCCTCAACATGGCGGCCTCCTTCCCCGACCGCGCCGCAACCCGACACCGGCTGGTGAGTCACCGGCGGCATTCTATTAATTTAAAATAAATAGTAGGTAGAACCCACTGAATTCAACTGGAATTCCTCCTAAGCAGAATGATACTTCCCCCATTAAATTGAAAGACAGAAGAAGATCAAAAAGTTCAGTTGACAGCTTTGGTACAAATCAGTCATTTTGATCTTTCATCTAAATGTATGAAACGAAGGGAAGTTTGCTCAAACTTATATGCTACATTATATCTGCAGGGACAACTAAATTATAACATGGTTGCAAATATATGAAACCAATTGCATTTAATGGACTGTGTGAATGACTTTAGGGAAAGAAGATGCTGCTTAAAACCCTGCTGTTCTGTTCGGGTCTGTGAGACCCGAAATCAAGGTTTGAGACCCTGTAAAAAATTTTCCCTGCATATCTGAAACTTGAAATTTCATGACTTTTCATCATTTCAGGGGTTCTCTCTATGAGAATTTTTTTGGGGGGGTGGGAGGTTTCTTTCTTGCTGAAAAAAAAAACCTCCCTAATGTTATGTTCCCGGGTCACCCTGACCCGGACCGAAAACTCTTCATTTGCAGTGCTTATGTTTGGTCTTTTTGAAAGCTTTTTTCACTTGGAAAGTAGTCTGAACATTTCTTCACACAATGGAATGAAAATTGAACTGAAAAAATTAATCCTTATTGGTTTATTTTGCCCATAAATGTGCCTCCCCCCCCGTTTTTGTGAAAGTTTTTTCAATTTATGGATAGTTTTGCTTGCAAAATGCAGTCTATTTTACTGGAGTTGGTGTGGGAATGGTACCTTGAACATTTCTGAATATAAGAAAAATATAAAGGAACTGAAAAAAATGATTCTTACTGTTTTTTTAACATCAGAAATAAGGCCTCCCCCCCCCTGGCTGCTTGCAACAATTTTCACTTTTTATTTTTTTATGCTCCAAATCCGAAATATTCTTTAAAATCTTACGCATTCATTTACTCAATTTAACAATGCTGATCATCAAAAAAATATTTGTGGGGGTGGGGGAAAAATTTTTTTCTTGGCAAAAAAAAAGTCACATTTACTCTGTTCGGGTCATATAGACCCGGATCAAAATGATTTTTTTTAGGTACTTGAATTTGGTCTTTTTGAAAACTTTTTCCACTGGAAAACTAGTTTGAACATTTATGAACATAATGATATGAAAATTGAACTGGAAAAATTGAGACTTATATTTTTATTTTGATCAAAAAGCCCCTCCCCCCATCCTTTTTGAATTTCGTGTCAATTTATATTTTTTAAGGCTACAAATCCCTAAGGAATTTTCCCCCAAAAGGTTTGATATACTAAATTGAACAATCCTGAACATAAGAAAAATATAAATGAACTGAAAAAAATGACTCTTATTGGTTTATTGTTTTATACTCGAGTATAAGCCTACTCGAGTATAAGCCTATTTGAGTATAAGCATGGGGGCCCATTTATGAGCAAAATAAACCAATAAGGATCATTTTTTCAGTTTAATTTTCATATCATTATGTTCAGAAAGGTTCAAGCTACCAATCCCACACCAAAATAGAATAGTAAAATAGAATGCATTTTGCAGGCAAAATTATCAATAAACTCAAAAGTTTTGATATACTAAATTGAACAATCCTAAACATAAGAAAAATAGAAATGAACTGAAAAAAAATGATTCTTATTGGTTTATTTTTGAATATAAGACCATATCATTTTATACTCAAGTATAAGCCTACTCGAGTATAAGCCTATTTGAGTATAAGCATGGGGGCCCATTTATGAGCAAAATAAACCAATAAGGATTAATTTTCTCAGTTCAATTTTCATATCATTGTGTGCAGAAATGTTCAAGCTACCAATCCCACACCAACTTTAGTAAAATAGAATGGATTTTGCAAGCAAAACTATCCATAAATTGAAAAAACTTTCACAAAAACAGGGGGGGAGGCACATTTATGTGCAAAATAAACCAATAAGGATTAATTTTTTCAGTTCAATTTTCATTCCATTGTGTGCAGAAATGTTCAAACATGTTTCCAGGTGAAAAAAGCTTTCAAAAAGACCAAACATAAGCACTGCAAATGAAGAGTTTTCGGTCCGGGTCAGGGTGACCCGGGAACATAACATTAGGAACTTTTTTCGAACAGAACAGCAGGGTTAAGAAACAATCAAACAAGAGAGGCAAGAAGTCCCAGTGATTAGTGTCAAAGCAATAAACTTAGGAAGGTCTTGTCTTAATAGATCAAGCATTTAAAAGTAGCGATGGTACGTTTACACTTTCAAATTGTGCTAATTTAGTTTTTACAATAAAGCAGAATTTGTCCATCTAGTCATATTTCCTGTCTAGCTCACAAAGAGAACTGATTAAAAAAAAAGTTACTTAGAAAACATATCAATGCCACATAAGTCTTCAGTGAAATATAAACTAAATAATTGTTGAGTCTATACATCACTCAGATTCTGTTTCACAGAACCACATATAATAGTGTCCACATTAATTATGCATTATGCGTATAATGTCTAGATTTTTTAAATTTCACCCACGTCTGAAATTAAGTTCCTTTTTTTACAAAATAAATAATTTACTCTTTCTAATTGTTAATTGTTTGAAATAGGCCATTGTGGTTCATTACCATTTACTGTTTAATGAAGTCATACATATTTAACTCTTTTTATCTATCTTCACAAATGAATTTCTCCCTCAGAGTTCTCTTCACAACTACTTCTGCTTATGGAATTCTCAGATAGGATAAAACATAAGGACTTAAGTATACTTAGGAGCATGGTTTCTTCCTCCAGAGTTATATCTTTAAGCATTACAGCTCTATCTCGTTGCATCACTGTGTACATTATTCATTCACAAGCCTTCAGAAACAAAGCTGACCATTTGTGAAACAGCAACAAAACAGAAGTCAAGGTGAGAAAAAAAAAATCCATGTATACTTCATTTCATACCATAGGGGAAATGGAACAATATTATTTATCTAGTCAAATGAACTTCTTTTGAAGTTTGTGGTAACCAATTTTTCTTTGTTGAATAAAGACGTGTGGTTGAAGGCTTACTTAATTATGCCAATAACTGAATAGAATCAAAACATTTTATTTTCTTAACAGAACAGATTGCAATGAGTCACTGATTTCCTGCATCCAGGCTAGCCAAGAGCAAGACCCATGAGACTACATAAATCTTTTACAGAATGTTTGATCAAAGGCAATTTGGGCATACAAATTCATTCATAGAAGACCCCAATAAAGGGAAAAAAACATTTTACAGCTTTATAACTGATAAGGAAACACAATAGGGAGAAAGAGACAATCCTTCATAGTGTAAAAACATTACAGACGTATTCTTAGAAATACTACATAGATATATGACAGGTATCAAGGGTCTGCTTGTTATTCTAACAAGCTGACCCTATGACTCACTATAGAAGGAGGGAGAGAGATAAGCTCAGCAGTGCTCATTCTTGAATTTACAGCCTCCACTGAATGTGTAAAACTGATAATCAATTACTCACTAACAGGCATCCACAATAAACATTCAATCCTTAAAGATGACATCAGAAGATACAATTAATAATAATAATAAATAATAATAATAATTATTATTATTATTATTATTTATTAGATGTGTATTATTATTATTATTATTATTATTATTATTATTATTATTAATATTTGTATGCCGCCCCTCTGCGCAGACTCGTGGTGGCTCACAACAGTGATAAAAACAATACATAATGACAAATCTAATATGCCGCCCCTCTCTGAAGAATCAAGAACTTAGAAACATAATCAATTCAATGTGAGTTCTTATTCCAGATGTGCACATCAACCAGTGAATCCACAAGATAAATTACTGCTCCTCCTTAAATTTTAGATTTGTTTTTAGTTGAGAAGTCATGTCCGACCCATTGCGATCCCATGGACAACAGTCCTACAGGCCTTCCTGTTCTCTACCATCCTCTGGAGACCATTTAAGCTCATGCTTACTGCTTCAGTGATTCCATACAAACCACTCATTCTCTGTCATCCTATTCTTCTTTTGCCCACAATCTTTCACATCATTAGGCTCTTCTCCAGTGTGTCCTTCCTTCTCAGTAGATAGCTAAAGTATTTGAGTTTCATCTTCAGACTCCAGTCAGAGTTTATTTTCTTTTTATAATAACTTTTTCATGAGTTTTTTAGTTTGTTGTGTTTTAATTTTAGCTTAATGTTCGACTTCTTCTACTGTTTTGTGTTTATTTTTATTGTACCTATATCATTGTTGTAAGCCATTCTGAGTCCTTCAGGATTGGGCGGCATAGAAGTCGAATTAAATAAATAAATAAATAGATAGATAAATAGATAGGTAGGTAGGTAGGTAGGTAGGTAGGTAAGTAAGTAAATAAATCATCATCATCATCATCACCTCTCCACTATTGCACAAATTTAATATGAGTATTATGTTTCTTTTTATATAGTATAAGAGTATATTTAGAACAAAAGATTCATATTCTTTTTCTTAATGTATATACAGTACATTTATAACTACAACATCTTACAATTCTACATGTTTAAACCAAAGAGAAAAAAACATCACATTTTTTATCATAACTTCCATTCATATAACAATACTCATTGTTAACCTTATGCAGCTATATGTATTGTTTTCTTTTGGTATATCAATAATTTAACAAATATCATTCATCATAGTAATATTAGTGATGGCAGTTATCGATTCTTATCCTCCCTTCACTTCTTCTAACTTCTCCAAAATGTTACCACTGTCTATAAATTCTCATTTGTATTACCTCTATACTACTTATCTTAGTTTGTTTTATTTTTCTTGTCCAATCATTTCTCCCACATTTTATTTAAATCTGTTTCTTCTTTCTCCTTTATTTGCATAGTTAGCCTATTTATCTCTTATTTATGACCATTAAGTTGGTGGGATCTATTTCTTTTTTCCATAGTTGTGCATATGAAATTCTTGCCACCGTCATTATGTGTATCATCAAGTATAGGTTCATATATAGATTCATATTCTAGTCATTATGTGTATCATCAAGTATTGGCTCATATATAGATTCATATTCTAGTCATGTGTATCATCAAGTATTGGCTCATATATAGATTCATATTCAAATCAGCTGAACATTCTTTATAAGTTAAGAGAACAACTCTTGACCAGTTCATACATTTCCCATAAGCGAGAGCTTGAGAGAACCTCAGTTGTAGAGCTGTGCAGAGATAAATTTTAAAGGAGTTTCTGTCACTTTATCATATCCGCAAGTAATAAGTCTAAGAAAAGTAACTTTCTATACAGGTTAGATGGTGGAAAAATTAACATATAGCTTAAATCTCTGTGTTAACATTTTAAGGAAAGGATGCCCGTGAATGTTTATCTTAAAATCAACAACTATGTATCTATGGGGTTCTTGGTGGTCTCTGCTTTTGGTAGTTTTCTTGCAAATATTTCATTACTAACACAAGTAACACCATCAATTATGGATCTAATAGTTTTCACATCTGAGCATGGTTAAATCTGAATCTGACTTAATACATTTATATCAGAAGGATATAAATCCCTTTAATAAATGAAGGAATATTAATATAAAAGTTCTATATTCACTTATCAAGAAGAGATTTTATGTTAAATATATCTGAGGGCTAAGATTGAAAAGCTGCATCCCATACCATTTTGTGTAAGGTTTAGTATTTTTCACATAACAAATAAACCATAAGAAATAAAGAAAAGATGCAGGCAAAATGCACTTTTCAGATACTCCACATGGCACAATTTATATTCTAGTTCAAGTTATACACCTATCATCTAAATGAGGTCCCTTCCAAGAATGTGTTTCAGTGGAAAAGAAAATGCAATAGCAAAATTTGCTGACCTGAATTTGCTGAATTTAGCTGAGAATGTGCTAGTCTAAGGTTTCTTAAAAATTGATGACATTCTAAAGCCTAAGCTTGATTACATACTGTTATCATAGCAGGAAACAATACTAATATTATGAATCCAAAAATTATCCAACATCAGTTTCCCAAAGAATTCCTGTTAACATGCATGATGGCAATCACATTAAAAGAGAGTGCCTTCATAATTAGTTTCTAAAATAAACATACTAAATATGCAATTAACTTGGTCATAGTTTACTCTAGAGTCTTATCATAATAAACTATATGACAGCCATTCAGAGCTTTGTACCCACAAATATCTGGCTGAACTTCATCTCCACTTGATAGTTACTAACTTTGCAATTCTCCAATTCTGGTAAGAATTACACTTTTTTTTGCTTCTGCGCATGCACAGAAGCAAAAAAAATGCCAATTTTTGCCCAAATCTCGCTGCTGGAAGGACGTCCGTGTGAGATTTCGGCGGTTGTACATGCGCAGCAGCCAAGACTCTAGAACGGCAGCTGGAGCCAGCAGGAACAGTGGCCTGCCCTAGCTCCGGCCACGTGGCTTGCTTTCTGTTCTCCGTGTAGCAGGCAGATGCCTGTGGTGTAGGTGAGAACAGAACAAACTGTGTGGCTGGAACTCAGTGCCACATGGCCTTCTCCTCGCACCACATGCCATCTTCCTCCTTGTGCCGCAAGCAAGCATTGGAAAGTAAGGTGGGTGGGGAAGTGTTCGGGCCATGAGCAACAAGGCAGGCGGCAGGTGGGGAGGCTCTGGCCACTTGCAGCAGAGCAGGCAGAGGCGCATTCTGTTTCCTTTCTAACTTTTTTATTGTCTCTTTTTAATGGTGTGTAAATGTGGTTTGTCTCTGTGCCGATTGATGGATGACTTCTCTAAATGTCATGGTTCCAGGGTCACAATTTCCCATATAAAAGTATATTTTTGTCATGAAATTAAGGAGTTTTCATTGTGTTTTCTGACTGTTGGTTGGTATTCATAGATATGTTTTTATTAATCTTATGTCTATTTATCTTGCATATTGACTATTACAGTGCTTACACTGCATATTATACATGACTCCTGTTTTTTTCCTTGGGCCACTGGGTCTTCTAGGTTTTTTTAGATGCTTTGAAAAGTTTTGTTTGTTTGTGTGTGTGCTGAATTTCTGTTTCCCTTAAGATTTTTTTATTTCTCTTTTAGGGGAAATATTTTATCCTGCCTTTAAAAAATATTCAAGAGGAAACAGAATTTTATGAGATTTGGAACAAAGTGTATATGTGGATAAATAAGAAGAAAAAGCAAAAGCAAAAGGAATAGGAGAATTGTAGAAGTATGGATATGATTTAAACTTTATGTTGGAAGCAGTTTATATATGAAGACTTACTATATAAGGTTAAACAAATTTCTTCTTTTCATTTAAAGTAATGAGTAGATTTAAAGTGTTTTTAATGTATTCTTTTTTCTGTATTGAAATTTTACTTCTAGAATAAGTGGGGAAGTTGCAACCCCATTTTTTATGTTAAATGTATGTTTGTCAGTTTTGTCTATTTTATGAAAATTAATAAAATTTATTGGAAAAAAAATAAAAATATTCATCAAAATATTTCATTCTTCTAGAAGGGAGTGGGTGCTAACTTTCTACACTACTTTTGTTTCCTTGTCAAGAAAGAACCTAGCTGATTATTAGTAAAATATCCTTAATTGGGCATTTAACCATTATGATTGCTCTCACAGTCAGATAGATGTTTAGACTGGATCTGCCATTTTTATTTGAGTACTTCCCAAGGATCTGGGATAGGCAGATCTTCCTGTTTGTTGGTTATTAAAGGCATTGTTACAGGAGTAAAGCTGTCCTTTGCAATTGACTGATGGTGATTTTAGCATTTAGATTTATATACCGCTTCACAGACCTATCTAAGCAGTTTACAGAGAGTCAGCATATTGCACCCAACAATTTGGGTCCTCATTTTACTGACTTTGGAAGGATGGAAGGCTGAGTCAACCTTTGAGCCTACTGAGATTCAATCTGCCAAACTGCTGGCAGCTGGTGATCAGCAGAAGTACAGATGTAGCTTGCAGTACAGTACTCTAACCACTGTTCTACTGAGGCTCATGCAATTCACAAAAATAATATAGTCTGTTTGCTCCCATTCCCAAACTCCAGCTGACAAATATTCAAGAACCTAAACAGGTGTCCTAAGTTTGTTTGGTTTTTTAAAGTTCAAAACTGATAAATAATGTAAACCATTTTTTAGGGAGAATAATGTACATGGTTAGAGAACACAGTTACATGGAAAATGTGACCCCCCCCCCACAACTCAGTTTATATATTTATATATTCAGTGAAGTTGTGGACATGCCCCATCATACCAGAGAAATAGAATATCATTTGGGCAAATTCACTGCAGATTCAGTCTAACCATCTGGAGTCAAGAGCAAAACTTGTGAATTAAAAATAGCACTGATTTCTTCTTCTTACATATCTGTATATTTATAGACTACTAATTATCAATTTAGTCATGCTCCTTTTAGTTCACAGAAGGTGTTTGATTCAGTTGACACACTGGATGGTGTAGAGAGGAGGGAAACTAATATTGGTAATTACTGGATTTTTCTTTCCCTTTCCACTTTGTGCTCTTTCCAAAGGTTGAAGATGTAAAGACTGCAGAAAATGGGAAACAATGAGAGAAATCACCTTCCTTTCTTTTGTATCAAGAGGAACATCCACTAGATCAAAGCACCATCTGCCAGTGACAAAATGACAAGAAAAAGTTGGTTACAGCTCAGATATGTGATGCATATTTTTTAAAAGAAAAAAGCTATCAAAAATACAGGAAAAAAGACACATTAAAGAAACAAAGAACACCGTTTATTGATCAGGATAAATGAAATTAAGTTGTTTGCTGTTTCCTGTGTTAGGGCAGATTCCCATTTATACAGATCTGACAGCCCCAAAACAACAGCTTTGTTTCGGTTGACAAGGAGAGAAAGAAATAGATGGTGTTAGATGCATCAGAGCATTGGAAATGTATGAGACAGCCTTACTAGAGCAAACAATGGCTATCAGCCGTTCCCTGCCCTCTGGAGAGAATGCAGTATACAAAAAAAGAGCTTTTCTAGACAGATATTTTTAAAAACATTTGCTGGAAATGAAAGCACTCACATCTGTTCAGTCCCACAGCACGTTTCTCTATGGCACTCCAATGCTTTGTGGGTTATGGACCAAACTTAAGTTTTCCCACAGTAGAGACAATTACTAGATTCCCAAGGTTTAATTTGTCAGGGTATGAACAGTTTCAATCTGGATATCTTCTAGGATCATTCAAAACAACTACAGTTTAGCTTTGATCATTTGTTTTAGTGAAGTATCATTGCTGAGGCAGGAATTCAGCAAACACTAGAATGAAGTTCCATTCATTTCTAAGGCAATTAATTAAAAAATAAAGGTGAATAAAAGGCTCTGCCAGTTTTAAGGCATGATCTACAACATAATTAATTTAGATATAGCAGGAGTGCAAATAACAGCCTATATTTTGAAAACCTTAGCAGTGAAATCTAAAAACCAATTTAAAGGATAACAAAGGCATGGTAAGTCCAACTGTGATTCATATGAATATTGAAAAACTGTATAATACATTAAAAAAATACTTTGAATAGAAGCATCCCTTCAGGACTCTGCAGAATTTTTTACCTCGATGTTATATGATTCTTTCTTCCTTAAGTTCAAAAAAACTGAGATTGCAGCTTTATATATTTAGGATGTTTGCTTCAGAAGCAAGCTATGCTTCCTGATTGCATTCAAGCATGTGGAGATATTTCATCAAAGTTTTCCAGCTATGTAAACTTTAGTATTTCTCCTGCTCTGCTAGCTTTTAATTTGCAGGCACTTCTATATCATAACCTAATATTGTACATATTTCACCTTATTTGCAGACTTTGGCACATACTATGGATTTAATATTTCAGAGTTTTAAAGGGGAAGGAAGGAAGGGAAGGAGGGAGAGAAGAAGGAGGATTATTCTCTTCTAGATAATTGTGGCAGTGTGAAAGAAACAAATGTTTCACATCTACTGGTAGTAGAATCTTTTGTCTAGAAGAATTTCTGTATTTTTCAGAGTATAGTACACACCCTTTTCCTCCCTAAATGAGGCTGATAATTTAAGTGCATCTTATACTCTGAATGTAGCTTGCCCCCCCTCCCAGCCCTAACCAGGTGCTAACGATCTTCCCAGCTCTTACCTTGCAGGCTCTTTCATTGTTTTTCTCTGCGAAGAATGTTTTTCAAGCCCTAAGTCTTTACATGGGTTTTTTTCCCCCATTCCTCTATTTTTTTTTGAATGTTTCATTCCACGTGCTAATGATGTTCCCAGCTCTTATTGGCTTGCAAGCTCTTTCATTATTACTCTCTCTGAATATGTTTTTTTTAAAGCCCTAACCAGGGGATAAAATAATGTGCTGAAGCTGACCAGACTAAGGATGCTATCCAGATGAATACCTGGTAAGTAGATTCTTCCCCCTATTTTCCTCCTCAAAAAACTAACATCCATTGGATGCTGGGAAGAGAGAGGAAAACAACAGGATATTATCCTCCTGGCCTGTAATTTCTGCCATTCTCATTAACTATCTTCTCTTTTAGTGAACAGAACAATATTTACTTTGAAATCTGCTCTGGATCTGGAATTAGAATACATAAAGAATGAAAAGTCAGAATGCATAGAAGCCCAAGACTAATTCATGTAGAGCCAAGCTATTATTTGACTTTATGTTTGAATCACAACATTATCAATTTTCTTGTTTGGAGTGGATGTATTCTACTAGTTAAATGTTGACTGCAATTGAGCAGTTCAAATCTCACTAGGCTCAAAGTTGATTCAGCCTTCCAAAGTCAGTAAAATGAGGATCCAGGTTGTTGGGGGAAAGATGCTGACTCGGTAAATCTCTTAGAGAGGCAGAAAACCATTGTGAATCAGGGTATGTAAGTCTAAGTGCTATTGCTATTGCTAAAATACAATTTAAAAAAAAGAAATCTCATGTATTTTTGTATATAAACAAACAATATTAAAACAAACCAAAATGAATAGAAAATCTGCTACATTCTGTATTTCTTTGCATTTACATCTGTTGATTAGCATTTTTAGTTTGTTTGCTTATTAATAAGAACTATATTTAATATGAAAGAGAAAAAGTTCTGTTATTCATAATTTACACAATTACATGATTGCTTTAAAAAGAGATGGGAGATAAGATTAAAATAGTTTTCTCATTCTGTAATGTCTTTATTTTCCCCTTCAGGAACATCTTTCGTTTTTGTTTTTCTTATATATGGATACATTCCTCATTTGAATGTGAATCATTATGCTAACAATTTGCTGCAATGTTTGTTTGTTTCCTTGGGAAACAGAAAGGCTTCATTCTCCCTAATTCTGGAACTCTTAACAATGTATTAACTATTCAGTATTTGCCCAGAACAAAATGAGAATATAGTCTTTAGTTTTATTGTTGTGAAATGCATGAATGTCTTTGCTATGGTTGTGTTCCACCATACATATTGAGAATCTCCATAAAAGAACAATGTCATGAATATGGATGAACAAAACAACAACAACAGAAGACAGAGCTACTGTCTGCAGGTGGGAACAACAGGATGTGATATATATTAGGCCACAGCTGCAGACAAAGAGTTAGGAACTGCTGTTGAGAAATTGCTAATCAGATGTTTTGTTGTGAAATACATTATTTGAAATAATAGTAATAAAAAAGGTTAATTAAAGTGAGAGGAAACGACACACTGCTCTGCATGGAATTTTGGAAAACTAAGATAGAATTGATAGGTGGAAAAATTCAGCATACTTTATTTAAAGAAGCATGATTGTGGATGGGTTTCATAGATAGCAAGTGACCTTTAGATGACTTCATAATTTCAACAATAATGTATGAATGGAATGAGATAAGGCCAAAAAATTTTACTTTGAAAAAATGTGAAAGCAGTGTCTTACTCATTAAGAGAGAGAGAGAGAGAGAGAGAGAGAGAGAGAGAGAGAGAGAGAGACAGACAGACAGACAGACAGACAGACAGATAGACAGACAGACAGACAGACAGTATCTCCAAAAGATCCTTGTGATATGGATTTTTAAAAAGCAGTAAGCATATTGTTATTTGAACAGGCATTTAAGGTGGTTGTAGGAATATAATTGATAAATGGTATTAGATTTTCTTCAATTATAAATAACTTTTTTTTGCATTGTTACATAGAAACGTAGAAGATTGATGGCAGAAAAAGACCTCATGGTCCATCTAGTCTGCCCTACTATTTCGTGTATTTTATCTTAGGATGGATATATGCTTATCCCAGGCATGTTTCAATTCAATTACTATGGATTTACCAACCACGTCTGCTGAAAGTTTGTTCCAAGCATCTACTACTCTTTCAGTAAAACAATATTTTCTCACATTGCTTCTGATCTTTACCCAAACTAACCTCAGATTGTGCCCCCTTGTTCTTGTGTTCACTTTCCTATTAAAAACACTTCCCCCCTGAACCTTATTTAACCCTTTAATATATTTAAATGTTTCAATTATGTCCCTCCTTTCCCTTCTGTCCTCCAGACTATACAGATTGAGTTCATTAAGTCTTTCCTGATAGGTTTTATCCTTAAGACCTTCCACCATTTTTTGTAGCCCATCTTTGGACCCGTTCAATTTTATCAATATCTTTTTGTAGGTGAGGTCTCTGGAATTGAACACAGTATTCCAAATGTGGTCTCACCAGCGCTCTATATAGCAGTATCACAATCTCCCTCTTCCTGCTTGTTATATCTTTAACTATGCAGCCAAGCATTCTACTTGCTTCCCTACCACCTGACTGCACTGTTCACCAATTTTGAGACTGACAGAAATCACTACCCCTAAATCCTTCTCTTCTGAAGTTTTGCTAACACAGAACTGCCAATGCAATACTCAGATGGAGGATTCCTTTTCCCCAAGTGCATTATTTTACATTTGGAAACATTGAATTGCAGTTTCCATTGCTTTGACCACTTATCTAATAAAGCTAAATCATTTGTCATATTACAGATGCCTCCAGGAATATCAACCCTATTGCACAGTTTAGAGTCATCGGCAAATAGGCAAACTTTTCCTATCAAACCTTCCCTATGTCACTCACAAACATATTAAAAAGAATAGGACCCAGAACAGACCCTTGTGGCACACCGTCTGTAACCAGCCTCTGTTCAGAATACTCGCCATTAACAATAACCCTTTGATATCTACGCTTCAGCCAGCTGCAAATCCACTGAACTATTCAGGGATTAAGTCCAATCTTCACTAACTTGTCTATCAGCTCTTTGTGTGGAACTGTATCAAAGGTTTTGCTGAGGTCCAGATAGGCCAAATCCATGGCACCACCTTCATCCAACACCTTTTTGACATAGTCAGAGAAATCAATGAGATTAGTCTGACATGATTTGCCTTCAGTAAAGTCCAATAAGTTATTGGTTTTTAGGTGCTGATTTATCCTCTTTTTGAGTAGAGTCTCCATCATTTTAACTATAACTGATGTCAAACTAACTGGCCTGTAGTTATCAGCTTCTTCTCTACTGCCCTTCTTGTGGATAGGCACAACACTGGTCATTCTCCAATCATCAGGAACATCACCTGTTAAAAGAGATTGGTTAAACAAATCAGTCAGAGGGGTAGCAATCACAGATCTGAGTTCTTTAAGAAATCTGGGATGGATGCTATCTGGACCCATTGCCTTATTTATCTTCAAGTTCCTCTAAGATATCAGTTTCTGAGATCACTGGAGCTGAATCCCTACAGCTAAAAGCAATGCTATATACATCCATAGTATTAAACTGCCTTCTGGGAAACTGAACAGGAATAGCTATTGAAATGGTCTGTCTGTATTATCCCCAGTACTAAGCTTTGTGATGCTGCAGTTTTTCTTCTTCCTATCACTAATATATCTGGAGAAAGTTTTATCCCCCTTGTTATTTTCTTTTATTATTGACTTGTTTACATGGAACATTACAACATAGTTCCCAGGCTGATTGTGTAAACAAAACTGAGAGAAGAGAGTTCTATGTGAAAGAAAGAAAGTAGAATAAAGTGGGGGGGGGGGATCGTAACAACATTTAGAAGATTTTGGAGAAAATTGAGATTATATCTTCAAATCAATAATGTAAAAGTCCAGAGCTTTGTAAATCTCCCCCAAATTTGTATGCAGTCCTCATAGACCTTGCTCATAATGAAAGAATAAAATAATCCAAATGAGCTACCTTTGCACATCATAACATCTACAGGACATTTCATTCATGAGTGTCAGGTACTGTTTTTGGAATACATGTCTAAGTATGCTTTTCTAGAAAAAATAGTATTGTATATACCTTTTTCATTGCTTTATTTTCTTGATATTCCACCAAGTAGTATCAGATTCAGATTAGTTTACAGTGCAATGCACAATGCAATGAAATGTCGCCAGTACAAACATTTCATCAACACTTACACAATGTTCTGCCGGGCTCTTTGGTATGAGTCTCCTGAAAATTCAAGGGTAAAAATTTCGGACACACACACTTGAAAGTTCAAAAACAATGTTCTTTATCACAAAAATTCAAAAGAAACAAAACACCCTTTTTGTATTGCAAAGAGCACTCGTCCCAAAACAACCTGGTAGTCTGTACAATCCCCTTAATCAGTCCTTAAGTACTTAGCTAGCAGCTGTGAAGAAACGTCACTGCCCTCCTTCTTCCATGAAGTGAAACACACACACTTTGCTCTGCTTTGGTTTCAAAGTCGTGAAAAATCAACAAACAGCAAGGCACAGTCCTGAAGAACAACAATCAGATAATCTTCCACAATGGCCCAAGCCAGCACGCTGCTGTTTATATCAGCAGCTCTAATTACTGGAGCACCACCCAAACACAGGTGGCCTCTCTTATCTCCTGTAATATTTCCTCAATTGGTCTCTTCTATGCATAAGTCTGCACCTGCGTGGGTCTAACACTTCCTCATCCGAATCAACCGAAGATAATGGAGATTGGCTTCCTGGGCTGTGTGCCAAGGCCCCTTCTCCCAAGTCACCCCACCTTCTTCTTCGTCCGAGGAAACTGCACTACCTGACTCTGTCGGCAATAAAACAGGCCTATGACATGTTGATGTTTCCCCTGCATCCACCTCCTTGGGGCAGGAGCTGGGCCAGAGCCAACTACAACACACAATGAGTAAAGTATATTTTTACAGCTAGCATCTCTTAATATTTAGGAGCATTTCTGACAGATCAAATCTCTATCTTTCAAGCATCCTTCATTCATGAATGGATTGTCCCTTTTTATAAATATTTTTATTTTAATTTAGAATTTTAGCATTAAAAATCAAACAATAGATCCAACATAGGCAAATAATCTGCTAGAATCAGAAATCATGGATACATGTTGCAGTGACCTAGATTTCCTTAAATATAAGGCAAAAACTTCCTGTCATAGAGATGATGGCTCTTGTGTCACTGGAGATATTTAGAAGAGATTTGGTCACCATATCTCAAGAATTTGAGAATTTTTCACTTTTCTTTAATTTCCCCCCATATTAATAATATACTGTACTAGTTGATCTTTGTGGTGTCTCACAGTTGTGTGTGTCTGCTTTCACTCTTCTGTTTTTGTAAGAAAAGGAGATCTGGACTGCAGAAGGAAATCAATTCTCCCCTGCTCAAGAAAAATGGGGAATGCAGAACTGGTCAGGAATACAAATCTTATTGCAATACAAAAAAACACCAATTATAAAACCAGGAAGAGGGAAAATTGATTGTATTCCCTTAAGAAAATGGTTGTAAGACTGCATATCATATACAGATATACAATTTGTATAGAGGCATTCAGATAGTGGCTGAAACAAAAGTCAATATGACGGTCCACATGCCCATTTGTACATATTTCTGACATTAACATTTCATACTGGCATAAACTTAGAAAAGACATAATGGGCAAAAGAGAGTCACCTGAAAAGCAAGAGAAAGACCCTGCTCCTGCTCCAAGTTGTTCTAGATAGAGAGAGTTCTCTTGTCTTCACTGAGGAAAGGACAAAGTGGAGAAGGAAGTTTCTGGGTCTACTTTTTGAGACTATGGCCTGACAGAACTGCCTTTTCCATTCTTTATTTTTCCCAGAAGGAAAGATTTTTCAAATGAAGCAAGTCTACATATGAAATATTTGTATATTCCAATCATAATGAGATCTCCCAATCATATGGATTATACTTATTAATATAACAAAAGATCAATCCATAATACTCCTTTCATGATACACAATTATAACTTATGGATTTAATAAGTTACTGTATGAAATGAAAGCTCACATTGAATTACAAATCTGAAAAGTATCATTATTTTGCCACTCTATCTTCCTTTTCTTTACCTGAAACTAAATATCTAAAGGAAACCAGCAGGTGGTCAACAAAGTAAATAAAAGAAAAGGAAGAAAAAGAAAGAAAGCAGCTCTCTATTTTTAATTCAATAATGAAATCAAACCATGAAGCATCTTTTATATAAAGAAATAATCACAATAGCCTAAAAAGAATTCACTATCTCTCAGTTGGAATTATGCTACAGTGGATTCTGCACCCTCTTACCCATTGTTTTGAGGTTAAAATTATAGGACAATTTATAAACTCTGTTCTACAAAAAGCCTTTATTGAAGCTGATATAATACAGGCATTAAAAGTATTTCTAGCACTTCTGTTTCTTTGTGAAGCTATTGCATTTTTGAGCATTTAAACAGAATTGCACTCTGAATCAACTTTTATAATAAGAAAAAAATAGTGGCTTTTCTGATTTGAAAGAAAAATAATCTGGAGAGAAACACTTTTGGGAAATCGAAAACTAGGAAATGACATGATTCAATTTTGTAGTCCAAGATCTGGAAGCCAAATTATTCATTTTGAGCCGCTTCAAGATTCAGTATCTGATCTGAAAATGCAATTAGTCTATTAGCTGTAATGTGGAAATATCACAACACTTTAGCCGCTTTATGTATTGGCAGAATCGGAAGAAAAAACAAATATCTTGCTTAGAGGACATTAATTTGGCTTACTTCAGTAAGATACTATTTTATTTTATTTTATTAATATTCCCTCTGCATAGCTTTTAAGGAAGATAGAAAGATAACACAGGGAAAGGAAGATCAGCAGCCTTCAGAATTAAGGACCAAAATGTTTATAGAATAGTTGTACTGAACCAATTCACAAAGAATCTTGCACCAATTTTAAAATAAGTGACTGCAGTTCTTAACAATAAATCTGTATCTTTTCTGGGCTTTTAATGATGTTAATTAATGTCCATTGATTTGTTTTTCTCTGATTGTGCCATTTTGCACCTTATGATCACACAGCTCACAGGGTGCAATTAGCCTTTCCTGAAGAATCTCCAGTCATTGGATCCAGCAAATGCCAAGATTAGCACCGAAACAGATAACACTTTCTAGTTTGTTTACTTTGCTTCTCCTGAGAAGGAGATTGATGAGTGACACCAACCTTTGTGGCAAGGCACTTTTGCACTTTGGAATCATTAGATTCTGTGGATTAGTAGGCAGATTGGCATGGCTGAGTAGCAAGATCAACCTCTCCTGAACTTCTGTCACTTAATACATTTCTCAGTAAGATTTAACCTCCCACATTGTTTAAGAGGAGGAACAGAGAAAAGTGCACTGCCAAAAAGTCTGCCAAGGGTTGAATACAGATTTATAGATTTTGAACAAGGCAGTCATGGCAATATATTCTCTGTTAAGCAGTTTTATTGAGAGCAAAGATGGGAATGCTTATGTCTCATATAATGCCACATGCCACAAATGCCTCCCTTCCAAATGAGCACCACCACCACCACATTTACTAAAATCAGGGCAATGATAAGTAGAAAAGGGGGGACATGATCGAAACATTTAAATATGTTAAAGGGTTAAATAAGGTCCAGGAGGGAAGTGTTTTTAATAGGAAAGTGAACACAAGAACAAGGGGACACAATCTGAGGTTAGTTTGGGGAAAGATCAAAAGCAACATGAGAAAATATTATTTTACTGAAAGAGTAGTAGATCCTTGGAACAAATTTCCAGCAGACGTGGTAGATAAATCCACAGTAACTGAATTTAAACATGCCTGGGATAAACATCTATCCATCCTAAGATAAAATACAGAAAATAGTATAAGGGCTGACTAGATGGATCATAAGGTCTTTTTCTGCCATCAGTCTTCTATGTTTCTATGGTTCTATCTTCTGGAAGGAGAAATGAATGGAATATATATTCAGGGTGAATGGGAATTCCTAATGGAGAAAATACACCAGTATTTTTTTCAAGCTAGCAAAATTAACATACAGATTTACAGAGTTGGAAGGGACCTTGCAAGGCATCTGGTCCAACCTCCTGCCCAAGCAGGAGATCCTATATCTGCCTCTACCTAGGATCGAACTTACAACCTCCTGATTGTGAGGCAAGAGCTCCAGCTCTTGTCTCCAGCAGAATTCCAAATCAAATCTGAAAAACACTGCTATAAGCACAATTTCAAGGAAAGCCAGGCCAGAAGGAAAATGGAAAACAACTGAAGTAATCATTGGCTAAAAACAGAGTTATCACATAACTGAAAAGGTAATTTCTGTGGAAAAGAATACATAGAGGAAATGAAAAGAGAGTCAAGACACAATGGAGATTTATTTATTATTCATTTATTTATCTACTTTATAGGCCACCCAACTCCTTCTGGACTCTGGACGGAATCCAACATATACAAAGAATATAAAATACAGTCTAAAATCCATATCATTCTGTGGCCGGATCTAGATGGTACTGCACAGTATTGGGCTGTACGAAGTACGATCAGGTATGCAGTCCTGATAGAAAATTTGAGCTGCACACGCAGCTCCAGCTGACGGGGGCAGGCACACACACTGGTGTGACATTCAGCTTCTGTCCATGCACAGGAAGCCAAATCTTGCACAAGGATGCTAGCACACGCAAGATTTCACCCATTTTTGGCAATTTGTTTTGCTTCCGTGCATGTGCGGAAGCGAAGAAATTGCCAAAAATTGTCAAAATCTCACATGCACGAATGTCTTCACATAAGATTCAGCTTCTGTGCATTCGCAGGATGCCAAACTTAACACCAGATGCATGTGTGTGCACACCTCCAGGAGCGCACCAGTAGCACTGGCAACAGGCAGTCCTTCACTGGTACTGAACTGATCAATTGCTATCAAAGCCAGGTCTTCATGATCTTGCGGAAGACTGGTAGGGTGAGGGAGGTACGGACCTCAGGGGGCTGAAATGTATGTCAGGTAGGAAAAACAATGTATAGATGAACAGAAAGGGCATTTTTAGATATTTTCAAAATAGAAACATGAGAAAAGCTGTCCGTCATGCCACTCAATCTCTTTCTGCTTTTTCCAAATATGAAGTAATACTTGGTATACAGTAGCCAAAACCAGAAGTACTCAGAACTATTATTAAAACACTAAATTAAGAATATACAAAAGAATCATCAAACTACTGATTTACTTTAACCTTTGTGTCGTTCAAATGCTATTTTGATTCAATTTTTAAAAAATCAATACAATTGGTAAAAAATTCTAAAAAGCAATAACAAAAACATAAAGAACCCCTTGAGTAAGTACTGAATTTGTTAAGATTTATAGACAGTAATGAATAATGAATTATATCCATGGTTTGGAGGAAGGTTAGAAAATTATATTTCACAAGATTTGATATATTTACTTCTGTGCGTTTGAACAACTCAACAGAAATTGAACAGAAATTGTTCCGAAATAATCCTCAAGAAAAATATAGAAATCCTTCACTTTCCTTAGTGGTACAGTGGTTATAGTGCAGTACTGCATGCTACTTCTGCTGACTGCCAGCTGGCTGCAATTGGGCAGTTCAAATCTCACCAGGTTCAAGGTTGACTCAGCCTTCCATCCTTCCAAGGTGGATAAAATAAGGACCCAAATTGTTGGGGGCAATATGCTGACTCTGTTAAACCACTTAGAAGGGGCTGTAAATCACTGTAAAGCAGTATATAAGTCTAAGTGCTAGTGCTGGTGCTATTGGGTACTAATGTATACTGCTCAAAAAAATAAAGGGAACACTCAAAGACCACATCCTAGATCTGAATGAATGAAATATTCTCATTGAATACTTTGTTCTGTACAAAGTTGAATGTGCACAACAGCATGTGAAATTGATTGTCAATTAGTGTTGCTTCCTAAATGGACAGTTTGATTTCACAGATGTTTGATTTACTTGGATTTATATTGTGTTGTTTAAGTGTTCCCTTTATTTTTTTTGAGCATTGTATTTTCACTGAAAACAATTTATTTATTTATTTATTTATTTATTTATTTATTTATTTATTAACATATTTATCAGATTTTATGTAATTTTATATGAATAAATGCAATTAAAGATATCTGGAGTCTAAATGTTTTATATAAAGTGGGCTTTTTAAAATAATTTGCAGTATATGATTAGACAATTACTATCCATTGAAATTGAATCCAAACAGTTCTAAGGCTTTTATAACTTTTAATTTTCATAATTGGGACTTGATAGCACTTGTAGAATCCAGCGCTCAAATAAATCAAGCAACCCAAAATACCAATGTACAAAAATGCAAGTTTTAATAACAATAGTATCTTACTGATATATACATACATACTTGGGTAAGCAGTAGCAGTTCTTTTGACTGGTGTGAGTATCAGTATGTGTAGATTGGCAGCCTTTTCCACTAGCCTTGCCCTCTTATATTCTTCTCTTGAATGGACTTTAAAGAGAAAAAAATATGGCAGATTCTTCTATTCATCTGTAGCTTCAGGCTGAAACCATGCTTTGTTGCACACTGTTCAATTTCCAAAACCAAAGCACGATCATTTTCATGGTAGTTACTCTGCGCAGCAGCAACCGGAAAAATGCCTTGTGAATCACAGCCTTGCTTCTGGAAGACAGGGATCATATTTAACTGCATCTTTTCTTTCTTTTTTTTTTTCCCTTCCAGGAGATGCAAAGCAAAATAGCTAAATGAAAGGGAGAATATACACCTCTGAGCTCAAAGCAAGAGCTTTGCAAAATGATTCCACTGTCCATCAGTCTTTAAAGGTGCTTAGTGCACCACAGCCTATAATCACTGGAGCGGTTCTGACAGATTAGTTTATCCCTAGGACAAAAGACAATATTTCCAGAAAGCATCTTAAATAATACCAAGCTGAAACAACCAAACATGCCAGTGATAACGGGGATTTATCTGAAATAAGATCTGGCAAACTCTGCTAATATTTCAGAAGATAAAAGTGTTTTTTTCCCCCCACTCACCTTAAGCTGTAGCAGTAATAGAGATTTAAACAACATAGCTATTTAGCTACAAGGAGAACCCGTTTCCTTTTTAGTCAGCATTAAATGCAATGAAAGAATGGCACATCATTCCCCACAGGGTTTTGGACAAAAGGTAGTAAGAAATGCAAATCTGTGTCTCCAAACCTTGTCTATGGCTGGATAAATACCACAGACTGGCTGTTCTGGGGGAGGGGGGGGGAAGCATCAGAATATTTATAGATGCATTCATAGAGGATTAGCCAGCCATAGATATGATGCCATTTTGAAATGCACAGTCTTAAGGAGGTTATAACAATATGGAAAGTTTGTTCAAAGAAAATCAAGGTAGCTTTACTAGATTTTGTTTTTAAAAAAAAATTGTTCAGGGAAAGCCATGATAATTTTATCTAAACTTCATCCAGCTGTTCCATTTCCAAGTTCTTAAGTTATTTATGTTTACACATATCTACACAGGATTGTTCCAGTGGAATAAATCCTTCTTCCACAATGCATCGTCTCTGGGATGTCAAGGAAATTATGTTACAGACAAAAGTACAGAGAGTACAGAGATCAAACTGGAAGGAAACATTCTATTGTGTTCACATTTCACATGCATTTTGCATGATGCTATTTAAATCTATGGTGTAGAATCTATTGTCATTGACGAAGCATGCATTCATTCATTCATTCATTCATTCATTCATTCATTCATTCATTCCAGAGGCCCATATACCCCAGATATTTCTGAGTGGATTATATCCTTCATCAGATAATGTATGACTGACTCAATGATAATTGATGACCGAAACAAGAACTGGGTGAGACCAAAGCTAAGTGTTATTTATTTCTTTTTAACAGCATTTTTTTCATCTTTGGAAACCTACACATTTTCCCCCGTTCCCTCTCTGTCTTACGGAAAAGATGGATAATCTATTGATTATCTGAGAGCCACATGAAAATTAGACTGTGTGCTAGCAATTGGCAAAATGGGCCTTTTTTGTCAGGCTGCAAATCTCATTATCCAACTTTCCCATCAATCATTCTGATTTGGATTGTAAGCTTATTTTATTTTATTTTGTTTTATTTGTCAAACATGTATAAGATAATAGATATAAATATAAACATGTTTATGAATACCTGAAATTGATAAAAATAAAATGGGGACATTAGGCAGGGACAGTAGGTAGGGTGCTGCATTTATGCACCCTCCTTACAGACCTTTTAGGAATGTGGTGAAGTCAACAATAGACAGTCTAAGGTTAAAGGTTTTTTGGGGGGTAGTGGTGGTGGTGATGGAAAGAAACCTCAATCAGGTGGTGCATTCCAGGCATTGATCACTCTGTTGCTGAAGTTGTATTTTCCGCAATCGAGTTTGGAGCTGTTTACTCTAAGTCTGTATCTATTGTGTGTTTGTGTATTGTTGTGGTTAAAGTTGTTGCCTTCCTCCTCCTTGTATATTTTGAATGGAGGCAGCTTTTGAGTTCTGTGTTCTTTCTTTATTTTAAATGGAGAAGCCCAAAACTGAACTTAAGAACTACAGCATGTAACATATTATATACAATATAAAATTTTTTTAAGATAGAATCTTAAAAATGGATTCAGAGCTATTTAGTAACACAGCAGCTCCCAGAAGTGCCCAGCAAGTAACTACTCAAATTTTAAACTAGTCTCTTATTAGATTTAAGGGGAAAAAAACAACTTAGAACTAAGGAAAAATTCCTGACAATTAGAACAATTATTCTATTCTATTCTATTCTATTCTATTGTATTGATGGAAGCTTACATGATTCTTTGACCATTTCCTTTCCTGCATTGGTAGATATATTAACATTAAAACTACCACTTCCAACAAGAACGCTAATAAATGTATATAGTAATACTATTGCATATGTAATGATTTATCATATAAAATTGTAGTAGATGTGGAACAACATAAGAATTTTTAGTCTCCCTCAAAAATTACTACTAGTAGTACAAAGATTAATGCAAATATTAATATTATTTTATAATGCTAAGAATCGGCATTCTATTCACCAAAGAAAAATGTTCAGGGCAAATATTTTGATCCAACTATACATCAATTTGATATGTGAATAAACAGCTATAGCTAGATAATGTAACTCAAGAAGGAAAAGCATAGAATGTAGATGTAGCAGAAGCATCACTGTACACATTGTAAATAGAAATAGTAAAAACAGCGAGAATTGATTTTCACAATGTGCAATGCTTCAAAATTGTGAAAAGCTTGTCTGACCCAAGTTGCTTATGAGTGAAAGGGAGTAAAAGAAAATGGTGTGTGAACACTCTATCATTATCCTTGTATGATACATATTTTCCCCAGTTTTCATAACCTTCCTCCCACCCTAGTTTTCTCTTTCCATAACCAACTATGAGTTCTGATGGTTAGAGTTCCCTTTCAATGACCTCTCTGCCCATTTGCTCTGCCATTTTGATTAGTGTATAATGAGCTTTTCCCTGTGATGAATTCATGGTTGATTTTTCTAGTGGACTAAATTGTACCCTGGTTGCTACTCTTCGGATTCTAAATTTGGTGGCACCTAATTAAGTAGTTCTATGCAATTTTAAATTCTAAGTAACTTTTATGGATTGCATGGTAATGTATAAAAAGAAGTACGGTAATACAAATAAAGGTGATACTTAAAAATAGAGGACATTGGCCCATGCAATGTTAAACATTGTTGAAATCATACAGAAATTAAATATAAATTAGGTACTCTCTATGTAGCTATATATAACTTGAAAGTCATATATTAAAAATAACCTCAGTGTGACAAGACCTTTACTGAAAGTAATGGTGAAAGGAAAGACAAGTTTAAAAAAGAAAAAAAAAGAATCCTAGATTCAAATTTCTTCACATCATGATATTTAAAATCAATTAATTAACTGAACTTGAACAGACTAAGGATGGTAGCCAGATGAATACCCAGTAGTAGATTTCCCCCCCTATTTTCTTCCCCCCAAATTAAGGTGTGTCTTATACTCCGGTGCATTTTCTAATCTGAAAAATATGGTATCTATACATTAAGCAGTATCAAAATCTTAATATTTTTAGAAACTTTCAGTAATAATGGAATAATGAAATTTTCACATTCTGTATCTTGCCTTAATGTTACCATATGACTGATAATAATGTATCTCTGTGTTTTATGTTTATGTGAAATAGAAATCTATTGTTACTTTAATTAAAGTTAGTAATCTAAGCATTTCTCTAATATTTATTTTCTTGAACACACGCATGATGGAATTTTACACAAATTACTTAATACTTAATTATTTAATTCTTTTACACTGTAAATAATCATCCTTTGTATTTCTTTTACCTAACAATTCTGTTCCCAGAGTAATTAGATACAGACAATCCCCATAACAATATATTGCTCTTGTTCTAGTCAGTGGTGATATAGTAGAGGGAATAAGATTTTTCCATGGGGGAAGAACAACTCTTTCAGCAAAAGAAAATGATTAAGTTCAATGGCAAAACACACATACAAATGATCTTAGATTCAATTCCTGCCATTTCCAGATAGAGCTGTGAAAGTACCTTCCCTAAACTCCCAGACTCCTCTGCTATTGCTGAAAAGTTGTTGCACAATTCTTTTAATTTTTCTCGCATATTTCTGTCACTGATTCATTCTGTATGCCAGTGTGGCTAGGGAAAATTGCATGTATCAGAATGGTCAAACAATTGGCAACTTCAAATCTCAACCAACAAATGCTCTTTCTTACACATTGGCAGACAGAATCAGAACACAAGATACAAGCTTGGAGAATATGACCTTTTGGATCACCTTCACTCTGTCAAGGGCCTTGGATAACTCATATTTATTTTTTACCATATTTTCTGAAGAATATGACACACCGGAATATAAGACGCACTTTAGTATTTAGGGAGGAAAATAGGGTAAAGAATCTGCTTACCAGGTAGTCATCTGGCTAGCGTCCTTAGTCTGATCACCTTCAGCACATTATTTTATCCCCTGGTTAAGGACTTTAAAAAAAATTGGAGATGGTAACAATGAAAGAGCTTGCAAGCCAGTAAGAGGTGGGAACATTGTTAGCACCTGGTTAGGGCTGGAAAGAAACATTTGGAGCAAGTAAAGCAATGGGAAAAAAACATTACAAAGACAGGGTATGGAAAACATTCTTCACAGAGAGTAACAATAAAAGAGCTTGCAAGCTGGTAAGAGCTGGGAACATAGTTAACACCTGGTTAGGGCTGGAAAGAAACTTATTCGGAGTAAGTTAGAGAAATGAAAAAATCCTGCAAAGACTTAGGGCTTGGAAAACATTCTTTGCAGAGAGTAACATTGAAAGAGCTTGCAAGCTGGTAAGAGCTGGGAACATAGTTAGCACCTGGTTAGGGCTGGGGGAAAAAAAGCTACATTCAGGGTAAAAGACGCACCCAAATTACCAGCCTCTTTTAGGGAGGAAAAATACTCTGAAAAATGTGATATTAATTGGCTTTATATGCGGCTCCTCTCCGAGGACTTGGTGTGGCTTATAACATGTAAAAAAACACATTATAAATATCTAAAATCCAATTAATTTTACTATTTTTTTCTAAAAACCCTAATGACATTAAAAATCACTCATTCCAGTTCGAACAACAGACATACCTGTCATTATACCTAAGTGCAAGAGCCCACTACAACAACATTGCTAAAAAATCACTAAGAGTTGTTAATCTAATCTTACAAAGCTTCTTCTCTGGTATATTACATTGCTTATGTGTATGTTTACATCTATACCTGCTAACATATATGTTTGACAAACAAATAGATAAATAGAATAAATGAATGAATGAATGAATGAAGAAATAAATAAATAAATAAATAAAAAGATAAAAATATGAAAAAAGTAGAATAATTTGGCAATATTTCAAGTGGAAGTTTCCTAAATTGAACTCCATGTAAAATTCAATTATTGTAGAATTCAATACCTCATCTGAATCGTTCTAAAATACTGGAAAAGTAAATATACGTAATATGTTGTAATAATTCAATCATTGAGAGAATTCATGGCTACTGTGAATTATGAACCAAAGTGTAACTTATATTTTCTACTATATGTGAACAAATCTATGGCTTATTCAATGAAAAATGTTTATCTAATCTATAGCTTACATGGTGGACTGACCCTACCAAGATAACACAGTTTTCTGTCTCAAGAACTTATTTCTTATGTATATATTTAAGGTAAACATAAATATCAAAATAGTAGTGCTTTTGGGCGAGATTTCTGAACTCGTTTTAAATTGTATATCCAACTTTGCAGTGGATAGCTTTTTGTTTTAATCTTTATTAAAAGCAAAAATATATATATACTGGCATGTCCTTGACATAGTTCATAGCCTGTGATTATTTATCTAGTTTCTTCAATTTCCATATCTATCATCTGTTTGCTTTAAAATGTTCTTATATTGGAATATCACATAATTGAGGGCCTGATAACAATACCTCAGTGATTTTACTGTATTCTTTCATCTCCCCTTGCTTTGCTTTCCCCTATTGCTGTTTTCTCTTGTAGAACTTTTGTGCAATCTTGTGATGCAGAGAAATTCCCCCCACCAATTACTTCCTCAGCAATTACTGAGCCAGAGTTGACTCGTGGTAGTCAACATAATATAGGACAGTATCGGTGGTGAGATTCTTTTTTTTTTTACTACTGATTCTGTGAGCATGGCTTGGTGGATGTGGTGTGGCTTGGTGGGCAGGGCTTGGTGGACGTGACAGAGGAAGGATAGTGTAAAATCTTCCTCTCCACTAATGTTACTGCAAAATCCACATTTCCTCCCAATCAGCTGGGACTCAGGAGGCAAGGCCAGTCAGAGGTGGTATTTTCTGGTTCTCTGAATTGCTCAAAATTTCCACTACAAGTTTTCCATAACTGGTATGAACCTACGGAAACCCACCTCTATACAGCCCTGAGTCACCCTTCTGACAGTGAAGAGCAGCCATTCGCGGCCCTACTGGAATGCTCCGGTGAGGGGAGGTGCATGCGCAACCCTTCAGTTTCCTGCACATGCGCAGAGGTCTAAGCGCATGTGTGTACCTCTTTGCCAATTTCCAGTATTTCCTTGCTTCTGAGCATGCAAGGAAATGCCAAGCAACTGAATAGCAGTGGCCGGCCGGAGCTCCATCACTGTGCCAAGAGATGCCTGCTGCAGTGCAAGAGAGGCTCCGGTCATGTGGCTGTACTCTTCCACACCACAACAGGCATCTCTTGGCACAGCGATGGGATGACTGACTCAGCTGCCCCATCGCTGTGCCAAGAGATGCCTGCTATAGCATGGTAGAGGCTCCGGCCACCCCATCGTCATGCCGAGAGATGTCTGTGGTGCGGGAGGGCACAGCAGGCCGTGTGGCCAGAGCTGTTGTTGCTGGCTGGGGTGGCAAGATTTGCTAGCTGCACATGCATAGAAGGTGAATCTTATGTGTATGGCGCATGCACGGCTGGTGGTGATGGAGCTGTGCACTGCTCCACGCTGTTCCACGCTGTCCTGCCTGCTGCCCACCATTGCTTCTAGAGGTATAATTCCAGATATAAATTTGAATCAAAAAGGCATTTGCTTATGATTCATAGTGTTCTCTTATCACATCCAAATAGTCTCTCCCTTTTGGTCTTTAGTTAAATCTCTGAGCTCTGAATCAACATGTGTACTATGTGATTCATAAATAGCTTCTAATTTCCTGTTTTGATTATGCCTGGAGCACAAGAATAGTACAAATAATCTCAATACATTTAAGGGTTTTTCAACTGTTTTTCTTAAATAAGCCTTTGAAGGTATGTTTGAAGTTCCTATAATAGATTATGAAAGATCAACAGCATTATTCAGGAAATGTTGTCTATACTTTCCAATGTGGTTGACATTTTGTTTCTCTTGTTTTGCAAATAATTTTAACTTTTTGTTTGTTTTTAGTTATTTTATTTCCTTGCATTAAATGTACCATATTTTTTGGTGTATAAGATGCACCCTTTTCCTCCCCAAAAGAGGCTGATAATTAGGGTGTATCTTATGCTCTGAATGTGGCTTTTTTCCAGTCCTGACTAGCTGCTAACGATCTTCCCAGCTCTTACCTTTCAGGCTCTTTCATTGTTTCTCTCTGTGAATAATGTTTTCCAAGCCCTAAGTCTTGGCAGGTTTGTTTCATTATTCTAACTTGCTCTGAGTAAGTTTCTTTCCAGCACTAACCAGGTGCTAATGATGTTCCCAGCTCTTATCGGCTTGCAAGCACTTTCATTGTTACTCTCTGCCAAGAAGGTATTCCAAACCCTGTCTTTGATTTTTTTTTTCAATCTCTATTTGCTCTAAATGTTTCTTTCCAGCCCTAACCAGGTACTATTAATATACTCAAGTTCTTTCATTGTTACTCTCTGCAAATAATGTTTTCCAAGCTCTAGGACTTTGCAGTCCCCCCCCCCATTGGTCTAACTTGCTCCAAATGTTTATTTCCAGCCCTAACCAGGTGCTGACAATGTTCCCAGCTCATACCTCTTGCAAGCTCTTTCATTGTTACTTTCTACCAAGAATGTATTCCAAAACCTGTCTTTGCTTTACTTGCTCCAGATATTTCTTTCCAGCTCTAACCAAGTGGTATTAATGTACCCAAGCTCTTTCATTGTTCCTGTCTGCAAATAATGTTTTCAAAGCCCTAAGTCTTTGCAGGGTTTTTTCCCATTGCTTTACTTCCTCAGACTGTTTCTTTCCAGGTGCTAATAATGTTCCCAGCTCTTACTGGCATGCAAGCTCTTTCACTGTTACTCTCTCAGAATAATTTTTTAAGCCCTTAACCAGGGGATACAATAATGTGCTGAAGCTGACCAGACTAAGGATGCTAGCTAGATGAATGGTAAGCAAAATCTTTTCCCTATTTTCCTCCCCCAAAACTAAGGTTTGTCGAAAAATATGGTAAGTGCTTGCTCATGCAAGTAATATTTCCTATATATACCATTCAAACAATCTCTTTTCTAAAATATTTTCCATTTAGTTAGCATATAATTTCTTACCATGGGAGGTAGATTATTATTGCTTCAGTTAGTTTTTTCCCTTTTTCCTACTCCATCCCCCAAATTTGTTCAAGTTGCTAATCCAAACATAAAACTCCAGCTATTTCTCTTTAAATTGACTGTTGGAAATGAAAAAGTACCAAGTCTGTCTACATTCAAACAATTATGTTCATTCAACTTAGTAGCATAAGTGAAACAAAAAAAGGAACTATGATGGGATAATATTACTGAACAAAATAAACAAACAAATACATACATGAAGTATTTGCCACCTTGGGTGCAATCTTGGGTAAAGCATCAGTTGGAACACTGTTGGTACTGACAAATTCATCATCAGTCAATTGCAGAAGGCAGCTTTGCTTGGAATAGCTTACATCTTGCAATGATACATCCTGCAATAAGACCATCAGACATCCATGTATGCTAACCCAGATCCTTGGGAGGGATTCTGTAGGTGGAAAATGCAAAATCTTGTCTGAAATTCGGGCTGACCATATGATGAACAGCATGACCAGGAATATCTCTGAATCCTAGTTTTAGTTTTACTACCCATTTTGATGTGGTTATTATTATGTCAGCGTAGCAGCATTTCAAAAAGAACTGAAGAAAGGCTACAGTTTTAATCACTCTACATTCAAGACATAGAAACATCTACACATGCTGCTTACATTGTTCCTATTTTGTGCTCATGAAAGCTTCAGTTTAAACTTAACTGTCTATTCCACTAGGTATTTCTCCTGCTCTCTGTTTCAGAAAGCAGTTTATAAATCTCTTTCCTACTTAGTGCACAAATTTATATATATCTAGGAATAAAAATTCCATACATTACTGTTTCTTTTCTTTATTCTTATTGGCTAGGAAAACATTAGCCGGTTAAGGAAAAGAAAACAATAGTTTTAAAACAAAATCTGGTGGATTTTGAATGGTCTGTCTCTTCCATATTAAGCCATAACTCTTTGTATGTTATTTTACTGCTGATGATTTTAGGAAAGGTCTTAGGAACTCTTAAATATAAAGACAACAATTGCTTCAGTTGAAGGAGCATTCATTTTTCTTCAAAGAAGCCAATGCATTGCTAGAGTAAATCTCCTAGAAAACAAAGAATTTTAGCTGAAATGTACAAGAGCATCATAGGAAAAAATATTGCTTTTAAACCAGAATAGGGAAATTGCAAAGAAGTTGAATTTATGATGGGAGGGAAGGAAATAAATCCAATATTATCCATTTCTGTCCTCAAGAAAGAATTGCTGTCCCTGTCTGACCACTGCATAAGTGGGCAGTGCAGGTGATTCCTTTAGGAAGAACTTAGCATTTAGACTAGGCTGCGTCAATCTTATTCTCCTGTGCAAAAGCACAATGAAAAAGTTCAACTTGAGAGCTAGAACATGTATTACTAGGTGGATGGCAGACATGATCAATTTGCTGTTGATTAGTAAAAGGTAATTTGAAGACAATTTCTAGTTTTTCACCATATTAACAAAGGCCCTTTGGAAGTAGCAGGTCTTATTTAATCTGGTCGCAATCAGATACTGATTAAGCATAAGTAATATTTAACAAATGAAACAGTTGAGTACTATTATCATGCTTGAAACCTCTATTTTCCTTACAAAAAAACTTAGCAAGACATATAATCCACCATGGTTCATATTTAGAGTTTTGGATGGAATCAAGAATATCCCAATTGGGGTTGGGTGGGGGTTGTCAACATTAAAATACAAGGTTTATTGCACTGTATGAGAGGTTTATTCTCTTAACCCTGCTGTTCTGTTCGGGTCTGTGAGACCCGAAATCAAGGTTTGAGACCCTGTAAAAAATTTTCCCTGCATATCTGAAACTTGAAATTTCATGACTTTTCATCATTTCAGGGGTTCTCTCTATGAGAATTTTTTTGGGGGGGTGGGAGGTTTCTTTCTTGCTGAAAAAAAAAACTCCCTAATGTTATGTTCCCGGGTCACCCTGACCCGGACCGAAAACTCTTCATTTGCAGTGCTTATGTTTGGTCTTTTTGAAAGCTTTTTTCACTTGGAAAGTAGTCTGAACATTTCTTCACACAATGGAATGAAAATTGAACTGAAAAAATTAATCCTTATTGGTTTATTTTGCCCATAAATGTGCCTCCCCCCCCGTTTTTGTGAAAGTTTTTTCAATTTATGGATAGTTTTGCTTGCAAAATGCAGTCTATTTTACTGGAGTTGGTGTGGGAATGGTACCTTGAACATTTCTGAATATAAGAAAAATATAAAGGAACTGAAAAAAATGATTCTTACTGTTTTTTTTACATCAGAAATAAGGCCTCCCCCCCCCCTGGCTGCTTGCAACAATTTTCACTTTTTATTTTTTTATGCTCCAAATCCAAAATATTCTTTAAAATCTTACGCATTCATTTACTCAATTTAACAATGCTGATCATCAAAAAAATATTTGTGGGGGTGGGGGAAAAATTTTTTTCTTGGCAAAAAAAAAGTCACATTTACTCTGTTCGGGTCATATAGACCCGGATCAAAATGATTTTTTTTAGGTACTTGAATTTGGTCTTTTTGAAAACTTTTTCCACTGGAAAACTAGTTTGAACATTTATGAACATAATGATATGAAAATTGAACTGGAAAAATTGAGACTTATATTTTTATTTTGATCAAAAAGCCCCTCCCCCCATCCTTTTTGAATTTCGTGTCAATTTATATTTTTTAAGGCTACAAATCCCTAAGGAATTTTCCCCCAAAAGGTTTGATATACTAAATTGAACAATCCTGAACATAAGAAAAATATAAATGAACTGAAAAAAATGACTCTTATTGGTTTATTGTTTTATACTCGAGTATAAGCCTACTCGAGTATAAGCCTATTTGAGTATAAGCATGGGGGCCCATTTATGAGCAAAATAAACCAATAAGGATCATTTTTTCAGTTTAATTTTCATATCATTATGTTCAGAAAGGTTCAAGCTACCAATCCCACACCAAAATAGAATAGTAAAATAGAATGCATTTTGCAGGCAAAATTATCAATAAACTCAAAAGTTTTGATATACTAAATTGAACAATCCTAAACATAAGAAAAATAGAAATGAACTGAAAAAAAATGATTCTTATTGGTTTATTTTTGAATATAAGACCATATCATTTTATACTCGAGTATAAGCCTACTCGAGTATAAGCCTATTTGAGTATAAGCATGGGGGCCCATTTATGAGCAAAATAAACCAATAAGGATTAATTTTCTCAGTTCAATTTTCATATCATTGTGTGCAGAAATGTTCAAGCTACCAATCCCACACCAACTTTAGTAAAATAGAATGGATTTTGCAAGCAAAACTATCCATAAATTGAAAAAACTTTCACAAAAACGGGGGGGAGGCACATTTATGTGCAAAATAAACAAATAAGGATTAATTTTTTCAGTTCAATTTTCATTCCATTGTGTGCAGAAATGTTCAAACATGTTTCCAGGTGAAAAAAGCTTTCAAAAAGACCAAACATAAGCACTGCAAATGAAGAGTTTTCGGTCCGGGTCAGGGTGACCCGGGAACATAACATTAGGAACTTTTTTCGAACAGAACAGCAGGGTTAAATTCCATCACGATCGCCAAAGAAAATAACATATCTTTGGCTATCGTGAGATTCATTAACATTTAATTAGAAATTGTTATTGACTTCAGAAGCCTGCTAGGCAATATGATTTATAGAAACCTTAAAATCAGTATTGACTTATCTGAATTTTTTTTTCAAATCTGAAAAGAAGAAATAAGGACATTCCTTATTCACACAATATAGTTAAGCAAGAAAAATTAAAAGATCCATTGTATATTTGACTTTTGAAATTAGTGTGATTCTCATGAATAATTTAAATTATTGGCTGAAACTATACAATCATAATAATGTAACTATAGATACACAATATCTTTACTATTTTCCATTTACATCATGTTGAAGAAACATGAGCAAATATGAAATATAATCCTGAAATAAAATAAAGTATCTGTGCTGCTGCCTAAACTACTATAATTCAAACTTCATTACAGCTTCATGACTTCTGAAATATAGTCAAAGAATATAATTTGCATACTGGTTTGCACCAATGTGACTTTCAACTAATATGTGGCGAAATATCCTCCTCTCAGACATAAGATGAATCCCACGTTGACACTTTTCCAGAAGTTTCTAAATATATGGTTCTGTCAGTGGCTCCATCGTGATACCCATCTTGAAATGAAACCAATCAAATGACTGGTTTGATTGTGTTTATTACTGCTGTGGGATGCTGGTGGTGATATACAGGTTTTATATTGTGGAATTTTAATGTTATAAGCCTTCCAGAATCACTGTGTGTATGTTTCATTGCCATATACATTTGCTTAATTAAAAATAATAATTTGTCATAGTTGATTTACACTATAGATGAAGAAAGTATTGCTAAAGCAAAAGTCACAAGAGTTTAGAAACATATAGGAAATTTCATTATCAATTTTTGACTAATTTCAACAACTGAAGTTATTAAAACTAAGCAAGTGACCATGCAAGCAATATTAAACTGCTACAATCTAGAGGAAAAGGAATTGCAGTGTTACAGGACATATTTCATAATAAAGAGTACAATCCAACTATAGTGAAGAGAAAATAGGGGATATGAAAAATAGGAGAAGGGTTGTCTGACTAACAGAATGGATGGAATTGGTTCAAACAGAAGGTTCATGTCAACATTATTTGAATATATATTTACCTAAACAAGCAGGTATTGCATGAGGCTTTAGTATTTTTGAATAGATAAAACCCAAGAATCTGTTTTCATTTATCAATGATAAAACATTAAGCAAAATTTTATAGTGCATAGAGGAAATTTTTTAAAATAGCACTTAAAGTGTTAAGTGCTATTGTTATATAACAATAGCACTTAACACTTAGACTTATGTACTAATTAATCTTACTTTACTGCCCTCTCTAAGAAATTTACAGACTCGGCATATTGCCCTCAACAATCTGGATCCTCAATCCTCAATACTTCAACACTGAAAAATTGCTTAAGAACATAAGAAGAGCCATGCTGAATCAGGCTAAAGCCCATCAATACCAGCATTCTGTGTCACACAGTGGCCCACCAATTGTACATGGGGATCTTGAGCAGAAAGAGAAGACAAAACCCTCCCTTTCCCCCGACCCCCAACAAATGGTACTCAAGGGAATCCTTCCTGCCTCAACCAACATAAAGGTGGGACATGGACATCCATTTCTTTATTTTTTTAAAATAATAATCTTTATTAAATTTTATTACAAATATAAGAGAAAGAAATAACAAACAGAGTAAAATCAAGTCAATAATGTATATGGGTTGGTATTCATAACAAGTAAGGTCATAGTCCTATTGGTATTATTAAAAGGCATATAATATATAATAGATATAAAATATATAGTTGTATTAATATTATTGACAGTAAAGAAAAAAGAAAAGAAAAGAAAAAGGAAAAGCGTGAAGGGAAGAAAAGGATAAGAAGGATAGAAGGAAAACAAAGGGAAGAAGGGAAGAAGATATCGGAATAAGAGGGAAAGAAGGGGAAAGGTTGGGGTAATAGAGTCCGTCTAGCCTTTGGCTAGGATCATGAATATTTACGACGTCTATTATCATGACGATCTTAACAGTATCCAATCTGATCTCGATTTACTGGCTCCCCAGTGCTCCTCTAGATGTCTCTTCTGGCGATATCCACAGTAAACCAAGGTGATCTTCTGGATCTACTGCCACAGAGAGGTCGCAAAGGCACAATCCTGTCCAGAGCCCCTTAGTATCCCAGGCCATTACCAGGGACTCTGCTGAATTGTTTATAAATGAATAAGATACTTCTCTAAGCACCCTCTGAAACCCTTCTAGGTCCATTAGCATCTGGGACGGAACCACCTCCCTGTGAGGAATTATTAGAGCCCTAAAGTCAAGATGTAGCAGAAAATGATCTGACCATGACAAGGGGAAGATGTCCAAGCCCATTAAATTCAGATCATTACTCAATTGCCCCAAGAGAAACACAATGTTGAGTGTGTGAGTTAGACCCTGTATTCCCTGGGCCAGTCCATGGTTGCCATGGAAGCCATGAATTCCTGCCCCAATCCAGAAGATTGCTGAGTGACTGTACATTAAAGTACGTTATTTAAATAGTTTACATTAAAAGGATGTAACATCAAAGAGTACCATAAACAATAAAGTAGTTAATATATTCCTTATGACAAACAAAACAGGCTTTTGACTCAGTTTTCTGGAAAATAGCAATGACACTATAAAAAAAATCAAAAAGAAAAACTATGTCAGCCTGATGAGTCAATGCCATTGTGTTTTCTTTTCCCTCCTTCTTCTGCTTTTAATATGTGGATCCATACTATGCTGATCTAGATATTTTTCAGATACCCTTTTGAAATCAGAAATTACTCCCTTGCTAGTTGCAATGTACATATTTGAAAAACTACTTCTTTAAGCCTTGAGAAATATTCATAATCTAATTGGTTGCATAGATTCAAATCCTAAAATATACTGTTACATTCTTGCACTCAAATCCTCCAAGTACTAAGCACTCAACAAATCATGAATTGCCTAGGAGTGAAGTCTCTGGAGACTTAAAGTGTTTTGCCATATATTGTTTATTTACACATATTTATAATTACACAACATTAACATTCTGATGGGTACTGCTTCTCTATAAGGTCTCTAGAGGGACAAGATATTTTAAAAGTATTTCCTGAGCTTTAACTTAGCTCACTGATTCACAGGCTGATGTTCACTTAGTCTTTTACAATTGCACTTCCCAAAATATTTTATTTTTTCTTCCTAGAGGAAATGAGATGTGCCATTATTTGAAACCATCAGTTTAGTAAAATGGGAAGGGCGAAGACATCATTCAAATGAATCTTGTTTCAATCATGTATTTTTTTAACTTACATTTTAACTAAGATTTATAGTTTGGACTTTTAAAACTAATAGCTTTCAATATTTTTTCAGCTAGGTGTTGGAATCTAACATTTCTAAGAGCAGCAGCTTGGAGAAGATCCCTTTAGGTTCTGAGACAACTTCAATAATTCACTGCAATGAATTCATCTTATGTTCAATTATTCTTAATTCAAGGAAAGTGTCAAGGTTGTATACCTAGGCATATCTCAGCATACTCATTTCAAAAGATCTAGGCTCCAGAGCTCACTGTAACAATGTTGCTAAAAAGGGATTAAGAGTTGTCAACCTTATTTTACAAAGTTTTTTCTCTGGTAACATTATACTTCTATCTAGGCCATACAAAATCTTTGTCAAACCTATTCTTGACTACTGCTTACCTGCCTGGAACCGACACTGTATTTCAGACATTAATACATTAGAGAGGATCTAGAGCCATGATGGTGGACCTATGGCACACATGCCACAGGTGGCACACGGAGCCACATTGGACGGCACACAAGCTGATGCCCTATGTCATCTTCAGTGCACATGCGTGTGCTAGCCAGCTGATTTTTGCCCTCTGGAGTTTTCAGGAAAGCTTCCTGAAGCCCTGGAGTGCAAAAAACAGCATGACAGACAAACCGGAAGTCTATTTTTCCAAACCTCCAGTATCTTTGGACCGCCTTCTGCTGCATGAATCCCAGCGACCAATTATTTGTGTTAAATAGAGCGATTTTCACCACTCGAAACAGGTAAAGTCAGTTAGTTTACAGGTCCTGAAAGGAACTTTAAACAATGATACCTAAAAATTAGATACTACAGTTAATTCCATCAAATTTGAGAGTATGCTCTGTTAAATTATTTAATAGAAGCAAATAATAATAATAAATTACCTAATTATCAGTTAACATTTCGTTTCCATGGAATTTTCTCCTTAGGAGGCTGTTAGGATTTTAAAACTCTTTCCATGACATAAACTTCATTTTGCTTTTCTTTAATCAAATAGAAAAAAAGTTATAAGAAGGTGAAATAAAGGGGAATTCTAAGGTTATTAAAGAACTGGAAGGAAAAATTAGAGCTAGTAATTGAGAATGTTTACATATGTTTTAAGCAGTAAAAGTCTCATTAATTTCTTTAAAGAAGGGGCTTCATGCTGGATTCCAATAATACTGACAAATTCATCATTTTCTACTCTTTCTCACCCTCTCTTATAAGGAGTTGTTTCAAATATTATCATAAAATCTAATTATTTTTATTGTGACTCGTGAAATGCTGTAAAGATATATTACATTCGATTTTGATTTATACTGAATTATTATCTGTCAAAAAAAAAAGATGGAATAAAGGATTATAGAACCTGTCTGTATAACCAGGCCAAATTCACTAATCTGAATTAATTTTCTTCCACTCAGAGTTACTAAATGCTAAAATAATTTGGACTAAAAATTTCATTTCACATATGTGTACTTCTGAATCAGCTTTAGAGTCTTATGTTGAGATCATTTCCTTTCCGATTTTAATGAATTGTTTATTTTTCTTATAATGGGGAAATATGTTGTAACATTAGTCCCATGAGTATTATAATAGAGGTTTTATTTCCACAGCTATTCCAATATCTCCAGCAGCATATCTATATCATCATGATATAAGAGGTCAATCAATTCTCCTTTGTATGCCAGATGTCTTGATTCATATATTGTATATATCATTTTTTCGTCTGCAAAAATTCCATTTGCCCTTAATATCTATTAAATACGAATAGCACTCATTTTGCAAAAGTGCCCAAGAAACAGTCTTCAAGCAGCCATTTTATTATTTATATGTCATAGTTCAATCCTAATACAATTCCATGACGATTCTTGACAGCCTATGAGCCGAAAAAACAGTAAGTAACAATAATATTTTAAACTATTCAAACTTCTAATTTAAAAAATGTAAACATTCATTCCAGATCACATCTGACATCAATACACAATACACAACTTTCCAGAAAAAAGGTTTTATTGTTAGAAACTTCCAAAAGATGACTAGACTTGGGGCCAAATTGGAGGCCATTCCAGAGAATGCCCGAATAACATTTCTAGGCCCCAGTCCTGTTGACATTCCCAAAATGTTGAATAACTAGCTCCTTCTCTAGAATGATCAAAGCGGTTCGATTGATTCCAGTGGAGAAATGCAGTTCTGAAGGTACCTCATGAAATCACAAATGGCTTTGTATGTTAAAACCAAGAGTTTAAATTGCATTTGAAAATTGAGATGAAGCCAATACAAGGCCACCAAAGAAATGTGTATGTGTCCATCAGCATGAGCCAAACAGTATCTAGACCTCTGCTTCTTGTTCCAAGTGAAGTTTCCAAGTACAGTGGTACCTCTACCTACAAACGCCTCTACTTACGAACTTTTCTATATAAGAACTGGATGTTCAAGATTTCCCCCCCCCCCCCCTCTTCTCAAGAACCATTTTCTACTTACAAACCCGAGCCTTTGAAATTGTAACCAGAAAAGGCAGGGAGAAGCCTCCATGGGGCCTCTCTAGCAATCTCCCAGGAGGAAACAGGGCCTCCACCCTACCTGTGGTTTCCCCAATCACATGCATTATTTGCTTTTACATTGTTTCCTATGGGAAAAATTGCTTCTTCTTACAAACTTTTCCTACTTAAGAACCTGGTCACGGAATGAATTAAGTTCGTAAGTAGAGGTACCACTGTAGTCTCTGAAGAGAATGACGTTAGACCACATTGTAATTGTCTATGCATCTGGTAATAAGGATTTAAACCACTCTGGCCTGTGCTACATCCCCTCAGGATGCTGGAGAACTACATCAAACCTCCTGATTACCTAAGACAGGAACTGCTGCTGAGCGGAAGCTCCCTATTGGTTGCTGTGTCTGACAGCCAGCTATAAAAGAGCTGTCAGATGTGGCTGAGGCTTTTGACTGCATTCAGAGCTATGTTGAAGGTGTGGATTGCTATTTGCCTTCCTGTCAGCCTTGATAAAAGCTTGTTGTGGTTAACTTTCAGCTTGCCTCAGTTATTGCTGCCTCGCCTTGGACTTTACAGTCTGGGACTCCCACCCAGGTGAAAACAAAACTGGCACACCTGCTTTGAAAAGGCCTTCCTAAAAGGCTTCCACCAACTGATCCAGTAAGTTCAGGATGGTAATCAAATCATATACCTAACTTTTCAGGGTGGTAAAGGGTTGAAGAGATGTTAGGAAGCATGGAGGAACCTCAGAGTACAAACACTAGGGTTTCATTTAAGTCTGTACTGTCCCATTCAAGCTCTAACTAATCCCTATATGTACTGGCAAAACAAAGCAGGCAGCATCTCTAGTGAGAGCCAGGGTTGTGATGTACAGTTGAGCATTTTCAGGATAGTAGTAAAACCAGACTCCAAAACACCAGATCGTCTATCTCAAAAGCTTTATATAAATGTTTAACATCAAGGATAAATAAAGGATTCCTGCAGCATCTACAAGGGAGCAGCCAAAACATCATTCTCTCGCTCTCTGATCACTACTAAGTAGAACCAACGATTGAGGAAGTAACAGAATAATTGTAAAATAGTGCTAGAGGTGGTATAGCACAAAGGTCTTCAAACTTGACCTTCAGCTCCCAGAATTCTCCAGCCAGCATAGCATAGCTAGCTGGAGAATTCTGGGAGTTGAGAAGTCTTAAAGAGGCCAAGTTTGGGGACCCCTGGTATAGAAGAATCCAGAATCCCTAGCTCTAGTTTCAAGCCATTTCAATCAGAGCCCAGAGGCTGCTGAAGAAATGTGAGCTGTCTCTGATACAAACATATCATATTACAATTCTGCTTATCCTGGCTGGACAGGCCTAATGTACCTTGAAATAAGTTTTGTTATGATGAAGTACAGAATTGATCTTGGAAGATTTCTGCAGGCCAAAGAAGAGTATAAAGTACATCATGAAGGATGAAATCTAAAAGAAATACACAAATATCAAGGGGATAGTATATTTATATTGCTTCTGCTTGCTGATTTTTAAAAGTTTTTAAAAGTTTTTCTTATTATTATTTGTTTGCATTTTCCAAATGGTAAATCATACTTCCACATTCTTAACAACCAGCAGAGTTCACTGGTGGGTTGCAAATGATTTTGCTACTGATTTGCCCATGCTATCGCACACAGAAGTGTTCCGGGCAGGTGGAGTGGGGCCTCCCATCACCATCACTACCGGTTTTACCACTGGCAGAGTTCTTCCAACTTCTAACAAGAGTGACTACAATCAGTGTTGGGCTCTCTGTAAAAGACTTGATTTGAATTCCTAATTTATTGGTGTGCAGAAAGACAATGATCTTTCAATATCATGAAGTATTGGAGAAAAAAAGTTAAAACCTGAAAGATAATATAATGTTCCAGAGAAGAATAAGCATTAATAAAAAATATCCACTGCCATATTACTGAGCAATAAATAAATAGCTGGTTAAATATGCCAAATATATGTGAATTTTATTTTGTTTTAAACTGGTGATAATAAGAAACAATTTAATATCTGAGCTAACCTTCAAAGTCACAGGTATTACAGTGGGGGAAAAAGTATTTAGTCAGACACCAGTTGTGCAAGTTCTCCAACTTAAAAAGATGAGAGAGACCTGTAATTGACATCTTAAGTAGGCCTCAACCATGAGAGACAACATCTAATCTTGCTTCTTTGTAGGTGACCAAATACTTATTTCCACCATAATTTGCAAATAAATTCGTTAAAAATCAGACAATGTGATTTTCTGGATGTGTTTTCTCATGTTGTCTCTCATGGTTGAGGTCTACCTAAGATGTCAATTACAGGCCTCTCTCATCTTTTTAAGTGGGAGAACTTGCACAACTGGTGTCTGACTAAATACTCTTTTCCCCACTGTATATAATTTAAATTTTGCAGAATGAAATTATGCCTGGACTTCAGAAAGTGAAGCCTACAAGCAGAGGTGGGCTACTGCCCGGACCAGGGGGGGAGGGGAACGCAATGCGGCAGCAAAAATGGAGCTCCACCCCAGAGCACACAATTTGCACTGAAAGATGTTGAACAAAAATGCAGGGTGTCCTGCATAGGTCACACCCACAGTGGTAGTAAAAATCCTGGTCGCTCTTCACTGCCTACAAGAAAAAAGCCTACAAACTAAAATGTGTTCTTCTGTATTTAGTGTGTAGGAATATCTCTTAAAGACATCCCAAGTTCCAATTCCATTTTTTATAATGGTTTGGTACCCTGTAAGGTTTGAAGAGAATCTTGAAAATCAAGATTATATAATCTAATGGCTTTACTTATTTGTTGATCGGATCCCACTAGAAAATGGCCACCATGACCACCGACAAACAGTTGGGTAAAAGGGGCTGCTAGCCAGCCAGCAGGTAGTCCAGATCAGAACCCCGATCTTAGGCTCTGAGAAAGCTTTGCCCCACACGCTGCTTCCGGATTGCCAAAATAATCAAGCGCCAAGCCATGATTTAAAGCAAAAAGAATATTTTTTCTCAATAAAGCTGTGAGATAGCTTGAGCTGCAGCTTGGCTACAACTGAATTCTGACACTAACAATTGTCTCTGTTGTAACTTAAGACAAGCTAGTACAGGAAGATTAGTAATACAGTGGTACCTCGAGATACGAGTTTAATTCGTTCCGGACCTGGGCTCTTAAGTCGAGCAGCTCTTATCTCGAACGACTTTTCCCCATAGGAATTAATGTAAATAATTTTAATTGGTTCCAGCCCTCAAAAAACTCACAAAGTTAGTCTAAATTATGCAGAAAGACATGTTTTTAATGAAGAAATGTACATGTACATATAAATGAATAATGAAGTTTCTTTCACTTAACTTGTAAACTTTCTTAAACTTTTAAATTTACATATGTTCAACTTCTCTGCCACCCAATCCTGTAGGACAGAGGTCCCCAACCCTTTTTGCACCAGGGACCGGCTTTAAGCGATCAAGAGAGGAATGGGTGAATGAATGGACGGAGGGTGGGAAGGAAGGAAGGAAAGAGGGAAGGGACAGAAACAGAGGAAGGAAGCAAGGAAACTTATGAAAGGGGAGAGTAAGAGAGGAATGAGTGAAGGGAGGGAGGGAGGGAAGAAGGTGGGAAGGAGAAAGAAAAGAAGAAATAGAGGAAGGGAAGGTAAAAGAGAGAAAGAAAAAGAGCAAGAAAGAAAGCAAGAAAGAAAGCAAGAAAGAAAGAAAGAAAGAAAGAAAGAAAGAAAGAAAGAAAGAAAGAAAGAAAGAAAGGGGGAAGGGACAGGAACAGAGGAAGGAAGCAAGGAAACTTATGAAAGGGGAGAGTAAGAGAGGAATGAGTGAAGGGAGGGAGGGAGGGAAGAAGGTGGGAAGGAGAAAGAAAAGAAGAAATAGAGGAAGGGAAGGTAAAAGAGAGAAAGAAAAAGAGCAAGAAAGAAAGCTGCAAGCACCCCCCCGAGCCCCCCAGGCCGGCTGCAACCTTTTAAAACACGCGCACCGCTTCGCAGCTGTCTCCTGAAGCCGAACGCGGAAGTTAGCGTTTGGCTTCAGGAGACAGCTCCTTGGCGCTTGTATCTCGAATTTGGGCTTGTAAGTAGAACAAAAATATCTCTCCCCTCCCAGCTCTTATCTCGAGTTGCTCTTAAGTAGAGCAGCTCTTATGTCGGGGTTCCACTGTAATAGTAAAAAATGGAAAGACTTCACAGTGGATACAGCAACCAATTTAGGAGGAATGGAGTGGCACTACAGTCTTTGCTGAGCGACTGAGAAAAAAAGCTGCCAAACATAGCAACGAAGGTGATACCTAAACAGCTTTGACAGACTCAATCCAATCAGAAAGTAAACAGATTTAACCCATTCCTGGATGCTACACACACTGTGAGGGAGAAGTATCAGATCCTTACTCCAAATATTAAGATTATAAGCCTTATATTGCATATTTTTATACTTTATCTTGCTAGAGTAGCAGATGGCACAAGAGGAACATTTATCAAAATTAACTGAGAAATTTCTACTGCTAAATAAAAGCTATTTACTTGTGGTGGGGAGTTTCTAACTTTGCATTAAAAGATACATTTACTTTTGCCACTAAGTGAACTATATATTTGCATGCACTTTGGAAAGAGAATAAGAGATATTCTGCCAATTTATCAGTGGGGGTTTCTGGTTCACTTTGGAAATACTTAAGCCACTGAATTAATGTAACATCTTCACTAAACACAAATTATTTCCTGCAAGGTAGGAAGAAGATACTTCAGAATTCTTAACCATTCTTCATCCTATTTCCCTGCTAATTTTTCAATATCCCAAAATTAAGGTCTGGACAGCTTTGGGGAAAAGAACAATAGTCACAATTAGCAGAAGGGAGGACTCAAACTCTTCATGGGATTTTCCTCTCCTTTCCTTGGTGTGGTATATGCATATTGTTTTTTATCTTCCTACCCTTCTCTTACTGAATCTATTTTAGGAGTTACCTTTCAGTTTATAAATGTTTCCCTTGCCAAAGTAGCAGAAAACTGTAGTACCCATTTTCGGTAAGAAAGTTTGTGGGAACAGTCTAGAGGGCCTTTACAGGGGCTTTGTGACCTGACCCACTAGCTATCCACCCTTTTCATAATCCACTGCTATTTCCTCAAGTCAGTAGAAAGTTAGAAAAAAGGTTCTTCAGGATGTGACTATTTTATAAGGATAGAAGTGCATTTAAAAGGTCTCTATATTCTGCTGAATAGGAAGACAATCTACAACTTTGGGTGAGAGTTTGAGACCGGGAGTCACTCAGTCTCACTACATTTTGTTTGCTTATTTGTTTATTGATGCCACTCTGATGATTATTTACTCTGAACTGCTTATCTACCCAATATCTGTGAAAACTACATTACATTTTGCCTGTAGTATGATAGGCAAAACTCTGCCTACAGCCTGGAGTTCAATATTGCCAAGCTCAAGATTGACTCAGCCATCTATTCTTCCGAAATCAGTAAAATGAGGACCCAGATTGTAATATGCAAGTAATGTTTCTACATTATAAGCCACCCAGAGAGTGCTGTAAAGCACTATTGGGCAATATATAAGCTTAAATGCTATTGCTATATGGATCACAGCAAGACGCAACAGCCAAGTCACAAATCCATGCTGATTTGTGCTCAAATAGTCAGATATTATTGGATCTCTTTAATCCCAGCAGGGCTGAGAGCATCCAAAATTCCAGGGGAAGTATGTGTGTGTTTTAATAAGCAGCAGGCTAATGTTCTGATTTCTTTTAAAAATTCCATTTTTACAGCCTTTTTCATTTTGAAGAGGAATTTGAACACTTAAGCCATCACCACACCATATAAGACTCACACATAAGAATGTTTGAAATTAATTTACTGAAAATCCAATATGCTATAACAGCAAGCCAGTTCCGGCAGGTTCCTAAACAACATGTTTACTTATAACATCTGGCTTGTTAAATAAAAATAACCATCTGTTCAATGCAATTACTTTTAATATTATGCGCAATATGGCAGCCTTTTAAAACACCTAAGTTGACAGAGAAATGACATTTCAACAGTACATCCACTGCAGTTTTTAAGAGGTTCCTACTGTGTGGAGTATTATGATTTCCAGTCCTACTTCTGTTTCTGAAGGTGTAGCTCACACATGGCAGTTTTTTTTCTTTAAAAAAAAAGCTTGCTTAAATGCTGCTAAAGTGACAAGTAGTGCTGGTTAAAAAAAGGAGAAAGAATTGCTTTCCACTTTTTTCCCATTTACGTCTATTTTAAAATGCATTTGTCAAGGTTTGACAGCTGAGACCATTTCAAAGGAACCATTTTGTCCAAAAGTATTTCTCACTTGAAAGTTTAATTTCATACTGTCTTTGAATGTGCACAGTTCATTGCCTTTTCAGGATATTTTTGAAAAAAAGTTCCCAGTTTAGCCTACTGCCATGGCATTCACTAACAGCCTCCCATTCAAGTAATAGTCATGCCTAATCCTACTTAGTTTCTAAGTCCAGGCAAGGCTGGACAGCTGTTGCTGAATTTTTAGGAAGTGGCATGGTTTTCATTTTTAAGTGATGTTTAGGAGCCATAATTTGCTGTTTCTGTGGTATCTCTTCCTAATTAATTTTAGTGTTATGTGATATCTGAATATATTCCATATCACTCATAAATAAAATTTGCAGAGGGACTAGGTTTGAGTGTAAGACAAACATTGAAGTATTAATGGAGGAATATCAAAACATTTTGCTTTCTTCCCTTCCACTAAACTCACATTAGGTTACAAATTAAAAAATGCAATTCTTAATATTCACACCTTTACTTGTCTCATTCTATACTTTCTATACTTTCTATACTTTCTATACTTTCTATACTGTTACATTCCACTCCTCCTCCTCCTTCTCCCCCACCCCCTCCAACCCCCAGTGGTGAAATCCCACTTTTTTTACTACCAGTTCTGTAGACGTGGTTTGGTGGCTGTGGTGTGGCTTGGTGGGAATGGTAGGGAAAGATACTGCAAAATCTCCATTCCCGCCCCACTCTGGGGACAGCTAGAGATGGTATTTGCTGGTTCTCTGAACTACTCAAATTTTCTGCTATTGGTTCTCCAGAATCTGTTAGAATCTGCTGGATTTAATCCCTGCCCTCCCCTTCTCCTCCCTCCCTTCACAAGACTATTTTAACTCCACTATTCACAAGGCATACAAGACTATGTAATTGATATTTTAAGGTGCAAAGACATTTTCACTGACGTTTTTTGTCTCTTGCTCTGTGGCAAGATTTCTTGTTGCTTTCATGTTCTGAACTTTTATCTTGCCTTTTTGTCCAGTATTTTAATCATTCTTCAATAAAAACAGCATGGGTGGGATGTCTGTCATGCTGTGACAACAGGATAGCTTTTAATTGGCTTTCAGGAAAACTGCCTAGGTATAGGAGGAGGAGGAAGAGGAGGAGAAAATGGAGAAGAGAGAAATGTAATATTTTGAAGAGGCACAGTATTGTGTGCACTTATTAACCCTCTAAAGAGTTGTGTTTGTACTTGTGCCGGATGTGGAGAAAGAACACGGACAAATAGATGAAATTAAAAGGGGTCACTATATTGAATTAAACCAAACTTTAATGATTATTAACAAATAACCAGGACCTTCAGAGGCCACTAAAAACTTTGGGTTGGAAATACTTCTTAACATTCCTGGGCAACTATGGGCGTAGCTCCTTGCTGAACCAGGCGAAGGTACCAATGCCTTCACCAGGTACCTGACCATGCCTTAGCATGTGGGAGGGCTCACCGTCCAATCCCCATCCAGTTATTGGGTTAGGTGAGTCCCAAGGGCATCCCCTCTCCAATTGCCCCAGCCGCACAGTACCTTGAGTTCCTGGCAAGAGGCTGCCCATCATCTCTGAAAGATGCCCAAAGGAGAACACGCAGTTGCTATCACTGCCCATAACCTGCCTACCCTGGTGACCAAAGGGAAAGCCAATTAACCAAATTGTAACTAAATGTGTTACACCCCCTAACCAGTCCTTCCATCCTTATCCCGCAGTGAGGAATAGGCAAAAAAACGACCGCAGCTATACTCAGAAACTGCAAAAAAATCCTATTCGGCTCCTTTGGGCAACCCCTGTCAGGCACACTGAAAGATTTTATTTATTTTTATTTTTATTTATTCATTTGTCCAATACACAGATACATAGGGAGAAAAATAGACATGTGATAATATAAAAGAGGGTGAAAGTGAACTTAGAGGAGAGGATATATGAAAGGAAGAGAATATATAAGATAGGTGAAAGAAAGGAAAGACAATTGGACAGGGGACAAAAGGCACAACAGTGCACTTATGTACGCCCCTTACTGGCCTCTTAGGAACCTGGAGAGGTCAATCGTGGAGAGTCTAAGGGAGAAGTGTTGGGGGTTAGGGGTTGACACAATTGAGTCCGGTAATGAATTCCACGCTTCGATAACTCAATTGTTGAAATCATATTTTTTACAGTCAAGTTTGGCGTGGTTCGTATTAAGTTTGAATCTGTTGCGTGCTCTTGTGTTATTGCGGTTGAAGCTGAAGTAGTCATTGACTGGTAGGATATTGCAGCATATGATCTTGTGGGCAATACTTAAATTGTGTTTTGGGCGCCGTAGTTCTAGGCTTTCTAGGCCCAGGATTGTTAGTCTAGATAGGGAGGTCTGGTGGGTGTTCACTGATCCAAAGCTCGGGGAGAAAAGGAAGAGGCCGCGTGGCATAGTCCTATAAATAGGGCTCGCCCGGCCATGCCCCTGGGCAGCAAAGTAATTGCGTATGATGTGCGAAGCTGGGGACAGTGATCCTGCGCTTCTCACGAGCTCGCCAACCTGGAAGTGGTGGAAATGCCAGGGCCGCATTCTCCCGGTCTCAGCGCAACCTTCCACCGGCCTCTGAACCATCCGGCAGTGCAATTCTGGTCATTTGATCAATATCTGCCTTGAAAATTTGCTGTTTGGAATTTTTTCCTTCTTTTATATTTGGGGGGAATGTCACTTGAAATACTCTAAAACTGAGCTTAAAAAATGGCACAGACTATTCTTGTTGATAGATTAAATTGCTCGTGTGCTTTTGTTTTTTCATGTAATTTTGTCACCCACAAAAGTTGTCTCTCAATCTTTCCTGTAGATGTTACACTGGATGGCCCCTGATTCTGCTGTACCAAATTGGTTGTGTGAATCTCTGTGTCTCACTCTGTGTGTTTCCCTCTCTCCCTCACTTCCTCTCTTTTCCTCTCCCTTTGTTTGTGTAAATAAACCATTTATCAGAAGTAGGTTCCTCCCAGTTCACACCAGTTCTACAGAAGCGGTAGTAAACTGGTGGTTATGTCACAGAGCCAGCTCTGTCTGTGTTGGTCCATGGAAAATGCCAGATTTTTTGGATTGGGGGGGGGGGATTTTAAAATATTGTTTGCTAGTTTTAGGCATTGTGCATGTGCCGCCATCTTGTTTTCAGTTTTATTTGCTATTTTTAGTTGTTTTTCAGTGCTGTACATGTGTGCATGAAGCCATGTGGTGTGGGAGGAAGTGAACTGGTGGCAAGGTAAGTTAGAACCCATCCCTGCCCTTTACCTTACTGAAGACATCTACAAATATCAAGAGATGATCATATAATTATATCGTTGCACACTATTATTGGATGATGACAGAACATAAATCACGAGAAAGAAAATGACTTCTGTGCCTCAGTTTGTGTATGTCAGATGAAGTATTTCATTTTATATGCACAATATCCATATATCTCAAAACTCCAAGAACCTGCTCCAATCAAACAGAAATATACTGAGGTAAAACAGGCAAATCTGTGAGTGAATAATGCTATTGGCAAAATCTGTCTCTCACAGTGATTTTCCTATTGTTTGTTATTCTGGAGATGCTGTGTACAGTATCTTAGACTTGAAATGCTGCATTTAAAAAAAAAAATCTGCTTCAAGCATAAGCCCTGGAACAGAGATACTTCAGTGAAATTGGCTGTGCCTAATACAATGCATCTTTATAATAAAAAGTACTTTTTCTGCTCATTTAATAAGCCCAGTTTGTCACTAGCTTAAAGGTTGTCTGGTTTTCTTTCACATTTCACAACTCCTTGGGTTGAATCTTGATTCTTCTTATATTTCTGGTTACAGTTCAAGTGAAATGGCTATCCTCATTTTGTTTGAGGACACCTGATTTAAAATGTCAGTTTATCACCTGTAATCTAATCAAGATTAAGAGACAGAGAACTTAAGAGAACAAATATAAATCAAGGAAAATGATTTAATAATGTCAACAACATGTCCTAATCTTTCGGGTGGGGGAGCAATAGTTCTTACCCCAGACCAGGAGTCCCAAACTTGGCAATTTTAAGATTTGTGGACTTCAACTCCCAGAATTCTCCAGCCAACTATGCTCTCCAGCCAGTTAAAAGTCGAAGTCCACAAGTCTTAAGTTTCCAAGTTTGAATACCTCTATTCCAGGCACTTGAACATTAATAAAAGAAATCAGAAACAGGGAAAATAGGCAGGGCCAAACTGTCTGTGTACATCCAAAAGGAACAGCAAGTAAAATTGCACAGCACAGTATCCCCACCCCCCCTGTAAGGGGAGCATCCTCTTTTTCTGTCATCGCTATAATTTAATTTTTGGTCTTCTGCATCTAATCCATAAAAGGTCTTCCTGTTATACCAATCATACACACTATATAGCCAGGACCTTAACTATGTAATCCATATCACAATTCAAAATATAGCTTTGTATGTGAAATAAACTAGACACAACAGATCTCCCAGAAAGAAAATCTAACTGATGTGCAATGTTGTATACACAGACTGTAGGCAGCATGCAATCTTACTATACAGCTAAGAAAATGTGAGGTTTTTTTCCAAAGAGTTTCAGAGATTTATGGCAATGTTTCGATAAGGTCAAACTCGTCATCTTCAGGCTGGTGCTTTTGTCCTTGTGCTAGGGCAAACACAGCGAGGCCTGAGCTGCCTTCCCTCTATAAATACCGATGGGTGGGTGTGGAGTGCTGGCTCAGCAGCTGCAAGCTGTGTTGAAACTGCTGTAGTTTGGCTTCTGGGTGGTGGTTGTATCACCTCCATCAGACCCAAACCCACACCCACTCTACAAACCAAATAGAACCACCACCCAGAAGCCAAACTACAGCAGTGCCCCCAATTGTTGCAGCCCCCTCTGACATGCATACAAAACAAACTGACAAACACCATAAACACATGACCAGACCACAAACTCGCAGCCAAACAAAATTACATTACAAAACAGCTAAGTAGTCTGCAAACTCCAACTACAGTGATCCCCCGCTCGTTGCGAGGGTTCCGTTCCAGGACCCCCCGCAACGAGCGGGTTTTCGCGAAGTAGCGCTGCGGAAGTAAAAACACCATCTGCGCATGTGCAGATGGTGTTTTTAACTTCCGCAGCGCTAGCGAGGAGCCGAAGATTGGGGGGCGGGGCGGGTGTTTTAAAACGTCGCCGCCGACATGGGGGGCTCGCTAGCACCCCCCCGAACCCCCAACCCGGGTTTGGGGGGGTGCTAGCAAGCCCCCCATGTCGGCGGGGATGTTTTAAAACACCCGCGCGGCTTTCCAATGAGTCCCGAAGACAAACGCAGAAGTTTGCCGTTTGTCTTCGGGACTCATTGGAAAGCTCCGATCGTTTTAAAACAGTTGCGCTGTTCTCCGCTGACTCCGGGCAAACTTCCCCGCTTTAGGAGTCAGCGGAAAACGGCGCGCCTGCTTGGCTTCGCTCGCCGCTGCAGCCAACGCGCGCTACGATCTTCCGGGCGAGCCAGGCTCAGTCACGGAAGGCAGCTGCTTGGCCCGGGATGCTGGGCCGAAAGGAGCCGGGCTTGAAGATCGTAGCGCGCGTTGGCTGCGGTGGCGAGGGCTTGCAATGGAGGGTGGAGGAAGCGGCCATGGGAGGGCGAGCTGCCTCAGGGAGGAGGATCGGGCGGGACCAGGTGGGGGCTGGAATTTCTCCGCTGGGAAGAAGCGGCCAAGGCGAAGGGCGGGCGAGCGGCGAAGGGCGGGCGAGCGGGTGCTGGGGAGGGCTTCTCGCCCTCCCGCCAGCAAGAGGGGGAGCGAACGGCGTGGGCAGGCGAAGGGCGGGCGAGCGGCAGCGAGGAGTTTGCGTGGGCGGTGGGGAAACTCCTCGCTGACGCCAGCAAGAGGGGGAAGACCCAGGGAAGCCGCCCAGCAGCTGATCTCCCAGTTGCCATCTACGCATGCGTGCCCATAGAAAAAACGGCCACGCATGCGTAGATGGTATTTTGACTTGCGGGTTGAAAAATCGCGAAGTACCCTGTTCGCAATGGTCGGGGACGCAATAAACGGGGGATCACTGTACTCAGGATATCACTCCCAATCCACAAACATCAACTAATCAGCATACATCAATTATATCAATAACCCCAGGTGTTACTCCTCTGACTCACCAGGAAGTTTTAACATAGCTTGCAGCTGCTGAGCCAGCACTCCACACCAGTATTTATAGGGGGAAGGTAGCTCAGGTCTTGCTGTGTTCGCCCTAGCACAAGGACAAAAGCACCAACCTGAAGATTATGAGTGGGACCTCATCGAAACATCGCCAGAAATCTCTGAAACTTACATGGGAAGAAACCCGAATATGCCAAGACCTTCACACCTGTATGTGTGTGAGTGCGTGTGTGTGTGTGTGTGTGTGTGTGGCATAGCTGTTGCATTTATACTTCTGTGAATATTATGCACCAAGACAAATTCCTTGTGTGTCCAATCACACGTGGCCAATAAAGAATTCTATTAGTGTCATTTGAATGTGCTTGATCTTCCACTCACCTCCCAATAGGAAGTTGGATCAACCAATCAGCATGCAGGATGCACATCTCCAGACAATGCATAGTTGGGATATGAGAAGTGTAGGCATTGGCCCATCTGCAGCCATCTGAAACCTACATTTATCAATCCCTTGGTAGCCTAGGTATGCATCAAAACCTCTATACAGCTGCAGACAAGTCTAATTCAAATTTAAGCAGCAAGAAGAAAAAAGAATACTATTGCCACAGGGATCAATTCTAGGGTGATGTGGCTTTTTGAAAGCACTCATACATCATATTCCAGTGCCCACCAGCCTCTAATCCACTTTATCATTAAAACAGGTCATTAAAAAAAAAACACCAAACCAGGTTATTTTTTGTATATGGCAATAAAATAAATATCTAACTGTATTTTGTTGCATTACATGCTAATGTTGAACTGCTGAAACCTCATGATATGACTTCACTTGTTATCTTGCTGGGACATCTGTCAATATTAATACAGCAAGTGTGTCTAAGCAAGCATCCTAATAAACAGATAAAAAATGCACACACTGTTTAAGTAATTAAATGGAAGCCTAGGGATAAGAGATTAACATACCAATTATTCTGGATGATATTATATGTTGAGATTTTGCTTCTGTTTATATGGCAAATTCACATGGTGATGGATGAGCTGTTACTTTTCTTAATTAATAATATGACCAAGAACAGTATCATTAAACCGGGCATCTTGGGGCCACCATAAGAAGTGCTTGTGGTGCAAATTTAATTAGTTTAGTAAATATCTGAGATATTTTCAAGTAAGAGCACAAATCATGATGTTGACTTATGAAACACTATCCTATCTCTTTTGGTAAATTGCCTGGCAACAATATCAGCAATCTTCCACTAGCTTAATAATCAACATTTCCATCACTTGGATGCACTTATGCTTGCAGTATTGCTTGTTTTTTAAATGATGGCACTAATTAGGGAAGTCTGAATCAAACATCACACCATACTGCAATATAAGGATAGCCATTTTCAATTAAAGCATGGAAAAATGTATTTTCATTTACCTTTTTAACACACACACACACACACAGAGAATTCCTTCTGACGAAAGTACAGAGGTATCTTATATTCAAAATAATCAGGAAAATTGAAATAAATGAAGCAATAATAAAGTTGATGAATCATATTTACATTTTTTTAAAAATAGGATATTATTATTGGCCAGCAAAAGGAAGAAACTTATTTCTCTCAATATTCATAATTAAATAATAAACCTACAATATATAAAACTAGGCTTTAGCTTTTCGTTGCTATAAACACTGTCCAAATTGTACTTGAATTTTCTTCAAATAAAGGATCTCATTTGGAGGTACTTTCTTGTAAAGATAAAACACATCAGATTTTGTTCCCTAAATATACAGATTGTTCTATAGCAACGGTGTCAAACTGGGTCGGATGCGTCACACACAGGCCACACCACTCCTGCTCCGTGAAGGGAAAAAAACATGATGAAATGTCACATGACGGCAATGTGACGCTGTGAGTTTGACACCCATGTTCTCTAGTAATGCTGATCAACAATAATGATCAAGCATCCTAAATTGTGCTTGATATTGATAGAATACTTTTTTCTCTTTTCTCTATTTCAACCCTCCTAATTTATCTAAATAACAGAAAGTTAATAATGTTAATAAACAATATTTAATATTGTTGCATCATCATTGTATCAAAATGTATTCAATATATTAAGATGATCCATGATGGCTAAATGGTTAGAATCAGTAGTGGGTTCCTACCGTTACGCATGCGTGGAAGTGAAAAAAATGCTAAAATCTCACAAGCACGTGCGTCCCCTCATGAGATTTTGATTCCTGCACATGGGCAGAAGCAAAATCTCACTCGGACGTGCACATGCATGCTGAGACATGCAGCTGCGTGCAATTATCTGTACCAGTAGGAACTCACTACTGGTTAGAATTCAGTACTGCAGGCTACCTGCAATTTTGACTGTCCAAATATCATTAGACTCAAGGTTGACTCAACTTTCAGGGTCAGTAAAATGATGACCCAGATTGTTGGGGGCAATATGCTGACTCTGTAAACTGCTTTGAGAGAGCTGTAAAGCACTGTAAAGCTGTATATAAGTCTAAATGCTATTGCTATTTATATGAACATATTTAAAAAGAGGGGGAAAAGAATATTAATCAACTGGAGAGAGGAAAAGGTAGAGTCTAAAAGCCAAGGGTCTCTGCTTCCCAAAGCTTTCAAAATGTGCTCATTTTTTTCTTATTGAACTAGTTTGTTGCTGCTGCCTTCATGAGACAGAACTTAAATCTACTTCCTCCTTTCTTTTTCCTGCCAATATTTTTTGGGGAATTAGTTCTCCAAACATTCAAACTGCAATTAACTACTTATCTCTTCTCTAAGAGATAAGTGTCATAGTGTCATTCCCAAACCCCCAACACTTTACCCTTAGATTATCTACGGTTGACCTATCCAGATTCCTAAGAGGTCAGTAAGGGGCGAGTACAAGTGCACTAGAGTGCCTTCCGTCCCCTGTCCTGTTGCTCTCCTATATCTCCTATACCTTTCTTCTATTCCTATATCTCTTCTTCTATTCTTTCATTGATATGTTCTATTACTATATCTTCTTTTCTATTATTTCTTAGATATATTTTACTATGAGTATCTCCTCTATAACCTTCATCATGTATTTTACTATGTGTATATAGATATATATCCACTAAACCCTCTTTGTGTATTGGACATGGACAAAATAGATAGATAGATAGATAGATAGATAGATAGATAGATAGATAGATAGATAGATAGATAGATAGATAGATAGATAAAATAATGCATCTGTGAATAACCTCTGAATACAATGGAAGCTATTCCAGCAACAAGACCTGTGGACTTGGGAAGTCAACCTTCACATACAGTACTTTCAGGCTATATTCATGGGGGTAGGCTATCAAGATCAAGAAACCAATCATCTTTCTTTAGATGTTAAATCCACCTACAAATTGAACAGCTTTGTTCTTAGTCGGTATTTTTTGTTGTTGTTTGTTTTGCATTACATCTACATAGAAGTACATTTCAGCAAATATTATCTATTATAAATTCAAAGCAGCAAGGAAACTGGGTGAGACAATGGAAGACCTGAATCCCTTAGTCAAATTTGCAGAATGTAGACTGTTGCATAAGAGCCTAAAATAGTCTGTTTGATTAATGCCATTTGCCAAGTAGTGTGGAACAGATGCAAAGTTGCAAGTATGGCAGTGAAAGTTAAGTTATTGGACACTAAGAAAAGAGAAGAAGGTGTTTTCAATCACTCTGGGAAATATGACAACTTTTCTAAACAGCCTGTTTTTCATTGAGCTTTTTCTAGCATTTTTGTAGCATTAATAGATGTATTGCGAAAATGTGCTTATCCTGAAGGCAAAATATAATGCCAGTTTTAAAGAGGGCAGGATTTAAGAGCAGTTAAGGCCAGCAGAGAGAACAATGTATGAATGCAAATGCTTTAAGAGGAAGTGAAAGAAATAGATACAAATACATACCGAGGAACGGAAAGATTAATATTATTAATGAAGCCTCAGAAAACTGCATGGTTACAAATTTTTATATGTCGCCTTGCTTCTATGCTAATTAAATAAAGAAGGAGTCCTTGTACAAGTTAATAATAGAAAATGGTGATTAGAAACCTCTACTGCAACATCCAGTTCCATTCATTCTTGCTTTTTGCTTAAGTGGTGATTACACTATTGCCCAATAATAGATGTCATCAGAACCTGCTAATAATTGGACAGAAAGTCATACATTTTGCTAGGAGAGAAAAATAAAGCTAGTATTTTTCAAACCACCTCTTTGGATGATTATACTAAAAAAAATAGAAAACAGAAATTAGAAGACACAATAAACAGAAACGTTTAAGTAGAATGTTTGGAAAAATAAGTAGAATGTAAACTTGTGCATGACTATAAATATATTGGTATGAAAGCGTATGTGTAAACATTAGTACATGAAGTTGGGAAGCTAGCACTATAAAAATGAAATATGTCAGATTATCAGATAGAAGAACTACAGAGTGACAGGAAGACAGTAAGCCAGTTGTTTGCAGTTACTGAAGCAGATTGAAGCAGTTAAAATTGACATTTCTTTAGATAGCAACACAGTCTGATTGCCAAAGAGAAAAACAGAAATACAAAATACAAAAACACACTTCGCTATGAATTGTTGCACTTCACCATAATCCAATTGTATTGTCCAGGATCTTTCTAGCATGCCCATTACATATCTGTCTGTTTTGTTGTTGTTTTATTTTTTAACTCATGTATTTTCTTGAGAGAAAGATTGATACTGTCAATGAAATAGCACAGCATTTGGTGCAACGTGGAACTGCAAATCCAATGGTAGTCCCAAAGGTGCTTTTTCAGGGGATTACTGGACTTTCTTGTTTTTTCTTGAAGACATTTCACTTCTCATGCAACAAGCTTCTTCAGCTCTGACAGGATAGTGGGAAATGGAAGAATTTATATTCCTTGCGGACAGCTGGTGATTTGCATCCTTTTATAGGGTTGTTGAAACACTTGGGATTTATCTGTGTCCTCATGATCACCTGAATAGTGTTCCTGTGGTCTGCAGTTTTTTCCTACTCCCACACCATTCAAAGGGTGTTCATCCCAAATTGTATAGATAAAAGTATTAGAGATTCTCAGTCATCCAGGCCATGTTTGTCCAAAAGGTGCTTTTTCAGGGGGAAACTGGATTTTCTTGGGGGGGGGGGTGTTCTTCAAAGATGTTTCACTTCTTATCCAAGACACTTCTTCACCTCTAGAGGAGCTACTTGGATAAGAAGTGAAACATCTTCTATAGAGCTACTATTAAGTTCTATGGTCTGCTGTGAGCATGCTCCCTTCTAGCTGCTTGCTGAACTTTCTCCCCTATGATCATTTTGCTTTAACTCTCAGAGAGACTGGATGCTGATTCCCTCAGAACTGGGACATAGTTGTCACTTGCCCTCATGTAGGAGTTGTGAGCCCAGGACCACTCAGATTGCACATTAGTTTTGAATGGTAAACTCCATTCAAATGTAAAGAGATACACTGCTCAAAAAAAATAAAGGGAACACTGAAATAACACAATATAACTCCAAGTAAATCAAACTTTTGTGAAATCAAACTGTCCACTTAGGAAGCAACACTGATTGACAATCAATTTCACATGCTGTTGTGCACATTCAACTTTGTTCAGAACAAAGTATTCAAGGAGAATATTTCATTCATTCAGATCTAGGAGATGTTATTTGAGTGCTCCCTTTTTTGAGCAGTATATATGTAACCCCATTCAAATGTAAAGATGGATATTCCCAGGGATTTCATATAGATGATAAACAGGAGGGGAGAAAGCATCCAGTCCTGAGATACCACACAAAGAAGAGGGCTAAAGAACAACCAGAAATTAGAATGGCCCCCACTCTAATACTCTTCTGGAAGGTGCTGAAGACCTGGTTCTGCCAGTGGGCCTGGGGAAAGCAGAGTGGGCTGGAGCCCATTAAATGGGTCATATGATCTATTGTCACTGGGACGGGTGAGGGAGGGTTTTTATTTTATTATATTTTTATTATACTATATTAATTTATAGTATTAGTTTTATTGTTTTAAATGAGGTTTTATATTTTGTAAGTTACCTTGAGTCACCATGGGCGGATAGGTGGCAATATAAATTTAGTAAATAAATGCATAAAACCTGTCACACATCCACCCCCATATTTATTGGAAAGTGCAAAGGAAAAGAGAGCTACAGTGAAGTAAATCCACCAATTCCAAAATCTTGGAGGTACTCTAGAAAGATACTATGGCTGACATTAAAAACTGCTAAAAAGTATCTGACCTGTTGCCATTTGTTTCACACTTAGTCATGATCACTTGGCAGATACCTAATTGTTCTCAAGGTGTATCTTCAGAAGATATAGAGAATGATTTACATCATAAACTGCTAATACTCAAATAAAAAACAAAAACCACCTTCCTATTGGCAATATCTCAGGGACTATAAATGTCATCTAAAATACAGCCAGTATTTATACTGATACACAACTGAAGAGAAATGCCCTCAATAATAATAATAATAATAATAATAATAATAATAATAATGATGATGATGATGATGATGATGATAATAATAATAATAATAATAATAATAATAATAATAATAATAATAATTGTTTTGTCTGGGTCACTCCAGAAGCCAATACCAACCCAAAAAGAGAAGCCAGACACACTGGTAAAAGGCAAAGGCAGTTTTATAAACTCCAAGAACAACACAGGTAACAGAAAATGTCCTTACAAACAGGAAAATGCTGTATCTTCAGATATATCCACGAAGGCAAAAGTCCATGCAGCAATACAGAATTCTTGCTGCCAAGCCAAGGCTGTAGATAGCAGACCTATACCGCCCACGATCTTCCAAAGCTGCTGGGCCACAAGCCAGGAACGGAGATGCCGAGAAACAAGACAGGATAACGCCATGCCAAGCTGATAACACTCCACATGGCTTCAAGGGCTTGTCTGCCTTTTAAACCCTGCTGATGAGGACCACACCCAAACCCAGCTGTTTCTACTTCAATGGTGATAATATTTCTTTAACTGTTCCTTTCATTGCTCTGAACGTCTCTGTCACATGTCAATGACAGCTTGTGCGTCATCACTTAATGACTCCAAGCTCCCATTCCTGATTTTCCTCTCCCCCATCTGACTGTTCAGCCCCCTCCTTTTCGCTGTCATCCTCCTCCGGGCATGGAGCCAGCAGAGACACAGCCGGTCCCTGAGCAGCCTCAGGCTGAACCACAACAAATAATAATAATAATAATAATAATAATAATAATAATAATAATAACAACAACAACAACAACAACAACAATAAACATTTGTAAACTATCATGCTTCATGCCAAAATAACTCCAAAATCTCCAGAACATCTTCATAAAATAAAAATAAACAGCAAGGTAATGTCATTGTTAACCTATTTGGAATTTAAGGAATCACAATTGAGAAAGATTTAGACACAGTCTTTCAAGTCAGGATCAGAAGATGAATTAGGCCTTCCAAGAAGTAGCCAATGCTTGTATCTCCAGCTTTTAGCAAAAAAAAAAAAATCACAAAAGAATCATGAGAAATATATGTGAGGTATTTAACCAATATTAATAGTGACAATGCCGCCGGCGACTCACCGCTGGCGAGGGTTGCGGCGTGGGCCGGGGAAGGAGGCCGCCATGTTGGGGCGGAGCCTGCGGCCCCCACGTCATCCCCGGGGGCCGCAGCGCGTCGTTTGGGTGCATGGTCACCCAGTGAACCGGGCAGGAGGGAGGCAGCCCTATAAAAGGGGCTGCCTCGTGGCGCAGTGCCTCCTGCCCGCCGGCGCTGGACATCTCTTGCTCCCCCCCCCCCGATCTCGCCGCAGGACTGAACGGCGAGGGGGGACCAGCGCGCTTTTCTCCCCGACGGGAGGACTGAGGTGGACGGTTTGTAAGCCCCCGGGATCGATGGCGATCGCCGGGGGCGGCCCTGGTCTACGGGGGTGGGGGTGCGGCGGCGCCCAGCGCCCGTGCACGAGCCGTTCGTGGCGACGTTGCTTCTCCTTTGTTCATTGCCGGCAGCGCGCAGGATGGCGACGGCCGGAAAATTGCAGGATTCGCCGGCGGCTTGCTTGGGAAAGGGAGGAGGGGGTCAGATGGCTGCTGTGCCGGCGCCCCTCCCCCCCCCACCCCCGCAGCATCGTGTAAATGGTGGCAGGGCGCGCGGGGCGTCGACGGCTTGCCGGCCGGGTTTGCCCGGCCGGTGTGCCGCCGGGTGGTTGCTCTGACACCAGAGCATGGGAACATTGTCTCCAAAGGCTCCTTCATTTATGAAGGGAATGATAATGAATTTGTTGATCTTCTCTAGCATAAAGCTAGAAACTTATGGCAAAAGCAATATGATTGCAAGATGATACATATTTATGGAGAGATGATTTAATTAAGTTAACATAAAGCATGCAAATATAGCTTGTCACACAAACCACAAGCAATGGCCATTCGTTCCATAATTAAACTGCCATAAACATGAGATGTAAACTTAGAGCTATACTTCCCTTATCTTACTATAGTTTGTAGAAATTTTGATCTATTTTTTATTTTATTTTAATTATTTATTTATTTGTCAAACATGTATAAGATAGTAGTTTGTATAAACATAACAAGTAATGATAAAATAAAGGACAATAGGACAGTGCTAGTAGGCCCGATAGTGCGCTTATGTATGCCCCTTACAGACATTTTAGAAACAGGGAGAGGTCAACTATAGACAATCTAAGGTTAAAGTTTTTGGGTTTTGGGGAAGAAACCCCAGAGTCAGGTAGTGCATTTCAGGCATCGATCACTCGACTGCTGCAGTCGTATTTTCTGCAGTTGAGTTTAGAGCAGTTTACATTTAGTTTGACTCTATTCCATGCTCGTGTATTGCTGTGGTTGAAGGTGATTCCAAAGCCATTCATCTGAATTAAGCTGTTTCTGGATATATCTTTAGCGTAAAGCCTTTCACCAGTGATCTGGCACTATCACTATTCTCATTGGCATAAAGGCTGTACTAATACATCTATTTTATTTCTTTATTATTAACAAGAATTGGGCATAACCCAACAATCAAGTGCTGACCATCCATGAGCAGGGATTGATTCTGTCCTGGATTCTATCCAATAACCTGACTCATTTGGTGCAAAGAATTCAGTGAGATCATTTGTCCCAATTTTCTCCCTTAGGAAACTTTCTTCAGACCGGATTCAAAGTTCTGTATATCCATGATAACATTAGAGGATTTTCTTGGAGTCAGTCTTGCTCATTCAACTAAGATCAGCAATAGGCCATTCCAGACCTTCAGGGATCAAGTGGTCCACTGGTCTACCACAGAACAACCATTGTGCCTCTGATAGTTTTCATCCTTCAAGTATTTATGAACTATACATGCTGGTTAGGAATGCTGTAATACAGCAACATCTGGAAAGAACAAAAATATGGATAGGTCCTACATCCCTTTCCTATTTTATAAAACTCCTCTCCAACTTAAAAAAAAAAGAAAAAAAAAGTGATTACTGCCTAAATCCATTCTGAAATGGTCACTTTTCCCATATGAATTACCACATAGGTTCTATTGTTGAGAAATGCATTGTAATATTGCTTGGTTTTCTAGCAACGACGATTAAAAGTAGAAGTAGTCGGTGCATAGGTTCATGGGGACACAATCTGAAGTTAGTTGGGGGAAAGATCAAAGGCAACATGAGAAAGTATTATTTTACTGAAAGAGTAGTAGATCCTTGGAACAAACTTCCAGCAGACGTGGTTGGTAAATCCACAGTAACCGAATTTAAACATGCCTGGGATAAACATATATCCATTGTAAGATAAAATACAGGAAATAGTAACAGGGCAGACTAGATGGACCATGGGGTCTTTTTCTGCCGTCAGTCTTCTATGTTTCTATGTTTCTATAAGCTGTACTTAAATTCTTAACTATTAAAGAATTAGCAGATAAACTAAATTTCTAAGCCAATCAGTGGTCTTGTGACAATTGAATAAAGTTCTAATATAAGATTTATTCCATCTTTCTGCTGCTGCTACAGAGAAGACTTCTTAGAACATAACTTGGATTACAGTTCAAAAAATGGACAGAACTGTACTCCAATAGAACTATAAAGCATGATATTGGGAAACACTGGAGAAGATTAATTTAAGCAGAAGTGACTCAGAACTCAAGGCATGAAATCCATGACTTACAACCGTTCATTTAATGCCTGTTTGAAGTTACAATGATGCTTAAAAAGTGGTGTATGGATGGTCCCCACACTTAAATCCATTGCAGAGTACACCGTGATCATTTGATCAAATTTTGGGTCCTTGACAACGACAAACATTTATGATGGTTGCCGCATCCTGGGGTCATGTGATCACCATTTATGACCTACCCTTGACATTCTAACTAACAAAGTAAAGGTAGACAGCCAGATTCACTTAAGAACTCTGGCCAAAAGAAGTTGTAAAATCAAATAAAACTCACTTAGCAGCAGAAGATCCAGCCTCAATTGTAGTCAGCTATATCGAAGTAGGGGTGTTAGGAGGTTAACATTAATACTATGGTTATGATGATTAAGTTAGGTTGGTCTAGCTAATGCATGCGCTAACGGTAAAGGAGGCATTTTCAGGGGCCTTTGCTTCCCTGCATAAAATTCTCGCTACTATTCTATTCCCTGGGGGGAACGAGCAGGGCCACGGAGCTTATTGGCTCGTCTCCCAGACAATTTAAGGCTGAAGAAGAGTGTGGTGACTGCCTGAGGGGAATACAGGAACATGGGGCTGCGACGGTGGCACAGCTGGTTCAGCGGCAGGGAAGCGAGACAGCAACAGAAGGCCCGGTTTGTTAGCAGGGAGTATGTGCGCATGGGCTGGTGGTTGGCAGCCACATGGCTTGGGTGGGGGCACAGGGTACCCAGAATGGTGGGCGGCGCCATCGCTCAAGCAAAGGAGTGCAGGTGGGGACCACACGGTTACACCCCCTCGTGTATGGGCAACAAGGGGGGGCTTAGCTCTCCTAACAAAAGACCCGGTGGCTAACTATTTGAGGACACGGGGAATGATCAAGGGATGGTCCTGGGAAAGGACGCAGATGGGGGAGAAATTAGTAAGCCGCTATACATTACCCAGTTTCAGGGGCAGCGGCATTGGGGGAGACCCAGCTTCTCACCCAGCGAGGCAAGGCCGTTTCACTCGACAGCCAAATCTATGGCCTTTGGGACACGGAGGTATGCCAGGTGCTGTCCTGGTCGCACAGTAGTGGATCATGTACGGTTCCCTGGGCCAGGAAATCGATGTTAAATTGGGGGCTGTGGCAACCGCGTCGGTTGTGCTCGGAGTCTCCAGTAACGCAGATGGTGGATTGATCACCGGCCAGGCGTATCTAACAGGACAGAGGCCTGGGTGTGAGGGACCCAGTCCAGGTACAGCGAGGAAGCCAGGGAATGGTTCCCTTTGTACCGTAAGACGGGCCTCCACTGAGCAAATAGCGGTTGGGGGCCGTTACAGGAGCATTGGCAGGATATCGGGTGGTATTCCCTCAGCAGTACTGATTGCGGTTTTCAGCAAGTTCTCCGCACAGTAATGAATACGGTGGCGGTTCAAAGTCAGTGGGTTTTCGTGGCGTTGATTCAAGCACCTGAGTACAAGCGTTTTTGTTTTTTTTTGTTTTTTTGGGAGCGGGTGGATAACACTGTCTTGTTATTCTTATCGTTTCTCTAGGTCCTGGCCCTGCTCCACTGTGTTACGCGATAAGTGCGAAGGAGCCGCCCTTTCCTTTGCCCACAGTGGCAAACTGCGGCCACTGCGTGGCATGTCGGCTGGATGTACAGCTGCAACATTATCTTCAGGAATGTGGAGGTTGCTGAGTCACTGGGGCTTCAGTGGAAGGGGCTTGAGCTTGGAGGTCTCCGTTGAGACGGGCCTCTCCCGTTTGGAAAGTTGGGAGCTATGAGGGGCCGGACCCAGATTGTTTGGTGTTGCACACTGGTGACAACCACCTGTTGCTGGTGAATTGGGAAAGGTGGCCTGACACACGCGTGTGTACCATATATTGCCACGGAGGTGCTGGAGGTATGCCAAGAGCCCAAGGCGGTGGAGGATGCCAGGTAGAGAGTTAACAGGGCAGCGAAGGAATGGGTACTCCAGACGGGGGGGTGGAGTGTTAGGTCACCCCAACATCAGAGCATCCCAGCTAGCTTTATTCAGAAGGGACAGGGTACATTTGACAGACGAGGGGAATGACAAATTCATAACGGACCTGCAGAGGTGCCTGCACATTCATGTGCAGGGGGGGGAGCAGGGGGAATAAATTTATAATTTCACCCCCTGCTGTGGCCGAAAGGGGGCGGAAATGGGCGTAAGCAGCAACTGTGTGATCTCCTTTAGGGGCACCTCTACTGAGGTGAGGGGCGATCTCCTTCTCGGAGTACAGGGCTCGACCGGCTTGGGTTCGGGGAGGGGGTCGCTCCTGTGGCTCGCTGCCTGTGGCGTATCAGAGACCAGTGGTGATCCATCCCACCCGCCGTGGGGGGCGTGGCATTGGGCAGGGGGCAGGTGTAATTTTACCTGACCCTGCACCCGGGCAAGGAGCTTTCGCCCTAGAGTTGCTCAAGTGAGTTTGTTGGAAAGTTAACTCCGCCCCCATTTGATTTATGCACCTTTGCAGGTCACGTGGTTAATTGGCTAAATAGTTAATTTGAATTTGTTTAATAAAAGTGACCCTATTTATACCCACACCTTTGTGTCCGACTGTTACTCCGCCTGCGCCGCAATGCCGCCGGCGACTCACCGCTAGCAAGGGTTGCGGCGTGGGCCGGGGAAGGAGGCCGCCATGTTGGGGCGGAGCCTGCGGCCCCCACGTCATCCCCGGGGGCCGCAGCGCGTCGTTTGGGTGCGTGGTCACCCAGTGAACCGGGCAGGAGGGAGGCAGCCCTATAAAAGGGGCTGCCTCATGGCGCAGTGCCTCCTGCCCACCGGCGCTGGACACCCGCCCACCCTCCCTCTGTTACAGGGTGCATATGATGGGTCGCCCTCGGTGGGGCCGAGTAGGAATTTTTTGCAGTCACAAGGAATTGGCCGAATTGTGGCTGTTTTTTCGCCTACTCCACTCTGTGCGTGGGAGTGTGTGGTTAGGGGGTGGTCTAACCAACTAGCGCCCCCCCCTCAAGGTCACTGGGGGCGGCCGGCCGGAAAGGGGGCGGAAATGGGCGTAAGCAGCAACTGTGTGATCTCCTTTAGGGGCACCTCTACTGAGGTGAGGGGCGATCTCCTTCTCGGAGTACAGGGCTCGACCGGCTTGGGTTCGGGGAGGGGGTCGCTCCTGTGGCTCGCTGCCTGTGGCGTATCAGAGACCAGTGGCGAGCCATCCCACACGCCGTGGGGGGCGTGGCATTGGGCAGGGGGCAGGTGTAATTTTACCTGACCCTGCACCCGGGCAAGGAGCTTTCGCCCTAGAGTTGCTCAACTGAGTTTGTTGGAAAGTTAACTCCGCCCCCATTTGATTTATGCACCTTTGCAGGTCACGTGGTTAATTGGCTAAATAGTTAATTTGAATTTGTTTAATAAAAGTGACCCTATTTATACCCACACCTTTGTGTCCGACTGTTACTCCGCCTGCGCCGCAATGTCAGCATATTTCTCCCAACAATTTTGATTTCCATTTTACTGATCTTGTAAAGATGGAACATCAAGTCAACCTTGAACTGGTCAGAATCGAACTCCTAGCTGTAGGAAGAGTTATTCTGGAATACTGAATTATACATGCATGTCTGCACGTGCGTGCGCACTGTGTTTCAGGAGACAAATATGCTGTCACGATTTAAAACCTGAGGTAATATTTCAAGTACAGCTGTAATTACTGAAAAGTAGAAGGAATGCTGAGTCATGGTACTTATACAGTGGTACTTCTACTTAAGAACTTAATTCATTCCGTCACAAGGTTCTTAAGTAGAAATGTTTGTAAGTAGAAGCAATTTTTCCCATAGGAATCAATGTAAAAGCAAATAATGCGTGCAAACCCATTAGGAAAGAAATAAAAACTCGGAATTTGGGTGGGAGCAGGAGGAGGAGGAAGAAGAGGAGGAAGACAGTCGCTGCTGAAGGAAGAAGGTGAGATGAGGGGAGTCAAAAAAATCCAAAACTTTAAGAATTAAAAAAAAAGAGGGATTCTGAGTTGGCAAGGAGGAGCATGCATCTCCCATACACCCGGTGTGAGGCTGCCTCCCATACACTGCACCAGAGAGAGAAACTCAGGCGGGAGTGAGGGAGGAACCTCCCGCTCCTTTGATCGAAAGATGGCTGCTGCTGCTGCTGCTATCTGATTTCTCTTCCTTCCCACGCTGAAGGGCTCCTCTCTCCTCTAGCTCGCTCGCTTTGTAGCTGGTGCCTTTCCTTCACTGTGGTGATTCCTCAGTTTGGTTGAAGCCAAGTTGATCTAGCCGGGGCAAAGTGCCCCCTTTTGCCTCTCCGCACCCAGACACTCCAGGAGGCAAACTCACACCGGGTGTATGGGAGGCAGCGCAAGGGAATCACCACAGCAAAATGGTTTATTCTCTCTCCAAGCGCCCAGAGAAAGGAAAACACTCCGTTCACTCTAGGCTGACTACAGCGAAAGAAGCGTTTCTTTTCTCTGAGTGCTGGCAGAGGTTTATCCCCTCTCCAAGCATCCAGAGAAAGGAAAATGCTTCATTTGCTCTGGACTGCCAAAGCCTCCTTAAGCGCCACTGAAAGGCTTCTCTGGCAGCCCAGAAAAGCCCAAGGTGGCTGTGATTAAAGGGGAAATGGCAGGAAACTGGCTGGGCCTTCATGACGCTCTCAAATTTTCTGGAAAATTTTTCCGGGCTCGGATTATTAAGTAGAAAATGATTCTTAAGAAGAGGAGGGGAAACCCTTGAACACCCGGTTTTATCTAGAAAAGTTCTTAAGTAGAGGCATTCTTAGGTAGAGGTACCACTGTATATTGTAATACACCTTTGTAGAGGTGTGGTCTGATAGTGGTTAGTGGTCTGGTCTTGTGTTTTAGTAGTGGTTGGTTGGTCTGTGATAGTGTCATCTAGTGTAATAGTTTGGTTAGGTGTTCTGTAATATAGTATAGAGTTAATATTTTTTGATACTAAGAAGAAGTAAAAGTCTTCTGAAAAAGAACTCCAGCTGTAGTGTCTTTATTAAGAAAACTGTCCAGTGCCTGGTATCCTCCATGTTTTCAAAGCAAGTTCAAAAGTTAACTGTAGCATATGCTTTGTTTTTTTTTATTTTAGGCTTTTTATTATGACTCATTTAGACTTAGCATCACATTAGAAGCTATGTAACATTCTGCAGATAGTGTGCCTTCTATTCCAATGCTTCAAGAACAATCAGCTCTTCAAAGCCTTCCACAAAATAAGGAAGGTGGGGATTTGGTGGAAAGATGAAGAGACTGATATTCCAAAAGGCATGGGATGCTACTAGGGACTTTTTAGGTTCCCTAGATAGCCCAATTGAAGAAAAGAAATATGGAATATGCCTGTCCTATTCAATCTAGTGGATCCAGCCAGATATTTTCAGGGAACCATAGGGAAATTAGATGATGATCCATCAGGGGTGAAATCCAGCAGGTTTTGACAGGTTCTGGAGAACCAGTAGATGAAATTTTGAGTAGTTTGGAGAATCAGTAGCGGAAATTTTGAGTAGTTTGGAGGACCAGCAAATACCACCTCTGGCTGGCCCCAGGGTGGGAATTTTGCAATATTCTTCCCGCAGGAGCAGGGTGCGAATGGAGATTTTGCAGTATCCTCTCCCTGCCATGCCCACCTAGCCATGCCCACTAAGCCACACCACGCCCACAAAACCATGCCCACAGAATCTGCAGTAAAAAAATTGGATTTCACCACTGTGATTAATCTTTATGGAAAAAGGATTTACCAAAAAAAGTCAGAGTCCAGGCTTTGGCAACTTGGCATTCCTAAATATGCTGGCTTAGGAATTCTGGGAATTGAAAACTACACATTTTTTTTTAAATTGCCAGGATTGAGAAATACTGGTCTACCCTCAAAAGTAGATTATGATGAAGATTGGAATATGTGATGATTTTATTAACTTAAAGTTATCCCCAAGGAATTTTTTTTAAAAAAATCTACTGATGCTATCAGAGGAATTGTGTGATTGTTTTTAATACCCTGCCTTTATTTGAATAAAGAGGCTTTTTAAGTGCCATATAGATATTTGAATGTCTTTATTTTTCTATAAGTTATATAAACTGCAGAGGCTCGAAGCAGTGTACAAAGTGAAGCATACAATGTTTCACATAACATAAGAAACAATAACCAACCATCATGGCAAAAATCATCCTCTAGCAGATTAATTACCAAAAGTCTTCTGGGGTGGGGAGAGATTTAATTATTCCTTGAAATGGGACCATTAGCTAATTCAGCTCTTATACTCTCTTATAATTATTCAATAGCATAACACCCGTGATTTCCACTACCAGTTCAGGTGAACTGATCCAAACTGGCAGGATACAACTTATGTATGTATGAATTTATGTGTGTGTGTTTGGTTTGGTTTGTTTAGTTTATTTAGATTTGTATGCCGCGGCTAACAACAATAAAAAACAATGTAACAAATCTAATATTAAAAAATAATCTAAAACCCCCCAATTTAAGAGACCAATCATACCAACAAACATACCATGTATAAATTCTATAAGCCTAGGGGGAAGGGAGAAAAAATTTTCAATTCCCCCATGCCTGACAACAGAGGTGGGTTTCAAGGAGCTTGCGAAAGGCAAGGAGGGTGGGGGCAACTCTGATATCTGGGGGGAGCTGGTTCCAGAGGGTCGGAGCTGCCACAGAGAAGGCTCTTCTCCTGGGTCCCGCCAAATGACATTGTTTAGTCAACGGGACCCGGAGAAGGCCAACTCTGTGGGAGCTAACCGGTCGCTGGGATTTGTGCGGCAGGAGGCGGTCCCGGAGATATTCTGCTCCGGTGCTATGTGTGTGTGTGTGTGTGTATGTGTGTGTGTGTGTGTGCATCTGTGTTAGTGACTGCAAAAAATCTCACTGGAACCCGGGTGCTCCTGCGTCTCCATGCACAATTTCACGCAGCAGCATAATACCTCTCGAACTCACAAGACCTCCAAGAGGCGAGCCCAATTAGGCGATTTGACTAGTAGTGCACCCATGATATCTGTCTGTCTGTCTGTCTGTCTGTGTCTGTCTGTCTGACACTCTCTCCCTGCCTCCATCCATCCATCCATCCATCCATCCATCCATCCATCCATCCATCCATCCATCTATCTATCTATCTATCTATCTATCTATCTATCTATCTATTTATCTCATATATATCTGCCTGCCTGCCTGCAGCATCGAAATCTGATAAATGTCTATGGTTGACAACGTTTCAGTTCCATTTATTTAGAAGTTAGAAAACATGAATCAAGGAAGGTTTATAGTTTGAAAGACTGAAAGTTAAGGTGCATTTACCTAGAGCACTCATAAAATACAGTACTTCATGAAAAAAAGAAAAACCCCTATATTTCTAAACTGCTACTTTCAACCATGTTTATATAAAATAAACATAAACAACATAAACATAAACCATCTGTAAAAACCCTACTTGTCTGCATGATCTTCAGATCCAAAATTAGTATAGCATGGACTTTCAAAAACAGAATGAACTTTCATCAATCTTAAAGTATTTCTAGTGCTATATAAAAACAAAAAGTGTCTTTGGTTCACTATGGCATTATTTTGAAAAGCTTGACAAAGTAAATATAGTGAAGCAGCAAAGGAGAGTTACAGGTTTTTCCCCAAGCAGAGTGAAATGAGTGAGTAGGTACAGTTCATGGAACACAAGTTATAAGAAAATATCCCCCAACGAAGAATGGAATGCCAGTTTCACCCATAGTAAAAACTGTTTTACACTTAATATGTGAGTGCAGCAAAATCTCGCAAACTGATTACAAAGCTAGACATGATAGAGTGAAATACCTGTATCCAAAAAGTAATGGCAGCACAAAGTGGAAAAAAATACTGAAAATGAGAGAGTGAAGATGGAATACAATCATCATTTGAAACAACACACCAGATATCATGGTTGTCTATTATTATTATTATTATTATTATTGTTATTGTTATTGTTATTGTCATTGTCATTGTCATTGTCATTGTCATTGTCATTGTCATTGTCATTATCACTATCACTATCATTATCCTCCTCCTCCTCATCATCATTATCATTATCATTATTATCATTATTCCTAAAACTGAATACTCATTTGGCTTTAGGAAAAATCGTCAGAGAGGGGCGGCATACAAATCTAATAAATGAATGAATGAATGAATGAATGAATGAATAAATAAATAAATAAATAAAAATGCAAATAATTCTTTGGGAGGATTTTTTTTTTTTAGTATAACTGATTTTAGTACTACTTCCTGGCACAACAATGCAGCATGGGTGATTTTATTTTCACAGACGGAACCTTATTTTTGTCATGTTATCCTGCACAAAGTTCTCTATCTTACATTTTTTTTAAAGGAAGCATTTAGCATCAGTAAGCTAATAAGAATTGCAAAGAATATTGTATGCACAATTTTCAAAGAACAACAACTAAACACTTTTGCTGAAATGACAGGGGAAATAATACATGAAATGGCATATTCCAATATCATTGCGTGAGGGTTTTCCCCCACTATCATAAATTGCTCGTGAAGAATTTTAAACTGTATAACATGCTACCCACAGTGTTGCTAGGTAATTAGAGAAAAAGCTTTGCTAATGGAAAGCTTTTTGGCCTGTGATACAATTGTGGGCAGGCTGATTGGGCTGAATACCACAAAGGCTGTGCTTTGTGGTTCTCCATTATCCTGATTTCTACTGAAAGAACTGCTGCACACAACGTCACAAGGTGTATTTTTGCATGCCTGGCCTATTGTAGCTGTTATTTACTGATAGCAAGCCCATATTTTCATTTATGTTATAGGAAATAATTTTGGATGACTTAAAATAATAATCATCATGGTCATGTACATGCCTTTAAAATCTTCCAAAACTTAGCTACTATTATGCTGCACAAACTGTTATTTTAGCCAAGTAAACAACCATGGAAAATTGCTTTTAAAATCCATACTTTGAACAAAGAATGTAAGAAAAACATCGCAAACATAAGAGAATGACAACCTGAGGCTCTAAGCTGCATGAAACTCTTAAACTCCTTTCTTCTTTATTAAATAATTGCATTTCATTTTGAAATGGAAAAAGATTGAAAACTGTAGTAGAGTACAATAGGTTTTGGGGTTGTTGTTTTTTTAAAAAAAACACTTCTAAAAACCTTAAGGAAAAAAGTCATTGGCCTTTATTCCTGGGTAAATCTACTGAACCAACAATTTTTTGAATATGTAATTGTCATTTACATATGCATTAGAAACCTACTGATATTCAGCTCACTGGTATTCACACCAGTCTATGTTCTGTAAGGGAATGGCCTCATGCAGGGTTGGGTTCTAACTTACCTTGCTGCTGGTTTGCTTCATCCTGCACTGCATGGCTGTGCCACATAGACATGCATATGCTTTGTGCCATTGTGCATGCGCACTGCCAAAGAAAATGCCCCCCAAAAGCTGAAAACAAGATGGCGATGTATGCGCAGTGCTGGAAACTCAGCTTCTGCGCAGGCACAAAAGAAAAATATTATTATTATTATTATTATTATTATTATTATTATTATTATTATTATTTAAAGATGGTGGTGTCAACAGACCAGCACCAACAGAACTGGTCCCGTGACATCATTGTGACATCATCAGTGGGTTGCTGCCAGTTTGGGCGAAGCGGTCTGAACCGACAGCAACCCTCCTCTGGCCTCATGGCAAAATAGCAAATGGGAGAAGACATCAGCAAATTCACATCTATTTTGTTCACATCACCCTAAGGAAGAAAGACGATTTACATGAATCACAATCTTAACTGTATGAGCTGTGTGCTGTAGATGGTTCTAGTATCAGGATATCTGTTATGAAAGGCTTTGGGTTGTGATCAGTGGTGAAATCTAAAAATTTTCCCTATTGGTTCTGTGGGTGTGGCTTATTTTCTAGGTGTGGCTTGGAGGTCAGGTGACTAAGTGGTCATGCTGTTACACTTTATACTCTCATAACACAAAAGCGTTTACACTTTACAAACACACAACACACAACAATACAACTGACACACACTATGCAAAAGCACATTAAATGACCCCCGACAAAAGCATGAACTTCACAGGGCCACAAAGAGCTGAGTGGGGGGGGGGACTTTTGCACTTTACACACAAGCAACACACTGACTCAGGCATCATGCAAAAGCAGCTGTATTGACTCACACACAATGCAAAAGTACACAAAGTGGCACCAGCAACAGATTTAACACATTTAACAATTTTAACAGATTTATAGAATTGGAAAAGGGGACTCTGCAGGTCATTTAGTGCAATCCCCTACCTAACCAGAAATGTAAAAACATACAACATTCCATATTGTATTTTATTTATATTTTTAGGTAAAAGCAGCTAAATTTAAAGCTTCCTAAATTTTAAATGGCTATATCTAAAAATAAAATTCCTACACCCCTCCCTTCCCCTCCAAAATAACCCCTCCCCAATTTACTATTTTTAAAGGGAAAAAAGCCCAGGTTCTTACCCAATTGAAGGAAGGAAGGCAAAATCAGTTGCTTAGCAAGGAGATGGATTGCAGGCTGAAATGCAATCCATCTCCTTGGTGAGCAACTGGTTCTGCCTGCCTTCTTCCTTCAATTGAATAAATAACTGGGGTTGGGGTTTGCTTGTTTTTGCTTTAAAAACGGTGAGGCAAGCATTTTGCAAACTGGCTCAGGATTTGGTCAGAAAAGCAAGGTATGCAACGTGGAGACTTGGGGAAAGGAAGGTGAGTGGTTAGCTAGGCAGCTTAGACAGGCTAGACAGGCAAGCCAGGGGAGGGGGGGGGAGCACTAGGCCCAGGTTCCAAGGTCTGAAAAATAATCATTATCAAAGTAGTCCAATATTTGTTTTTAAGAAAATGCAAAAATAGTGTAGGAGGAAAATGAAGTTTTAAAAAAATTGGAGAAAGTGAACCTGCAGAGGGGCTGTTCTGCATGTGGTGCCTTTTGGAGAGGAAGCAGCATATGGCATGTATTTTTCACTCCAAGCAGTCCGGACTGGTAAACGCATGGCTGGGATGGAAGAGGGGTCCTTCTTAACAAACTCCAAACTCTAACTTTAGGAGGCAGTTTTGAAGGCAGGCTTTTCCAAGGACAATGGAGGATAGAGAAGAGAAGGAGAAATGTATGAGTGCACCAGAGTACCGTACTTCCACTGCTCATTCAGTGAACAGCAACAGTTTGGATCTTGTTAAGAAGGACCCAGTCATGTGTTTGCCTGTCCAGCCGGCTTGGAGTGAAAAGAAATCCACCCCAGTGAGGCAGGGCAGGTGGTCACCATTCATTCACCCTCCCCTGCCCAGTTTCTGTTCTGCAACTTGCCTGCCTAAAACAGCCTTTGCAAGCTGGACATGACACTGGGAAGGCCATGTAGAAGGCAAGCAAGAATGTTGCAGGGTGATGGAGTAATGAAGGCAGGATAGGATGGGGGACAGGGGCGGCAAGGTAGGCCACAACTTTGCAGGCTTACCTGGCAGGCAGACTAGGGGTGCAGCGCTTAAGGCAGAAAAGCTCCAGACCAGAGACTGGGCGGGGCAAGGTGAGCAACAGGTTCAGGCAGTAATGGGCAACCAACATTTTTACTGCCACATTGTGGGTGTGGCTTATTTTGTGAATGTAGCTTAATGGTCATGTGACTGAGTGGAAGTGGCTTGCCAGCCATGTGACCAAGTGGGAGTGGCTTGAACGATTATCATTGTTCAAGTGAGCTGTTAAGTCCTTGACTTAAAACCTTACCAGTGTCGCTTGCTGGGTTGACAATTTGCTTCACGTTTCCCGCACTCTCCTTCCTGGGTTGCCCCCCCCCCCCCCCGCCTCAAGCTGGGTAGCTAGGCAAATGGGTGCTGCCAGAAGCATAAATGCTGCCAGTGCCACTTCCACCCATGCTTTCTGCTTGCACCTCAGGCGGGAGGTGGCCACGTGAGGCTGGAGGGGAGATGGGCAGGAGAGAGGGAAGCTCATCTGAGGCCAGGAAGGAGGAAAGAGAAAAAAAGCAAGAAGCACAGCAGCAGCAGCAACAGCAGGGAAAACAAGGAGAGCTGAGCCGAGACCAGTAATCCAGGAATTGACAGCCGCCGATCAGTTGGAGCTGTGCATGCATCTTCATTTCCGCTTGGGGAACTGTGTTCCACCCCATCCTGCCTGCTGCCCACCCCTGGGTTCAGGGATGTGGCCAGCCAGCTGTTGCTGGCGGTTCGGTGAACCAGGCCACATGTCTGCTACTGGTCCTCTCGAACCAGTCTGAACCTGGAGGATTTCAGCCCTGGTTGTAATATAGCAAACCATGCTTTGTCATTTTTGGTTTTTTAATCACTGTGGTTTATAACATGTGCTTATGTTCTTCTGGGGGGAAAAACAACAACACTGTATGGGATTAATGTGATGGTTAATTTCTGTAAGAAGATTATCTAAAGACTTCATTTGTAAATATAAGTATTGAACGGAATCTCACAGTGAATGTGTTGCTTATAGAGAGTTCTGATCCAGAAACTGAGAGATTTTCTTGGGGAGAAAAAAACATTACCTATTTTCCTATCATAGCTACTCTAACTGAAATTATTTTAATTTAACAGATAGTCTCCACAGTATTTATTCCTATACCTGTGTTATAAATAATTCATTTTCATCCAGTAAAATACAGTGACACAAAACTAGACATTGAGAAAAAGGCTTCCAGGCAAAGCATTTTGTACCAAGGGGAGGTGAAAATGGATATATCTTAGGTTCTTTCATAGTTGTCTAAGACTAAGTACACTTCTAATTGTTAAGGGATCAGATTGGAAACTCTGTAAATATTATTGATTCCAAGTGTGTTAGAATTATGGTGATTCTTTTTTGCCTGAATTCCTACTTTATTTGAGGTTGATATGGAGGAAAGATATGTAGGAAGATAATCAACCTGATTTTTTTTTTAAAAAAATATGGGAACTAGAAATGTAAATGAAATTTACTCCAGGGTTCTTTCAAGCAAAATCACAAGATTCTCTTCCATAGCAGTATGGATATTTAATTCACAAAGCCAGTATAACATTCCTCTCAAAAACACGTTTGTTTGTTTAGTCAAGCATATATAAGATTACAGTAGAAATATAGACATGTATACAGGAGATGGTTTTGAGTACATGCGAACATTAGGACAGGGATGGTAGGCACGTTGGTATGCTTATGCATGCCCCTTACAGACCTCTTAGGAATGGGGTGAGGTCAACAGTAGACAGTCTAAGGTTAAAATTTTGGGGATTTGAGGAAGAAACCACAGAGTTTGGTAGTGTATTTACATTAAATTCAATAAATAAATTTAATAGATTGGCTTATATTATTGATTCCATAACTTTGCAGATCATGCAACATAAAGAGATTGGTCTACAATCTTCGACTAAGCTGGACTCTCCTTTTTTGAAGATAGGGATGCTGTTATTTCTTTTTAATAACATTCTGTGCCTGTCTATATATCCCTAAGAAAATGTTCAATGAACAAATAACTTTGACATATTTTATTTTATGTTTCTTCCTAGATCTGGTGCCCTCAATAGGTGAATATGTTTTATCAGGTTTCTTTTTGCCACTAAAACTGATCTGTATTATTTGATACATTAGATAAAACACCCAAATTTGCTCATTGAAATTAGTTTTTTAGCTTGATTAATGACATAGATTTGCCTAACAGAGGGAGGAAAGAAATCCATATAGACTGCTTTAAGCAAGAATTCTGGGATGCAACAAATAGCATAGGAAAGACCATAGCTCATCTTACCCTGTAGGATTTTGGACAAAGTAAACAGCACTGATTAGGAAATAAAACAAATCTTTTTCTGAAAGCTGGCTAAAAGCTAGATCAATCACTGTGCTTTCTTAAGTTCAGTATAAATCCCCAGAAGCACGGAAGGCATTCAGCTAAATTTTTATGTATATCATCTTTAAATTTTCTCTGATAGTTCAAGAAGCTTCAAATACTTAAACCAGGAAGATAATCGAACAATACAGCTGCTTCTACATTCAACTGTGCTTATTTAAAATGTGCATGATATGGTGTAATTTTGATAGGAGTATATTTGAATGAAAATATATCAATCATTTTACATATAACTAATTTTTCTTCATTGTGCTATTAGACTTTTGACCTTTATATAACTGTCAGTTTGTTTGTTTGTTTGTTTGTTTACTTACTTACTTACTTACTTACTTACTTACTTACTTACTTACTTAGTCAAGTACGTATTTGTAATATACGTAGATATAACATTGTTTATATACATAAGATGTGTACTAATAAGAGGAAACAATTGGACAGGAATGGTGGGCTTATGCATGCCCCTCACTGACCTCTTAGGTTGTGCCAATGGCGACATAGTTGTACGTTTTCTAAGGATTTCAGGTCTGGTTGCCTAAGGTATTCTGTTGCGAGTAGAGGAGTGGATGGTTCTTCTAGTAAAGTATCTCTGGATACTTTCTAATGTATTTATGTCAGATATGCATTGTGGGTTCCATACAGATGAGCTGTATTCAAGGATTGGTCTGGCAAATGTTTTGTATGCTCTGGTTGGTAGTGTGATATTACTGGAGAATAGCAATAGCAATATACTGCTTTATAGCACTTTTATAGCTCTCTCTAAGTGGTTTACAGAATCAGCATATTGCCCCCAACAATCTAGCTCCTCATTTTATCCACCTCAGAAGGCTGGAAGGCTGAGTCAACCTTGAGCCAGTGGTGATATTTGAACTGTTGAACTACAGCTCACAGTTAGTTGAAGAAACTTGCAGGGCTGCACTCTAACCACTGCACCACCCTGGCTCTTATAGCTGGGGAAGCTATGCAAGATTAAGTTAACAACTCTTGAAGCCTTTTTGGGTATGTTGTTGCAGTGGGCTTTGGCACTTAGGTCATTTGACATGAGTATTCCAAGATCTTTGACAGAGTGAGGGTCTTCTGCAAGGTCTTGTTTATGCAGCTTGTATTTGGTGTTCTGATTCTTTTTGCCAATGTGCAGGACAGAACATTTGTTGGTTGAGATTTGGAGTTGCCAGACATTTGACTATTCTGACACAGAGTCAAGGTCTTTTTGGAGGTTAGCAGTGTTGTCAGTGGTCTTGAAGAGTTTTACATTTATTTATTTATTTATTCAATTTTTATGCCGCCCTTCTCTTTAGACTCAGGGCAGCTCACAACATGTTAGCAATAGCACTTTTTAACAGAGCCAGCATGTTGCCCCCACAATCTGGGTCCCCATTATCAGCGAATAGAACACAGTCACTTGTAATGTGATTACAATGGTCATTTATATAAAATATAAAGAATGTTAGTTCTAGTACACTGCCTTGGGCTACATCGCTATTAACAGGAATGGGATTAGTTAGGGCATTCCCTATTTTGACCACTTCTTGTCTGTTTGACAGGAACACTGTTATCCAGTCACATCGGGGTCCAGAGATGCCATAGGATTTCAGTTTCAGAAGTAGTTTATCATGGATCACTGAGTTGAAGATTTTACAGAAGTCTATATAAATTATGTCTATTGTTTTGCCCTGGCCAAGTTTTGAGGTCCATATGTTTTTGCAGTGTAGTAGTTAGTTCTGTTGGTCTTTTTGATTCTTCTGCATTTGAGAATTTAAACAGATTATTCAATCTATTCACCTTAATTATTGTTAGTTATTATTGCTGCAGTCCTAAAGTTCCTGAGAAAGAGAGCAGTGCCATCACTTGTAGGGAAAAACTAGAATTTATGTTCTGCTCACAGCAGTTGAAATGTTGAAATCTGATACTTTTAAACTGTGTTATATTATAGAAGGTGAAAAGATATTATAGGGGAGTTGTGCACCTTCTGATTTCTCCTCCTTATTATAAAAAATGGAAATGATTTCCTAATTTGCTGGTCATAAACTTTAACTAATCTAATTTTTTTTAAAATTAAATCTAGAATTTATAGCCTCCTTCTCTGCTAGCTCATTTTCAAGTACATCCATCATAGTATTCTGATATGTTTTCTTATATTAAGCTTCATATATTTTTGCATTACTGCTAATCAAATGTAAAAAAAAAAATAGAATTGTTGATGAAATCCCTCTGTTTAGGAAAGAAAATGGGGGACTGGGTGCAAGGCAGGAAAAGTTAAGTTATTAAATTAAATTGTAAATGATAGTGAGAAAATGGAACTGTCTGGAGAACAGAAGAAAAAGGGGGGACATGATCGAAACATTTAAATATATTAAAGGGTTAAATAAGGTCCAGGAGGGAAGTGTTTTTAATAGGAAAGTGAACACAAGAACAAGGGGACACAATCTGAAGTTAGTTGGGGGAAAGATCAAAAGCAACCTGAGAAAATATTATTTCTCTGAAAGAGTAGTAGATCCTTGGAACAAACTTCCAGCAGACGTGGTAGATAAATCCACAGTACAGTGATCCCTCGATCATCGCGAGGGTTCCGTTCCAGGACCCCTCGCGATGATCGATTTGTCGCGAAGTAGCGGTGCGGAAGTAAAAACACCATCTGCGCATGCGCAGATGGTGTTTTTATTTCCACAGCAGCAGCGAGGAGCCGAAGATTGGGTTTCCCCGCCGCCTCGCTGCTGCTGCTTGTCCGCGCGCGTGCCGCCCGCCCCCTGCGCTGTTGCTGGGGCCGCTTCTCAGCTGAGAAGCGGCCCTGGGGTTTCCCCCGCGCGCGCGCGTGCTGCCCGCCCCCCGCGCTGTTGCTGGGGCTGCTTCTCAGCTGAGAAGCGGCCCTGGGGTTTCCCCCGCGCGCGCGCGTGCTGCCCACCCCCCGCGCTGTTGCTGGGGCCGCTTCTCAGCTGAGAAGCGGCCCTGGGGTTTCCCCCCCGCGCGCGCGTGCTGCCCGCCCCCCGCGCGCGCGTGCTGCCCGCCCCCCGCGCGCGCGCGCGCGTGCTGCCCGCCCCCGCGCTGTTGCTGGGGCCGCTTCTCAGCTGAGAAGCGGCCCTGGGGTTTCCCCCGCGCGCGCGCGTGCTGCCCGCCCCCCGCGCTGTTGCTGGGGCCGCTTCTCAGCTGAGAAGCGGCCCTGGGGTTTCCTCCGCGCGCGCGCGTGCTGCCCGCCCCCCGCGCTGTTGCTGGGGCCGCTTCTCAGCTGAGAAGCGGCCCTGGGGTTTCCTCCGCGCGCGTGCTGCCCGCCCCCCGCGCTGTTGCTGGGGCCGCTTCTCAGCTGAGAAGCGGCCCTGGGGTTTCCCCCCCGCGCGCGCGTGCTGCCCGCCCCCCGCGCTGTTGCTGGGGCCGCTTCTCAGCTGAGAAGCGGCCCTGGGGTTTCCCCGCGCGTGTGCCGCCCACCCGCCCACGCCGTTGCTCGCGCCTTACCGGGGCAAGAGGGGGAAGACCCAGGGAAGCCTCTGCCCGGCGGGGAAACTCCACCATCTACGCATGCGTGGAAGGGCACGCATGCGCAGATGGTGGAGTTTACTTCCGGGTTGAAAACTCGCGATATAGCGTTTAGCGAACATCGAGATCGCGAAACTCGAGGGATCACTGTAACTGAATTTAAACATGCCTGGGATAAACATATATCCATCCTAAGATAAAATACAGAAAATAGTATAAGGGCAGACTAGATGGACCATGAGGTCTTTTTCTGCCGTCAGACTTCTACGTTTCTACGTTTCTATTATTTTGGCTGCTAGTTATGTTAGAGTACAGTTAAAGTTTATCCAAATGTCTAAGGCCCAAATATCGGGAAGAAATATAAAAATGAGGCAGCAGGGAAATCAAAACTTGTAACCTGATAAAGTAGGGGTGTCAAACTCATGTCCTCACAGCGGCATCACATGACGTATTGCAACTTTTGCCCTTTCATTAAACCGTGTGTGTGGGCATGGCTAGTGTGTGACACATCCAGCCCGCAGGCCACTAGTTTGACAGCCCTGTGTTAAATGGAGAAGTTGCCCAAAAGAATGTCCTAGCATGTAATTTGTATATATACTGTTGTTTTCTGATCCCATCTAGTGGCCAGGGACAAATACCAATCTTCATCGTTTGGAAATTGATCCAGCCCTTTAAGACATCCATCTTCCCATCACCCCTGATTTCAAAAACAAGTGCATTCTGGGAAGCCATACTCTATTTCTTTGAGCAGCCTAAGGAAACAGAAGCACTGGAAAGAATCTAGTCTAATCTGTGATACATGTTCATCTGAGGACAAAAATCTACTGATGAGATTTAGATTTATCTGTATTTAATTAATTAATTAGTTAGTTAGTTGGTTAGTTAGTTAGTTAGTTAGTTAGTTAGTTAGTTAGTTAGTTAGTTAATTTTTATGCTGTTCTTCTCCATAGACTCAGGATGGCTTACAACATGTTAGCAATAGCACTTTTTAACAGAGCCAACCACAATCCGGGTCCTTGTTTGACCCACCTCGGAAGGATGGAAGGCTGAGTCAACCTTGAGCTGGTGATGAGATTTGAACTGCTGACCTGCAGATCTAGCAGCCAGCTTTAGTGGCCTGCAGTACTGCACTCTACCCACTGTGCCACTTCGGCTCTGTTAATTTGTTAATTTCTATGCTCATTAGCAACTCATCACTGCCTATGTTGCCTTTGAGTTCTTACTATACGTATTTCTATCTTTCTCAATTTCACCCATTCTGTTAATAAAGCATCCAGATCTACACACTGTTTTATTGGAGGATGTTGAGGACTCGGATTCAGATAGTGTTTATGAAGTAGTGGGCCCCCCGGGGATACAGGTAGTAGAACAGGTGGGAGGCCAGCCACAGGATGGGGCTATGAGTTCAGGATCTAGTGACGGAGAATCAGACGCTCGCTGGGTTAACCCTAAATTCAGAAGGGTTCAGAAACATAGAGAGCAAAGGTCTGGAAGAAGATATTAAGGAGAGGAATGGGTTAAATATTGCAGTGATGTATTTGGCATGTCAGGGGGCTAGTGGAGAAGAAGGGTAGAGTTTCAACGTTGCCGAAAAGAAATATGGATGTGTTTTCGCCATGCTAAAGTAAGCCAAAGTATTTTGTATTATATTTAGTCAGTGCGGCTATTTTTTCAAAGTTATGTAGTTAGGAAAATAAATCTTGTCTAAATGAATCAGGAAAGGAATGTGAGAAGTTATTTGTAATTACTAAACTTCTACCAGAAACCAGAACAGAGGGTAGGTGGGTTTATCTGCAGGTCAAGCTGCGCTTGGGGTAACATGTAGTGAGGAGAGAACAAAGAGCAAGAGCAAGCAAGAATATCCACTGCAGGTCATATGTCAAAAAAATCAAGATGCCAAAAAGTCAATAAGTCAACTGCACAATTGAGCTCTTTCCCCCTTTGTGAGTGCTCATGAAGTAGGGACAGATACTCAACTATGGGACACAGGCAGTTGTGGCTACTGCCGATACAGCTAATTATGCACAGCTCCATGGCTCTGGTGCACGAATGTGGGATCGAGCTAAATTTTGCTTCCCGCATACGCAGAAGCCAACCCCCCCCCCCCAAACACGCGAGAGAGGTTTTTTGTAAAATTGTGCTCGATCTCACATTCGTGCACCAGAACTGCAGAGCTGCATGCAATTAGCCATACCGGCCGCTGTCTACCACTGAACACAGACAAACAGAAAGATTTACATATATTCAGTCTGGAAGTACAACTTAAAATAGGGGAAAGGAAAGGGTTAGATTAGAGGGAAAAAATGCTTAAGGAGATAAATGGACCATGAAGTAAAAAATTGTTTTAAAGATGAGGAAATAATATTAATGAATAAGGAAGAGGTAAAAAGGAAAAATGCAGGAGTCTTTTTTTTTCTTGCTAGAGCACTTTTCCCAGCTGGGTTTCCACTTGCTGCAACTAACATGGGAAGATCCAGGGGATTGATTAACATACTCAGTCCTTGCAGAAAGAGAAATTTCAATAGCTAGGAAATCACCCAATGAATTGGATGGGGGAGGAGGATGGAAATCTGACTTTAAAAAAAAGATCAAACATCTAGACTATTGCAAAAGACTTTTACAGAGATTGCAGGAACATAAAGTATTTTGCAAGATATAGGGAAAAAATTATTTGCTTAATTACACAATCTACTTACTCTATTGCTTAGGAGTCTTCTGTCACTGAGCAAGCCTTTCTGCAGGACACTATGAGATTCCTACTCTTATTTATAGTGACTCTTGCATTTCTGTGACACTATATTTCTACAGTACTACTGCATGTATTAAAATTGTTTTGGTTGCTTAAAAATAGAGTTTGAATATGTTTCTTGTTAGATGCCCCAAGAACCACAGCAACATTATCCCTTTAGAATTCCATCTAAGTTTGTTGAAAATTTTGGCAGTAGACAACTGATTCAGCTGGGTTCAATAACTTCTTTATAAACATAATAACAGGTGAATTTACAATACCATTAGCAGATTATTTCTTCATGCAATTACAGATAGCAAAGAACAGTTTCATTTCAGCAGAATTCAGAGTGGAAGGTAATCTATTGCTAACATGTTGTAAGCCGCCCTGAGTCTAGGGAGAAGGGCAGCATAAAAATTGAATAGATAGATAGATAGATAGATAGATAGATAGATAGATAGATAGATAGATAGATAGATAGATAGATAGATGATAGATGATTGGATGGATGGATGGATGGATGGATGAATGGATGGATGGATGAATGGATGGATAGAGTGGGCTCAACCATGCCCAGCTTTAAGCTTAGTTTTCAGTTTTAATTCTCTGCACAGATTCAAATGTGGTTAGCTTCAATTGGCTGACTCAGTTGCTATGGCTAATCATTGGCTAATCTTGTTAACATTAACAGCTCTCAGACTCATGAATATTCTAACACATTCTGATCATACTGTTAGAGTCTCCTGTGATTTCTTGTTCTGCTTCTAACTCTATGGTTAACTGGAAACCAATTTTAAAATGGGTACACAATTTTGTATAGTGGATAAGGCACCAGGCTAGAAACTATGAAGTCTAGTCCCACCTTAATCACAAAGTCAGTTGAGTGACTTTGGGCTAGACACTGTCCATCAGCTTTACAATTTACAAAAAAGATTAAAGTCTTATTAAAAGTCTATGAGAGCTTGCTGAAGATAAAATACATTTAAGGTATCAGGGAAAGCAGTAAATTGGGCTTTTCTTCTTGTCTCAAGGAAGCTTTTGTAACTCTAGGTTGAATTCCCTGTCAGCATGTCAATTCTTTATAAATCTCAATACCTTCATATCAAAAGGCTAGTTAATTTAAATTAATCTTCTCATAAGTCAATGTAAGACTTATTTTTCACAATAAATGGACTTAGTATTTAATCCATTCTCTGGCATGTTGTGGGCAGATCTAGACATAGAGATCCTCATGTGAATTTAAGAGTGTGTTTGTGTGCGTGCATGTGTGTGTGTATGCGGGATTTTTTGTTTATTTATTTTGTCAAAGAATGAAATACAGTGATACCTCATCTTACGAACTTAATTGGTTCAGGGACGAGATTTGTAAGGTGAAAAGTTTGTAAGACGAAACAATGTTTCCCATAGGAATCAATGGAAAAGGGATTAATGCGTGCAAGCCCAAAACTCACCCCTTTTGCCAGCCGAAGCGCCCGTTTTTGCACTGCTGGGATTACAGAGGTGGTATTTCCCATGGAGGGCAGCCTCAGGAGAATCCCAGCAGCACAAAAACAGGCACTTCGCTGGCAACAGAAGTCTGGAGGCGGGACAAACCAAGGGCAGTGGCTTGGGTTTGTAAGATGAAAATAGTTTGGAAGAAGAGGCAAAAAAATCTTAAACCCCGGGTTTGTATCTCGAAAAGTTTGTATTATGAGGGGTTTGTAAGACGAGGTATCACTGTATAGCACAAAATATGATAGGGATGGGTGGGCAGGCCAGCTGATCATCAGAGCTACCGATTTGCCCAAACTGGTCTGAATCGGCAGTAGTCCACCACTGGGTGTATTGATAGGAAAACATTTTAGATAATACATATGGGTATAAACATGTGTCAGTATTCCAAGTAACATCATGGTTATTAATACATGAAATGGATACAAATAAAATGGGACATTAGGACAGGACAGTAGGCACATTGATATTATGCACATCCCTTACAGACCTCTTAGGAATGGGGTGAGGTCAACAGTAGATAGTCTAAGTTTAAAGTTTTGGGGGTTTGGGGAAGAAACTACAGAGACAGGTAGTGTGTTCCAGGCATTAGCTACTCTGTTGCCGAAATCATGTTTCCTGAAATCGAGTTTGGTGTGGTTTACCTTAAGTTTGTATTGCACACATACACCCCAACACAGACACGACACAAATACACACAAATGCACATACACATACACACCCCACTCACTGGAACTGTCCATAAGGAAAGAAGGAAAAACATTTATTATATTGGGACCCGTAGTTCAAATCCCATGAGCTAGTAGAGGAATCTGTTAGGTTATGGTTATTAAAAGTCACCCAACTTAATTGCCATTCTTGATCTAGAGTGAAAGGATTTATATTGATGCATAATGCTGAATGAACAGTAGCTTTTCACCCTTCCAAACCATATGAGACTTGTCTCCCATTGCAGTTGTGCAGTAAATCTAATTTCTTCTACCATATTAATAAGTGATGCATGAAAGTGTTTCCCTTCTAAAGAGCTCTTTACCATCTGGATGTTGTTCCCAGGGGAAATACCCCAAAATTCTTTTTCATATGTTTGAATGTTTAGCCAAATTTTAGCCAAATACACCAAAGGTACACAAATACACCAATATACCATTGCAACAGTTCTAGAATAATATTTTAATCTAGTGTTGTTGTTAGATTAGGAGTGTCCCATACTGGAGTATCCCGATTTACACAATTTTGTATCTTAATATTATTGATTTATAAAATATTGTGCCTCTTGTAGAGTATTTAATTTATGTTTCTTTAGTTCTTGGTCATTATTCTATATCATATTGGTATGCCAATATTCAGATTTAAGAAACAGAACTTAAAAAATGAAATGGAACCAAAGATACTATATATCTTTGGAGAAGGGTGGCATACAAATCTAATTGATGATGATGATGATGATGATGATGATGATGATGATGATGATGATGATGATAAAAATCAGAAGCAGTATTGAACCAAATAAAATCTTGGCCAGATAAAAATAAAAATGTTTTCCTATAAATACACCCAGGGGTGGACTACTGCCGATTCAGACCAGTTCGGGCAAATCGGTAGCTCTGATGATCAGCTGGCCTGCCCACCAATCCCTACCATATTTTGTGCTATACAGTGATACCTTGTCTTACAAACCCCTCATCATACAAACTTTTCGAGATTCAAGCCTGGGGTTTAAGATTTTTTTGACTCTTCTTCCAAACTATTTTCATCTTACAAACCCAAGCCGCCGCCAATGGGATGCCCCACCTCTGGACTTCTGTTGCGAGTGAAGTGCCTGTTTTTGTGCTGCTGGGATTCCCCTGAGGCTGCCCTCCATGGGAAACACCACCTCTGGAATCCCAGTAGCGCAAAAACTGGTGCTTCGGCTGGCAAAAGGGGTGAGTTTTGGGCTTGCACGCATTAATCTCTTTTCCATTGATTCCTATGGGAAACATTGTTTGTCTTACAAACTTTTCACCTTACAAACCTCGTCCCTGAACCAATTAAGTTTGTAAGACGAGGTATCACTGTATTTCATTCTTTCTGGTTCAGCTGATTTGTGCAGTGCAGCTGATTTCCACACTTCTGCTGTTTTAATTACTTCCTGTGGATGCCTTAAAAGCAGCTGAGCTTCAAATTGCTATATTTTGAATGCTGCGTGAGCACACGTTATGCATGCATGCACATGAGATGCGTGTGCGCGGGCAAAGTGCACAATCACCAAACCGATTGTTAAACCAGTTGCAGCCCACCACTTCTTTTTTCTATTAAAGTTGTCTGTAATATTTCCAATGAATTTAGTTCCAAATTTTGATTTCAGGTTTTAATTTAATAATATTTCCATGAGGAAAAGCTATAAATGATGGTTGGGGTTAGGGAAAATAATCTGAATACCAAGCAAATATCTGTGCAGCTTCATAATCAGTTCAGATACAAATGGAAATATCTTCATCGCTTAACCAGGGCTTTGAAAAAGGTACACAGAAAATTGCATGTCAGAATGATAAATCTGTCAATTTGTAAAACTGTTTATTATTATGGGTTGGTACTGACAACAAAATGAGAAAAAGCATCTGGAAACGTTCAACCTTAGAGAACACCACACACCTGATCTTCTTCATTTCTAGTTGCACAAGGCTCATTCCATTTGCTCATGTTAATATTTTTTCCTGGGACATGTCTCAGGAGAAGTAACACTTATAATTTTTAAATTAAAAAAGGTATCATACTGTTTGCAGGAGTCTAATGGAAATAAAGCATTAAGCATTAAAACATCTATTTTATATTTTAAGTTCTGTAATATTATTGTTAATATTATTTTTAAAAATATTTATTTAATGGTGTCAAAACCTATATTTTAAAACTCTATTCCTGAGAATTCCAATCCATGATGCATTTTTGAAAGAAATTGATTCTCTTAGCCTACATTAGAAACTCCGTAAATAATTAGCACTGTGTTTATTAATGACAAATTATAAAGCTGATGGAATGCATAAACACATCAGCTCTATTTGAAAGTCATTCATGTTATTATTGAAGTATTCTTTCTTTCCAAAAGCTAAACAGGAAATTAAAATGAATTTTTATGCATTTCTGTGTGTCTGTGTGTTTAAATAAAACCCCCAAAATGTGTTAACTCTAAAATAATACTTTTAATGTGCCTTTTTGGACTAACTATTTATTTTGCTTTATTTTCTGAACAGGACCAAATTGTGAATCTTATTTAACATTTGAATATATTATATAACATATAACACACATACACACACACACACACACACACATAATACATACATACATACATACATACATACATACATACATACATACATATATACATACATACATGAGGTGGGTTTCAGCAGGTTCTGACAAGTTCTGGAGAAATGCTAGTGGAAATTTTGAGTAGTTTGTAGAAACTGCAAATACAATGTCTGACTGGCTCCACTCCCATCTATTCTCTGCCTCCCGAGTCCCAGTTGATCAAGAGGAAATGGGGATTTTGCAGTAACCTTCCCCTGAGGTGAGGTGGGAATGGAGATTTTACAGCATCCTTCCACTGCCCACACACCAAGCCATGACCACCAAGCCATGGCAAAAACAAAATGATACACACATACACACACACATATATTTCCAAACTTGCAAAAAAACTGATAAACGGTGACTAATATAGATCTATTTCAAGATTTTTGCCTCTCATCAGTTAGCCATGCCCTTCTAGGATTCGAACCTGAGCTTCTTTTGCCTTGCTAGGCAGTGCTTTTACCTTCTAAGCCACAGAGCTCTCCTCCCTTTTATCAGCTGAACCAGAGAAAGATTACATGTTTTTCTGTCAAGTCACTTTTCAAGTATACTTTTTAGTAGTCAAGTATACTTTTTAGTTTTATATCTTTTAAGTGGAACATACCTATAAAATCAAAACAACTGACTTTCTCTTGATGCTGATAACTGGGTCAGGATATAAAATCATGGCAACACTTAACCATGGATACATCCAGTAGTGAATTCTAAATCCCATCACTACTGGTTTCCATGTGCGATTGCACACGCAACGCTTCTGCTCATGTGCAGAAGCATCCAGGGAAGGTGGGGAAAATATCCCAGGTAAGTGGGCAAAGCATCCCAGGAAGATGGGCGGAGCCTCCCACAACCGCCGCTACCAGTTCACCTAAACTGGCCAAACTGGGAGAAATCCACCACTGCGTACATCACAGAAGTTCTGTATCCTATTGGCCTTAAGGTATTGACATTGATCAAGTGGTCCCTTCCAACTCTAACAATCAATCAATCAATAAATAAATAAATAAATAAATAAAAAGTGGTTATATAAGTTATCCTGACCTGTTGAAATCAATGGGTTTGGGCCATGTGATGATCCCAGCTTCCACAAGTCCAAAATTTAGTTATTTGTACAGTTCAGATTGCTTCTGCGTGGTTCACTCTTATGTACTGAGTTCAGATTGATTAGGTTCATTCTTACATGAAGTCTTGCTGTGGGCTATGAAAAAGAGAATACTTTTGCAAAGTGTTAACGTCAAGCAGAGTCATAATCAAGCAAAGACTAGAGCTTCACTCAGATCCAGTGGAGTGAACTGAAGTGGAACAGCTACTCATTAGGCTGATCTCACTTCCTCAAATGCCTGGATTCTGCTCTGATTAAAGTTAATTGTGCTGATTATAAATAACAACTTATTGTTAGTAACACAATTGTGCACCAATGAAACTGTGACCCTGGGAGATAATTTCTTTAATACCCTTCTTTCTAGAAACGCTTTTGGGATAAGTTTACTTTTCTCTTCATCAGGTTTCATCTTACAGATGGTGGGAAGGCTGAATTAAAATACAATTTGAAATATAGGCTTGCCAGTTTATTTGCCAAATTCAAACCTACTGGACTTGAAGAAGTAGTTTCCTGACTTCATCCAAATTAGAATTAATCAAATAAAATGTCTCTGAGTGAATTTTATAACCAGAAGGTAGTATCTGATAAGAACATGCTGTAGCAATACTATGAGCTAATTTGGGACCTTTAAGTTCCACATTTCAAAGGAACTCCAAGCCCATCTATTTCTGTTGATAATAGCACTTAAAAAAAACCATAAATATTATTCTCCATTATAATAACAACACAGTTGGAAGGAACCTTGGAGGTCTGTTGTATGCACCAAAGACAAATTTCTTGTGTGTCCAATCACACTTGGCCAATAAAGAATTGCGGCGCAGTCGGAGTAACAGTCGGACACAAGGAATGGGTATAAATAGGGTCACTTTTATTAAAAACCAACTTGAATTAACTATTTAACCAAATATGCCCACGTGACCTGCAGTGGTGCATAATCAAATGGGGGCGGAGTTAACTTTCCAACCAAACTCAACAAAGCAACTTCTAGGGCGAAAGCTCCAAGCCTGGGTGCAGGGTCATGGTAAAATTACACCTGCCCCCTGCCCCTTGCCACGCCCCCGCGGCGTGTGGGATGGCTCGCCACTGGTCTCCAATAATCTCCATGCAGCGAGCCACAGGAGGGACCTCCCTCACCGAACCCAGGCCGGTCAAGCCCTGTAATCCGAGAAGGAGATCCCCCCACACCTCAGTAGAGGTGCCCCTAAAGGAGATCACACAGTTGCTTACGCCCATTTCCGCCCGCTATCAGCCGTCCCCCCCAGTGACCTTAAGGGGGGGGCACTAGTCGGTGAGTCCACCCCCTAACCACAACTCCCACGCACAGAGTGGAGCAGGCGAAAAAACAACCACAGCTCGGCCAATTTACTGTGGCTGCAAAAAATTCCTACTCGGCCCCACCTTGGGCGACCCATCATATGCACCCTGTAACAGAGGGAGGGTGGGCGGGTGTCTCACAAATGCCAGGCGAGAGAAACTGCGCCACGAGGCAGCCCCTTTTATAGGGCTGCCTCTCTCTTGCCCGGCCAAACGACGTCACTGCGGCCCCCAGGGATGACGTGGGGCCGCCGGATCCGCCTCCAACATGGCAGCCTCCTTCCCCCGACCACGCCGCAACCCCGCGCCGGCTGGTAAGGTCGCCGGCGGCTTTGCGGCGCAGTCGGAGTAACAGTCGGACACAAGGAATGGGTATAAATAGGGTCACTTTTATTAAAAACCAACTTGAATTTACTATTTAACCAAATATGCCCACGTGACCTGCAGTGGTGCATAATCAAATGGGGGCGGAGTTAACTTTCCAACCAAACTCAACTAAGCAACTTCTAGGGCGAAAGCTCCAAGCCTGGGTGCAGGGTCATGGTAAAATTACACCTGCCCCCTGCCCCTTGCCACGCCCCCGCGGCGTGTGGGATGGCTTGCCACTGGTCTCCAATAATCTCCATGCAGCGAGCCACAGGAGGGACCTCCCTCACCGAACCCAGGCCGGTCAAGCCCTGTAATCCGAGAAGGAGATCCCCCCACACCTCAGTAGAGGTGCCCCTAAAGGAGATCACACAGTTGCTTACGCCCATTTCCGCCCCCTATCAGCCGTCCCCCCCCAGTGACCTTAAGGGGGGGGCACTAGTCGGTGAGTCCACCCCCTAACCACAACTCCCACGCACAGAGTGGAGCAGGCGAAAAAACAACCACAGCTCGGCCAATTTACTGTGGCTGCAAAAAATTCCTACTCGGCCCCACCTTGGGCGACCCATCATATGCACCCTGTAACAGAGGGAGGGTGGGCGGGTGTCTCACAAACGCCGGGCAAGAGAAACTGCGCCACGAGGCAGCCCCTTTTATAGGGCTGCCTCTCTCTCGCCCGGCCAAACGACGTCACTGCGGCCCCCAGGGAGGATGTGGGGCTGCCGGATCCGCCTCCAACATGGCGGCCTCCTTCCCCCGACCACGCCGCAACCCCGCGCCGGCTGGTAAGGTCGCCGGCGGCTTTGCGGCGCAGTCGGAGTAACAGTCGGACACAAGGAATGGGTATAAATAGGGTCACTTTTATTAAAAACCAACTTGAATTAACTATTTAACCAAATATGCCCATGTGACCTGCAGTGGTGCATAATCAAATGGGGGCAGAGTTAACTTTCCAACCAAACTCAACTAAGCAACTTCTAGGGCGAAAGCTCCAAGCCTGGGTGCAGGGTCATGGTAAAATTACACCTGCCCCCTGCCCCTTGCCACGCCCCCCCGGCGTGTGGGATGGCTCGCCACTGGTCTCCAATAATCTCCATGCAGCGAGCCACAGGAGGGACCTCCCTCACCGAACCCAGGCCGGTCGAGCCCTGTAATCCGAGAAGGAGATCCCCCCACACCTCAGTAGAGGTGCCCCTAAAGGAGATCACACAGTTGCTTACGCCCATTTCCGCCCCCTATCGGCCACAGCAGGAGGTGAAATTATAATTTATTCCCTCTGCTCCCCCCCTGCACATGAATGTGCAGGCACCTCTGCAGGTCCACTATAAATTTGTCATTACCTTTATCTGTTTAGTGTACTGTCTATATAAGTCTACCTGGGAAGCCCTGACATCGGGGTGGTCTATCACTCCCCCCCCGCCTGTAGTACCCACTTCTTAACTGCTCTGTTAACCCTCTTCCTGGCCCCATCAACCACCCTGGGGTTCCTAGCATGCCTCCAGCACCTACGTGGCAAGATGTTGGACCACAATACACGGGTGTCCGGCCACGGCTTCCAGATTACCTGTAAACCATCCCAAATGTGCCACAACAAGTCAACGCCAGTCAGTGCTCCCAGGTCGTTGCCTCCCACATGCAAGACCAACCATCCCGGCACCCCATGCACCTTCCCGCTGTTGAACAACAGGGGAAGCAACTCCAACCACCGTAGGCCTCTACGGCCCAACCATTGAACAATCACATGCCGGTCCAGCTCCAACTGCGTGCCTGGCGTTGTCACCTGGGCCCTCCTCTCAGCCCAGTATATCATGCTGTGGCCACAGATCAGGACTCTCTGCGCACCCTGTGCGTTCTCTAAAAGGAAGGGAGGAAACAAAGCAGTGTCAGAAGTGGCCGCGCAGGCCGCACCCAGTCCCGCCCAGTCACCTAAGGGCGGATGTAAGTCCGGAAGGCCGCAGATCGCCACCGCACGTATGTCCGGCGCGCTGAAGCCCTCTTCCGCTGCAAAAGAAGCTGCCCCAATCCTGAAAGAGTGAGTCCCATAACGCTTGGGGTCCAGGCCCATCCGGGCCAGGGCCTTGGTCGTCACCGCCCAAAACTGGTACCTGGTGAGCGGTTCCCCCGAGGCATGACAAAAAAGTGGGCCGGGATCTCCACCCCTAAGGGCCCAATACGCTGAGATTGCTCTCACCGGGCACACCCTCCTGTGGCTGGTCCGGGAAAGCTTAACTGTCACGCCCCGTCCCTTCTGATCCGTTTTGGATCGTTGCAGCCGCAGTAAGACTGAGCCCCGCCTGAATCTAATGTCCCTAGCCGTAAAGGCCCGGCCGGAGCTGTCAAACCTGGATGCCGCCAAGACCTCGCTTATGCGAAAAGCCCAAAAAAACAACGTCACCGCAGCCGCGTGATACAGTGCTGCCTGGTACTGAGAGCGGCAAAGCCTGCCCCACAAGTCGCCCAAACCCCTCAGGTGAACTAACCTAAGGGGGCGTCTGCTGTCACCCCGGGTCGGGCCCCTCTCTCTGATCCACCCCTCCAGTGTTTTCCTAACCCTAAAGTCCCCCGTGGTGTCTAAAAAGCCCCGTGACTTGACTATAAAAGCCAATCCAGCCAGCTTGGCCCGAATGGTGCGGGCTGACAACCCCCGGTGCTTACTCAGTGTACAAAACTCCAGTAGATGTTCGACCGGGGCCGGCCAAAGCTGATCGTATCTCCTAAGTTGACGAAAAGCCCAAAATTCCCTACCTGCCCGCTGGTATGACCTCCTGGTGCTTGCGGCAATGGACATGTCCAATGCCCTGTTTACGTCGGCCCTCCAATCAGCCACAGGTGCTGGGGGGCTGCCTCCGGGTACTCCTCGGCCTGTGGGGCAAGCAGCCGGAACCTAGCTAACTGTCCCCTAGATAATGCGTCGGCTACCCCGTTCCTAATCCCCGGGACATGGTGTGCGCGAAAGAGCATGTTATGTGCCAGGCACCTCATTACCATGTGACGAACCAACCCCATCACCCGTTCGTTCTTGGAGGAAAGCGTGTTAACCACATGTACGACCGCCATGTTGTCGCACCAAAAATGTACTGTCTTCCCGGAGAAGCTAGGGGACCAAAGCTCGATGGCCATGACAATTGGGAACAGTTCCAAAAAGGTCAGATCCCTGCAAACTGCGGTACCCAGGCACCCCTGCGGCCAGTCCGCCCGAAAACCACCTATCCTTCCAGACCACACCAAAACCATCCGTCCCGGCTGCGTCCGACTTCACCTGGAAGTTGCCTTTCAACAGCATGTCTTGTCTCCAAAAAGAGACCCCGTTGTACGTGTCCAAAAATTGTTGCCACACCCCCAGGTCCTTCCTAACGCTAGCCGTCAAGCGAATCCTGTGGTGCGGCTTGCTCAGACCTACCATCGCCTGGTAAAGCCTAAACATGAATGCCCTACCCGGCGCTATCACTCTACAAGCGAAGTTCAACAGTCCAGCTAGCTCCTGAACCTGCCTAAGGGTCACTCTTCTAGCAGCCCGCACCACCCTCAATGTGTTCCGCAGCCTCGTTAGCTTGTCTTCAGGTAGCCTACACTTCTGCGCTACCGAATCCACCTCAATGCCTAGAAATGTAAGCCTAGTAGTGGGCCCCTTGGTCTTTTCATGTGCCAGAGGCACGCCGAGGTCCACGCATAAATCCTGAAACCCTGCCATCCCCCGCTGGCATTCGTCAGAGCCCGCCGGCCCTGCGAAAAGAAAGTCATCTAAATAATGGACAACTGACCAAATCCCGGTACTCTTCATGTGGGCCCACTCTAGGAAAGAACTAAACTTCTCAAACAATGAACATGAAATTGAACAACCCATCGGCAGGGCCCTATCAACAAAGAACCCCCCTTCAAACTGAAAACCTAAAAGGTCGAAATCCTCGGGGTGAATCGGCAAAAGTCGAAAGGCTGACTTAATATCACACTTACCCATCAGGGTCCCCGGGCCGCACCCCCGTACCATCGAGACAGCCGTCTCGAAGGGAGTGTAGCGCACCGAGCACAGCTCTTCAGGTATGTGATCATTTACCGAGGCACCCGGAGGGAAAGACAGGTGATGAATGAGCCTGAACTCCCTGGCTGTTCTTTTGGGCACCACTCCCAGGGGGGATACTTGCAAAGCGGGCAGGGGCGGCCCCATAAAGGGGCCCAGCACCCACCCCTCCCGCACCTCCTTCATAATTTTGTCCCGTACCACATGCCCCATGCCGGCTACCGACCTCAGGTTGTCCGCAAGGCAAGCGATCCTAGGCCCCTCGTACGGAATCCTAAAGCCCTCCGAGAAGCCTGCAACCAAAAACTCGGCACCCTTCCTAGGTCGATAGCCGGTAAGCCTGGCTCTCAACCTGTCTAATCTAACGGGGGTTGGTCCCCTTACCCTGAGCTCCTGCTGCCTGGGGCTTGGAAGGGCCCCCTGCCACCTTATTGCCGCCTCCCCCCCTGCCCCTGTAGCAGGCTGATGTTGGGTGCCTGCCATTACACAAAGCGCAGGCGTGGCGAAAGCGGCAAACTGGCCTGGAATAGGCTCCCCTGGCGCCGTACTCATAACAGTACGGCGGGATCCGAAAGGGCGAACCAGCCCCACTACGCTGTGCAGAGGCCGGGGTCCCCGAACCCACCCCGGGGCGGGGAAGGGTGGCTTCCTTTCCCTGGGTCAGCAGCAGGTGGCCGGTAGGTGTTCGCCCGCTAGCCGGGGTAGCTGCTTGCTGCGTGGCTTGAAGCCACAGGTCGTTGTGCCTCATGTCCCAAGGCCAGTGCCTATTGTGTGCGGCAAATCTCCGAAACGTTTCATCGTATTGCTTCCAAGCCTCACCCCCAAACTCCTGATACGCCATTAATATCATATTCATATATAGGATAAGCTTGTGGGTCTTATGTACATCATCCTCAACAACCACTGAATGATAAGCCAGGAAGGCGTAAGCCCACGCTAAGATCCCCTTATCCATTTTGGTGTCCTTTGCCTCGTCAGACCCCTTCTTACCGTCCTTGTCCTTATCCTTCTTGGATTTCTCGGGTAACAAAATGCTGAATATATCCACATAGGCCCCGCGCCAAATTTTCCGCTTAAGAGCCTGTGACATATGCATGCTCAGCGGAGTGTCAGGGAGGCCAGGTGCAAAGGGGTTGTCACTGTCGCCCTCGTAGGGGTCAGTGGACTCCGTTGTTGTGGACTCCGAGCTATCCCTCGATGTGTCCCTTCTCTTTCTGCCCCTATTTGTCACCCCGCGCTTGCGGCCCCTCCCCCACACTTGGGCTGCCGTGCGCGTACGCCATGTTCTATGTGACTTATGTGTGTTGTGTTTAACCACCTGTAGCCTGCCTCATGGCCCCCGAGGCCGGGACCACCGATGCTTAGGCACAGGGCACTCACCCCAATGTGAAGAGTCGTCATCAGCATCCTCTGAGCAGGAAGCAGCCCGGCTTCCCCGCCTCCTCTTGCGCTTTTTCTTAGCGCGCCGGTCGGATCTCACCCTCTGGGACCTTTCCGCCGAGTCCGAGGAGCTCCGGGTCCCCTCCGCGCTCGTGGCACCCCTGGCGCCCTCGTGCCAGGGCCTACCCCTCTTCCTCGGCCCCTCATCGAGTTTCTCAAGCAAGGCAGAAAGAAGGTGTGAGGAGACAGACACAGAATCCTCCCCTGCCCCCTCCCTCTTAGTTGTCCTTGCCGCAGGGGACCCCTCATCCGACCCACTCATTACCGCTGGACTGGGGTCCCCCTCCCCAGGATCAGAGGCCTCTGTCCTTTCACAACGAGGCCCCCGAACTGGGGCCCTCCCCTGGCGGCGGCCTGCTGCCCTCGGGGTCAGCCCCTGGCGCCTTGCAGCCCGCCCCCTGCTGCAATCCGCCCCCCTGGAGCTTCCCTCTCCCCCCGGCTTTCTCGCCTTTCCAGCCCCAGGGGCCTCCCCCCATGTCCTTTTGGGGGCCCTCTTCCGTCCCGTACGGCGGGGCTCGATGGGGGGGTGCCCTGATCGTCGACCTGCCCCCCCGCTGCCTGCCGCCGGGATCCCGATCGCGCCCTGCCGCCCCGCGCCATAGCTCCGGCCCCCGCTCCAAGCCTTTCTAATGCCGACAAACAGCTGATCCGCTCGTCGCTGGCCCAAATAGCCTCCACGTGCCGGCAGCCTCTCCCGATCTTGACTTCAGCCTTCGGGCCTCGCCTCGCGCCGCTCCGCTGACTCCGAGGGGCTGCAGGGCTGTCTCACAAATGCCGGGCGAGAGAAACTGCGCCACGAGGCAGCCCCTTTTATAGGGCTGCCTCTCTCTCGCCCGGCCAAACGACATCACTGCGGCCCCCAGGGATGACGTGGGGCCGCCGGATCCGCCTCCAACATGGCGGCCTCCTTCCCCCAACCACACCGCAACCCCGCGCCGGCTGGTAAGGTCGCCGGCGGCTTTCTATTCTCCGTTCCATTCCATTCCATTAAGTTCTGTTCTGTTCTCTTCCATTCCATTCTACCCATTCTCCATTCTCCATTGGGCAGGAGACCTTACAATTTTTCAGACAAATGGTTATCCAACCTCTTTAAAAAACGTCCAGTGTTGGAGCATTCACAACTTCTGGAGGTAAGCCATTCCGCTGATCAATTGTTCCAATTGTCAGGAATTTTTTCCTTAGTTGTAAGTTGCTTCTCTCCTTGATTAATTTCCACCCATTGCTTTTTGTCCTACCCTCAAGTGCTTTGGAGAATAGCCTGACTCCCTCTTCTTTGTGGCAACCCCTGAGATATTGGAACACTGCCATCATGTCTCCCCTAGTTCTTCTTTTCATTAAACTAGACATACCCAGTTCTTGAAACCATTCTTCATATGTTTTAGCCCCTAACCATGCTCTTTTCTGCATTCTTTCTAGAGTCTCAACATCCTGGTGACCAAAACTGAATGTAGTATTCCAAGTGTGACCTTACCAAGGCATTATATAGTGGTATTTAACACTTCACATGATCTTATTCTATCCTTACATTAATGCAGCCTAGAACTGTGTTGGCTTTTTTGGCAGCTGCTGCACACTGCTGGCTCATATTTAAATGGTTGTCCACTAGGACTCCAAGATCCCTTTCACAGTTGCTACTGTTGAGCAAGGTACCACATATAGTGTACTGTGCATTTTATTTTTCTTGCCTAAATGTAGACTCTTACTTTTTTCACCATTGAATTTCATTTTGTTTGATAGTGTCCAATGTTCATGTCTGTCAAGATCCTTCTGTATGTGGAGCCTATCTTCTGGAGAGTTGGCTATTTCTGCCAGTTTGGTGATGAATTTTGAGTAAAATGTAGAAGAAAGATTAGTTATTATGCTTTAGATATAATACACCTAATAATAAAACCCAAAACTATGTTTGTCTTTTGGCAACTATTTAATGACTGATTCATATCTTAATCAATTACTGCCCCAAAACTGTCATCACAAGTATTATTGTCAAGTTCAAAAACTTTACTTTATAGAGTAAAGAATTTTTCATTTATCTCTATTAAATTTCATCTTGTGATTATTATTTGGTTATTTGGGATATTTACTTTATCAGTAGCAATACCAAAGTATTGTAGGTCTTGGCCTTCTTTCTGTGAACAACAAAATGAGTTATTCTATCCAAATATATAAAGTAGCAATTTTATAAGCATGGTCTCAACTCTATCATCCAAATGCCTAATAAGATCATAAAATGTTAGCCAAGGATTACTCTTAGCACTTTATTCAGCATCACTTTGTTAGCCCATCTACTGTAGCATGACTTGTCTAAAAAAAAGAGTGAGACATATATAACTGAGAACAAACAGAATCATCCATCATGGTATATTCCTGCAGAATTTCATTTTGTTCCCAGCATTTGATTGCACAGGAAGTAGTTCAGTAAGATTTCACTTTATGTGCAAATATTCATCATTACAATCTTGCTATTGTCATGTCCCCCCCCCCCACCAAATGTATTAAATGCCAGACCTGACTGATAAAGTTGTTTCAACATGGTAAGAATTCATGGGAAGAAATCGATAATAATTATATACAAAATTTACATGTCTCGAGAATTAAATCTGCTGATTTGATAGGATTTATTTTCAGACATGTCAGGTGGCGAATGAAAAATTGCGATCTCCTAACAGAATTTACAATCTATAATTGAAAAGATTACCAAATGATTAAAAATGGAAGCTTATGTTTATTCCTTATTTTAAATACATTCATCTATATACCATTAGATCTGTCATGGTCGTTATTTTAACTGAGTGTAACACTGTGCATCATAGGACAATTTTTGAACCAAATGGACCATCTTACAGAAGATCCAAAATCTGTGACCCTGTCTCCTCATAGAAGTTGTGGCTGCTTTAATGCTCCTACTGCTCCTGCAGTCACATATGTTCCATGTCAGTTTCCCAGCCAGAGCAATCATTGCCCCCCCTCCCCCACTTAGAGCCACTTAACTCCCTGCTGGGAAAGGAAGGGAAGGGAAGGAGATTCATAATGCTCCCTGCCAGAATTTCACAAGGAAACTCAGTAGAAATGCCATCAAGAAGCCAGAAGGCATTTTTGAACCTCCTGATTTTTTTGCTCAATCTATTTCTCTGTTTAGATAAATTAAAAAAATAAAAAATAATCTCTGAAATGATGACCCAATAGGGCATAGATTGCCTAGTTAGAAATCCAATGATACAACTGGACAATCATATGAGACTAATATACTGCTCAAAAAAATAAAGGGAAAACTCAAATAACACATCCTGGATCTGAATGAATGGAATATTCTCATTGAATATTTCATTTTCACAACTATTCAATTTGCACAACAGCATCTGAAGTAGACTGTCAACCAGTGTTGCTTCCTAAGTGGACAGTTTGGTTTCACAGAAGTTTGATTTATTTGAAGTTAGTATTCTGTTTTTTAAGTGTTCCCTTTATTTTTTTGAGCAGTGTATATTGAAACTATTGCTTTCTTGATAGGTTTTTTTATTTTTACTTTTGGAGAGGGTAGTATGTTGTACAGTTTGAATCAAAAAGTGAAGCATTGCTTTGTTAAGTGCCCAATCACACTTGAATGATTTCTATTACATCTTTGCAAAGCTAAAATCAATAGCAGTAAATGACAAACACTTAACATATACTTTTAAAATGGGCTACCAATTTGGGAATAAATCTTTTTCTTCATGGTAGAGATTTTGAGATTAGAAGTTTCATATTGTTTCATACGTAAATAAAATACCTGTTTTTAGAAGGAACTCTAGTGTAACCTCACAGCAAAAATCACACAAATATTTTTGTTGACCCAAAGAACCTGAAGGCCTTTTGCTCCAGGAGAATGAGAAAGCCATGAAAATCACAGTCACTCATTGCTGAAGCTTACAAAGGTCAGAATTCTTGCAAAAGTGTGAGCTGTTATCTAGGTTACTTTGGCCATAAGTTATTTTCATATAATGACTTTTTGAAGGTCTACATGCATACACATGCATGCCGGCACTCACACACACAAACACAGGCACACACACAAAGACACACATAGAGACACACAAACACATATAGAAGAATGAGCCATCTCAGTCATTTAAGCTCCTTCTGGTTCTTGATCAGATGGAATGTTCACAAAAATATTTTCCATATTATAAAATAAATACCCCACATATTTTACTTCTTAATATTTTAGTTTCATTATATATTTTCTTATTGTATAGATTATATAGAATTTTGGTTTTTCACCATAAATAAATAAGTCAATTTAAAGCCCTTATTGCTATTACTTACTGATTATAAGCAGTTACTAACCTAAAATAAGTTAGAGTAAGGAAAAATTGGAATACATAGCTGAACTTTCATTGTTTATTGCTAGCTTGTTTTTATGACCCATCAATGCTCCAAACTAAGATATAGTGATCATGTAAAGCAAGAGTATTTGCGAGGTGGGGGGGCAGGAGGCGAGACCAGTCCCAAAAACAGCTTAATACCTGCCAAATAGTTCTCTATTCTATAAAATTAGAAGAATTATTTACCAAATTTTCAAGGGTAGCTACTCTTGAACCATCTTCCACTCTTATATATCATGACAGATTCTTAAAGAGTAGAGGTTATTTTTATTTAGCTATTCATATTTCCTTCAATGGAAATAATGAACATTTTCAGATATTTCATTACTCTTTGCAAACAGGTGTGTTGGTAATTTATTCTTTTAGTGTTTGTAATGTGAGAAATGTGCTATCAGTGATAGTGTTTAACCACTTACATTTAATTAAGCTCTTTGTCAAAGGAGCATGATGGCTTGCATGGTTAGGATACTGGGATGAAGTTTAGCAAACCAGCATTTGAGACCCAAGATAATTGCTGTGGGGTTGAGCTCACATTCTTCGCTTCAGCTAGGGAAATGAAAGGAGCCTCCAATTGAGTGTCCATCCATCAGGCAACAATTATGTCAGTGGCTAATCATTTCAATGTAGAAGTGCTTTATTAAATTCATTATTCGCAGATGCAGTGAGAAATCAGGTTATATTTCATCAGAGTATAAGATTTGTTCTTCTGGTGTGAACATGACAGAAACTGATGTTTTATGGTCACTTGCAATTGGGCTCAGAGTTGTTAGTGCAGATTTTTTATATAAATTCATGGTTCAATTAAACCTCATTTTTAAAATTATTTGTAATTTTTCCTTTCTGCCAATGGTTGAAAAAAAAAAGGTTGCCATTTGCTGGGTAAGTTTTTCTTCAATCTGTGAAGGGGAAAAAAATCTCTGTGTTTTAAAGTTTTAAACTAAAAATAACCAGAAAAGTTAACTGTAGTGTTGATTTCAGAAGTTGAAAATCAATAAAAGATACAGTTGGATTTCAATCCAAGAAGGACTTAGAAGTTCATTAAAGGGATTCTTTCCTGTGGGAAAAATATCATGTTTATGTTTAAGCTGAAAAGTTGACTAGGGAGGTTAGACACTGGAGGGCACCAGATGGCCTTCTTACGGGTAGACTTAAATTATTTTATTCTTTAATGGAACCAAAATGAGTTATTGAAGAGGAACAAATTCCACTGAATATACCTGAAACATATTTTAAGAAGGATTTAAAAATAACAACCCATAAGAAAGAAATGGGAATAATGGATCTACAAATGGAATTTGATGATATTTTAAAAACACAAAAGGGATTTATTGGAATTAATATATTGGGATTACAAAAAGACTTTGACCAAAATGAAAATAATTTTGAGAGAAGAGATAAAGGATGTGAAAGCAGAACTTGTTTTGTGGGACTTAAAGGTCACTGGAAAAAAGAAGAAATAAATACAAAACTGGCTAATTTGATCGTGATTAAAATAATAGACTCTTATCTCTGATGCAGTCTTATTTTTATACTGGCATTGGATAATTACTATTTATGATGAAGTTTAATTGGAGTATTGGATATAATTTGTAATACTTATGTTGTAATACTTACATTGATTTTTATATAAAAATGAGCTGTTACATTATAATTGTTACCTACAGATGTTGACATACATCTGATAATTTTTAATTGGGATTGGATGATGAATTTGATTTTGACTATTTGATGAGAAGAAATAGGGAGAATTTCTTTTAATGGAAATTGAAATATAAATATTTAAACTACAGTATTATTTCTTAGTAACCCTTACTGGATTTTTGCTGACTAATAACGAGGTGAAGAGTTAGAGATGGTTTTATAGAACATGAGATGAAGTATGGAATAAATAAATGTTTTGTTGTATCCAGGGGTGGATTCTAACTTACCTCGCCACTGGTTCACTTCCTCCCACAGGAAGCACAGTGTTGAAAACCAAGCTTCTGCACATGCACAGAAGCCAAAAACAAGATGGCAGAGGCTATGGTGCTGCCATTAGAGACAATTCGTAGGCATGGCCAATCAGCGATCATTTCCAGTTCGGTGGGTGTGGGAAAATTCCTGCTACTGGTTCTATAGAACTGATCCAAATTGGGAGCAACCCCTTTGGTTGTATTCTAAGAAACAGTGATAAGTTATTATGCTATTGTTATACTTGCTAGAATTTTGTAAGCATCTTGCTGAACAATATTTTTGTCCTTGTGATGGTGGTAGTGGAGGATCTCTTTCGTTTTGTCATTGAACTGAGTCTGCGGAGAGGGGCGGCATACAAATTAATTAATTAAATAAATAAATAAATAAACAAACAAACAAACAAACAAACAAACAAACAAACAAACAAATTAAGCCAAATTATTAATTGTAGGATATATGTTACGTGTTATCATCTCTGTATCATCTGATTACAACTATACAAATCATCTGATTACAACTAAACATATCCTTAATTTTTCTCAACAATTTTACTGCCTTTGTACAGAATCCCCTCAAATTCTGATTTCTATTATCCCCAGAGACCTTAATCTTTGACTAAGCTCAGGGCTTTTGCAGTCTAAATTCTGTTTCAACTATGTATCTCAAGCTTTAAATGTGTCTTGATTTAATCTGGCTTTATGGAATAGACTTCTATAGCCTACAGAAAAAGAAAAAGGTTATATTGAGAATTAGTATAATTAGACATTATACTATTTCTCAATATAACATGTTTCTTTTTCTGTAGTTCCTTTTCCAGCAGTTTTCACCGGCTGCTTCCATATTCAGAAAAAAAAGTCACCACTGGAAACCTAACACAAATAGGATGTTGTTTTTCTACAACAGTACAAAGCAAATTAAATGTTGGTTCAATACATGACTTAATATAGTATTACTATAGCTAGCAAAGTTGTCCCATATGGCCAATACCTATCCATAGTATTTATTTCAAAATCAGATCTTTTCAGCCCAAATTTCCTTCATTACTATTGTTTTCCTGTTTTATTACTTAGAGTTCAACTTGCAGAAAGATAATAGCCTATTCTTAGTGCTTGGAATAGCCTCTTTTAATTGTTCCTTGCCATGATTTCATGTTCAGAGTTTTATCTATTTTCGTCCTTGTTATTTCTTCTTTTATAGCTAAGCAGTGCAATTTTAATATGAAAGTGAAAATAAGGGGAATAACTGTAATTAAAACCTCACTCCCAAGAAAACAGGAAGAAAAATTGATATTAGGGAAAAATTAAATAAAACTATTCAAAGGGAAATTAATTATCTATTTATACTGCCCTGCTCAACAAAGAGCAATAATGAAAAGGAGCAGAATGTAAGAATTCTGCAATTTTAAACAGTCTCTATCCTTACTTAATGAAAACTGCAGGATTCATTCATTCATTCATTCATTCATTCATTCATTCATTCATTCATTCATTCATTCATTTAGACAAGTACCTATTTGTAATATGCACAGATATATCATTGTTTATATACATATGATGGGTACTGATAAGAGGGAACAATAGGACAGGGAGAGTAGGCATTATTGACCTCTTAGGAATTTGTGAGGTCAACAGTGAACAGCCTAAGGGTAAAGTTTTGGGTGTTTAGTGACAAAACCACAGATCAGGTAGTGAGTTCCAGGCATTAACCATTCTGTTGCTAAATTTGTATTTTCTACAGTCAGGTTTGGGGCAGCTCACATTGAGTTTGTACCTGTTGTATGCTTGTGTATTGTTGTGATTGAAGCTAGCAGATAATTTTATGAGCTATACTTAGATCGTGCTGAAGGTGATGTTGTTCTAAGCTTTCAAACCCCAGGATTTCAAGTCTGATTGCATAAGGTATTCTATTATGAGTAGAGGAGTGGAGAGCTCTTTTCATATAGTATCTCTGGACACTTTCTAATGTATTTATGTCTGAAATGTGGTGTGGATCCCAAACAAATGAGCTGTATTGAAGGATTGGTCCGGTGAATGTTTTGTATTCTCTGGTTAATAGTGAGATATTGCCGGGAAATAAGTTTGTGAGATTAGGTTAACAACTCTTGAAGCCTTTTTGCAGATATTGTTGCAGTGGTCTTTGACACTTAGGTCATTTGATATGAGTATTCCAATATCTTTGACAAAGTGAGGGTCATCTACAAATTATTGTTTATTTAGCTTGTATTTGGTGTTGATTCTTTTTGCCAATGTGCAGGACAGAGCATTTATTGTTTGAAATTTGAAGTTGCCATTCTAACACAGAGTCAAGATCTTTTAGGATGGTAGCAGTGTTGTCAGTGGTGTTGAAGAGTTTTACATCATCAGCAAAGAGAACTCAGTTGCTTTTAATGCAATCACAAAGGTTATTTGTATAGAGTATAAAGAGTGTTTGTGCTAGTATGCGGCCTTGGGGTACACTGTTGTTATTAGGAATGGGATTACATAGGGTGCTTCTTCTTTCTATGGCACTGGTCAGATTACATATGAAATCATCCTCTTCTGGTTTTGCTGTAGTGAGTAGAATATTGACAAATTGGAAATAATCACATCTAAATTTTCCAGCCTGCTTACGCTGACTCTACTAAATAACTAACAGAACTTTCCTGCAATTACCAATGTCAATAGAATGTCAATACAACTACAGTGTTAAGCAATCTATCTTGAGAATGGATAAGCATTTTAAGAAGATGTCTATGAAGATTTTCAGTCATCCGGATCATGCTTATCCAAAAGGTGTGGGTTTTTTTCAAGAGGCAACTAAACTTTCTGGTTTTTCTTTAAAGACATTTCACTTCTCAGCCAAGAAGCTTCATTAGCTCTAAGTGGATGATAAGGAATGGAAGGATTTAGACTCCTTGCAGCCAGCTGGTCATTTACATTCTTTTTTCTTTTTGAAAAGGAATGCAAATCACTAGCTGTCCGCAGGGAGTATAAATCCTTCCCTTCCCCACCATCTAGTCAGAACTGAAGAAACTTCTTGGATTAGAAACAATCATCTTCAAAGAAAAAACAGAAAGCCAGTGATGGGATTTTAAAAAAATACTAACAGTTCCGTGGCTGGGTGTATCTTGGTGGGCATGCCAGAGGAATACAAGATGGTGACAGATGTACAGTGTTGGAAACTTAGCTTCAGTGCATGGTCAGAAGAAAAAAATAAATTAAAAAAAATCCCCCTTACAAAAAAAATCATTTTTTAAAAAATATGGCAGTGTCCAATTATTTATTTATTCATTCGTTCGTTCGTTCGTTCATTCGTTCGTTCGTTTGTTTATAGAATTTATATGCCACCATTCTTCTAGTGGACTCAGGTGGCTTACAGCAATAAAATACTACAAAGTTAAAATACTGGTATGTCAAGAACCCAGTAATCAGAAGCAGTAAAGTTAATTCACCCAAGATGGATAGGTCAGTTTCCATTTTTTTTTCAGTTTGATGCAACATTCAAAACATAACAAATTTCAGAAAGGACATCCTACATATACCTTTTGAACCCAGTCAGTTCTTGTTCTGGCACTCTCATTGATGATCTAATCATGGATAAAGGAAGTTTTATGATTTCAGACCTGGGAACAAGAACTTCATACTGTCCTCAACCCACATTCCTGGAAGGGGAAGCTGGGAACACTGAAGTATTTTATTCCACCAGAAATCAGTGCCAACAGAATACCCAGCCCCGGGGTGGGCTACTGCCCGGACAGGGGGAAATGCAGTGGGGTAACGAAAATGGGGCTCCACCTCAGAGCACCCAATTTGCACTGAAAGATGTTGAAAGAAAATGCAGGGCATCCTGCATACCCTCAGTGTGGTAGTAAAATTTTTGGTACCCGTTCATTGCCCTGCCGTCACCTTCTTACATGCTACCATGCATACACACATTCAAATATCAAAATACAAGGGCTTTCTCTCCTATCACGAGCAGGAGGAGGATTCTCCTCATTTATTCACCACAATTTCTAAAAATTATTGTGTTGTCATTTACCCAGTCCTGTTTTCTCTGTTCTGTAAAAAGTCTCTTTCAAAAATATATAGTGTATTTGTTGTTGTCTGGCTGAAATATAATTGAGCTTCTCCAAGGAATTTATCAGCCTGTCTGTCTTTATCTTATTCTTGAAAAACTGAAGGAATTCAGATGTTTTTGTATTTCTTCATATCACAGCTTATGGGGGGCTTTTTTGTTGTTCCTGATTTTTAATTGAACTTCTCACTTCTCATCTCATATTAGGTTGAACTGAATTGGTTTCTCATCAAAACTTAATATCAGTCTTGGCCTCTTAAACTCTCCAGTTCAAATTAAGTCATATCTGATTTTTACAAGCTTAACTTTGGATCAACTTTACACAATATGTTAGTTTTCTCCAGGCTGATGTCTTCTTGATGCATTGAATTACAGCTCTCACGATCCTCAGTAAGAATTGCTATGACAGGGCCATGTTGTAGCGCTATTCACCTGGAAATGACAGCTTGAGAAAGGAGAATGTAATAACACTAACTACTGCATAATTATATGTCTTGTTGGAAGAACACTAGTAATCAGGATAAGAATAACTGAGAATAAAGCTTCTAGGCTGCTAAATATATTTTTCAAGTATTCAGGGATTCGAGGGAAACATATGTAGCCAAACAGTTAAAAATCCCCATCATCTTAAAAGTAATAAAAATGTTGCATTTTAGAGTATAAATTTGCTTTCTTGAATTAATGCTCTGTGTGGGATAAGTGATGTGTGTGAGAGAAAAACAGATAGTTGGGAATCTATGCCACACACAAAAAAATAATCTTTGTGAGTAGCAATTACAGCACAAAACATTTTTTTTTTTAAAAAAAATCAAAGATAAAGATATATGCTCATAAGAGGCATTTCATGTGAATGATTCCACTTAGAGTCAGACTGCCAAGGTTGACTGCATTCCAGTCATTTTGGAGTGAAGGCTGGCTAAATAGACATTTTTAAAAGATCTGTGTTTATATATTAAAAATATTAAGAGGAATATGAATGGCAAGTTAAGAAGTAGCACAATGGAAAGTTTGCTTAGCATTACACTGTGAATGAGAGGTTAAAAATGTCCGCACTGACCTCAGGATATGTCAGTGACCACATAATTCAGTTATATTCCTTGGAACTATAAATATCTTGGATATCATTTTCTTCCATTTTATGATAATGGGCAGCAGAATAACTTGTTTTTGCTAACCCATTCAAATGGCATAGAAGGGTGCATTCATCACTCTAAAATGTCGCTCATTCCAAGATACTTTCAGCATTTCTTTCCATTGTTAAAGTTGCTCTGCCATTGCAGTGCCTTATTCATTTGTTTGTTTGTCAGCAGCTGCACATTACTGGCAGTTGTAAAATATAAAGAAATTTGTCAACTGAAAGGTTTTTTTCCCCCCCATCATGGCACAAAGGCACTTGGGCAGTGCAATTTAGTAAACTATAAGCTAATATGTTGCATGATGTATTGGAATTTAATGTGCAGCAGATGGTTCATTTGGCTTTTTTTCCCCAACTGTGAGGAGATCATTCGTAACAATTTTTATGCACCGCCTGCTATTGTAAAAGGCTCGATGTGAGTATTGACAATCTGAATGATTCACAAAGCTGAGTTACATTCACCTACCTATTGTGGGGAGTGTGAAAACAAAAATAAAATGGAAGACCTCACAAAAGATGCAGTAAGTTTTGAGCGTCTGCAAGACGGATCGTCTTCGACATACGAGCAGTTGTTTAACCACTATTTGAAGTTACAGTAGCCTCCGAAAAATAAAGCTTTTCCAGCTATTGCAAAATGTTGCCCCAGGGATGAAATGCTCCTGGTTCGCTTGTGCCTGACGGTAGTCAGAGAGCTGGTCATTGTTCTGTCTGGGTGCCCCCAGACTTCAACACCAACTGAAAAAAGCAGCCAGACACGCTGGTAAAAAGTAAAGTCACTTTATATCTTTGAAAACAAACACAGAGAGCAAAAACTGTTCTTACAAACTGGAATGCTATGAGGCTTCACAGAAGAGTCACGATGGCCAGACAATACAACAGGCTTCTTGCTGGCACACACACCAATGTAGATAATAAAACCCACGCCTCCCCCAAGTTTTCAGCCTTCGAGGCCACAAACCAGAATCAGAGACGCCAAGGAGCGAAGCAAGGTCACAGAACTCCCAAAAGATAACTCCACAATACAGGAAGGGCGGGCCTGCCTTTTCAACCTTTCTGAGGAGAACCACACCCAAACCCAGCTGTTGCCTATTAGGGATGGAAATACCTGGCTAATTGTCCCCTTCATTGGGAGGCCCTTCTCTGCCTCATATCGATGATGGCTTGTGCGTTCTCATCTAAGGATTCCAGGCTACTCGCTGGGGAGAGCTCCCCCCGGGGGGTCTCAGGCTGTTCTCCCTCCTCTTCATCCTGGCATTCCTCTTCCCCATCTGCCTGTTCCTCCTCCTCCTCCTCCTGTTCCTGGTCCTCCCCCTCTGAGCATGGAGCCAGCAGATTTTCAGCCGTTCCCTGAGGAGCCTCAGACTGAATCACAACAGTCATGAAGAGAGCACGAGGCTCCACCCACCTGCCCAGACACCCCCATTTTGATTATTTTACCCTCGGCACATGCATAGAACGCTTTGCCCCATAGTCACTTGATTACAATCTTGGTACTTGGTGTTCTGGTTTCTGGTAGAAGTTTAGTAATTACAAATAACTCTCATTAATTGCATCATTTCATGAATAAAGCAATTTCATTTATTTCTCTGCTCTCTTGTACTTCAACACATTTCCGACATCAATCGGTACGTTATCTCTCTTCTAGCCGCATTCTTCACATTCCTTTTCCTGCTTAACTGAGACAAGATTTATTTCCTAACTACATAGCTATAAAAAACAGTCACACTGACTAAATACAATACAAAATACTTTGGCTTACTTTAGCATGGCGAGAAAGCCCCCTCCATATTTCTTTATGGCAATGTTGAAACTCCACCCTTCTTCTCCACTAGCCCCCTGATTTGCCAATTACCTCACTACAATATTTAACCCATTCCTCTACTTAATATCTTTTTCCAGACCTTTGCTCTCTACGTTTCTGAATTCTTCTGAATTTAGGATTAACCCAGTGTGCATCTGATTCTCCCTCACTAGAGCCTGAACTCATAGCCCCATTCTGGGGCTGGCCTCCCACCTGTTCTACTACCTGTAACCCCGGGGGCCCCACTACTTCATAAACACTATCTGAATCTGAATCCTCAATATCTTCATCATCCTCCAACTGATCAAGTGTATGTACAACACTTGGTAACCTGTTTACATTTAAGAACTGGTTGCCAAGCACCTCATCATCCTGTGACTGCATTTGCTATCTTCTCTGCTGGCTTTCCCATAAAGTCAATGGGGAGGTTGCAAGCTGCTTCCACCTGCTGAGAATGCTCCCTCTCATTTCTGGGGGTTGGCTGAAAGAGGAGCTGAACTCCTCCAGCAGGATGCAGAAATGGGGACTCAGATTCCAAAGTACAAGGAAAGGAAATATAAAACCCTATCTCAAAACCTTTTAATAATATATCCCGAGGTCAGTGCAGACAAGTGGAGGATTAGATTAATGACTAACTAGCAAGTAAGTCTCTTCTTGTCTAATGTGTTTGCAATCTAGTTTCATCTGTCCACCATTGAAACTATTGATAAGGTCTCATTATATGTTAGCATAAACTATAACTATATATAGACTTCCTGGCTTTATTTATTACAACAGTTCTCAACCTTTTCATTCTTTTCATTCTCTTCATCAGCGACCTCTGCGATCATATCACAAGCAACTGTGTTCTTTTCGCCGACGATGTAAAACTATTCAACACCACGGACAACACATCTACTCTCCAAAAAGACCTCAACTTTGTCTCACATTGGTCTAACACCTGGCAACTTCAAATATCAACCAACAAATGCTCTACCCTCCACATTGGCAAAAAGAATCCAAACCTCATATATAAACTGAATAAACAAAATTTCACAGCCAACCCCCACTCAGTAAAAGATCTTGGAATACTAATATCAAATGACCTAAGTGCTAAAGCCCACTGCCACAATATCGCCAAAAAGGCTTCTAGAGTTGTTAACCTGATCCTATGCAGCTTCTGCTCCGGCAATCTCACACTACTTACCAGAGCCTACAAAACTTTTGCCAGACCCATCCTTGAATACAGTTCATCTGTCTGGAACCCACCACATCTCGGACATCAACACCCTAGAAAATGTCCAAAGATACTTCACCAGGAGAGCCCTTCACTCCTCCACTCAAAACAGAATGCCCTATGAAAGCAGACTATCAATCCTATGTCTAGAAAGCTTAGAACTACGATGCCTAAAACACGATCTAAGTATTGCTCACAAAATCATATGCTGCAATGTCCTGCCTGTCAATGACTACTTCAGCTTCAACCACAACAACACAAGAGCACGCAACAAATTCAAACTTAATATTAATCGCTCCAAGCTTGACTGTAAAAAATATGACTTTAGCAATCGAGTTGTAGAAGCGTGGAACTCATTACCGGACTCAGTAGTGTCAACCCCTAACCCCAACATTTCTCCCTTAGACTATCCACGATTGACCTCTCCAGGTTCCTAAGAGGTCAGTAAGGGGCATACATAAGTGCAATAGCCTGCCTTTCGTTCCCTGTCCAATTGTCTCCCCTTATTTCATATATCATATATCTTCTCTTCCTTCATATATCTTCTCCTCTATTTTTATATCTTCTCTCTATATATAATACTTCATGTCTATTCTCTTCAATATGTATTGGGTATTGGACAAAATAAATAAATAAATAAAAGATAAAAAACCTGTGGGTCGCGACACCTTTTCTGGTTGAACGGCTCCTTCACAGGGGTTGCCTAAGACCATGGGAAAACACATATTTTTGATGGTCTTAGGAACTGAGACACTGCTCTTCTATCCCTCTCCAGGTGGGTCAACCCACATGCAAATAGACTACTGAAAAAAAAACTTGTAACATGGGAACTTCTGAACATGTGAAGAAGCTGAATTTCCAGCACTGCTCATCCGTCACCATCTTGTTTTCAGCTTTTTCTTTGTAATTCTTTTTTTAAAAAATTCACCACCGTGCATGCATACATGTGCAAAGTGCACACCACGAGGTGCAGCCACACACCACAGGAAGAAGCAAACCAACAGAAAGGTAAGTTAGAACCAACCCCTGAGTTTCCTAGTAATTTTATTATTTTATGGTTAGAGGTCACCACAACATGTATTAAAGGGTCAGGGCATTAGGTAGGCTGAGAACCACTAATCTATTACTAAACGTTAATTGGTACAATTGTTTGTTTCTTTATGGCTGTCCAATTATGTCTCTATTTACAATTTCATTACTGGTGCTTAGCCAAGCCTATTTCAACCAGTCTCTCCACTATGGAATATGGAGAAAGTCTTCTTTTCTGTTGCCTTTGGCATGACCTGTTAATGGGGCTTCAGCTTCTTGTCTTTTGTAACCACAATACTTTTAAAATAGGAAACACCTGCCTGAGACTCCGTGAGAATGAATGATTTCCTACAATGGCTTATTTCCTTAGATATCTGAAATCTTTTTTATTTCCCCATGGCTTGTAAAAAATAAGTTGCATTGTTAACTTTATAAAATACCTGAGAGGATCAGTGTGTGCTTCTGCACATCTCTATTATAATTATTTCTTCCTTCCTCAATCTCAGGCAAATTGGAAAAAAAAACAATACATGCAGAGACTTTAAGGGATTCTCCTACTCACTTCACTAATATGTATATTTCTCAGTTTTCTACACTTCTAAATCAGTTTGGATTTCTATCCTTTATTGGTTATCATTTCTCTGACCACTCAACCATTTCGTGAAATTCTTACAGAGGCAAGAAGTTATGTTCTCGACAATGCGTTTTACAACTCAAGCTCTTCATATACTGTACCAAATGTCAAAATATGTATTTTGATAGTTATCGTTAGTGTTGGACCTTGAATTGTTTCAGCAGCAAATTTAACAAGATGAAAGTTTATTAAAGCAAGTTGGTGTGTGATCAAAAAAGTTAATTTAACCCTGCTGTTCTGTTCGGGTCTGTGAGACCCGAAATCAAGGTTTGAGACCCTGTAAAAAATTTTCCCTGCATATCTGAAACTTGAAATTTCATGACTTTTCATCATTTCAGGGGTTCTCTCTATGAGAATTTTTTTGGGGGGGTGGGAGGTTTCTTTCTTGCTGAAAAAAAAAAACTCCCTAATGTTATGTTCCCGGGTCACCCTGACCCGGACCGAAAACTCTTCATTTGCAGTGCTTATGTTTGGTCTTTTTGAAAGCTTTTTTCACTTGGAAAGTAGTCTGAACATTTCTTCACACAATGGAATGAAAATTGAACTGAAAAAATTAATCCTTATTGGTTTATTTTGCCCATAAATGTGCCTCCCCCCCCGTTTTTGTGAAAGTTTTTTCAATTTATGGATAGTTTTGCTTGCAAAATGCAGTCTATTTTACTGGAGTTGGTGTGGGAATGGTACCTTGAACATTTCTGAATATAAGAAAAATATAAAGGAACTGAAAAAAATGATTCTTACTGTTTTTTTAACATCAGAAATAAGGCCTCCCCCCCCCCCCTGGCTGCTTGCAACAATTTTCACTTTTTATTTTTTTATGCTCCAAATCCGAAATATTCTTTAAAATCTTACGCATTCATTTACTCAATTTAACAATGCTGATCATCAAAAAAATATTTGTGGGGGTGGGGGAAAAATTTTTTTCTTGGCAAAAAAAAAGTCACATTTACTCTGTTCGGGTCATATAGACCCGGATCAAAATGATTTTTTTTAGGTACTTGAATTTGGTCTTTTTGAAAACTTTTTCCACTGGAAAACTAGTTTGAACATTTATGAACATAATGATATGAAAATTGAACTGGAAAAATTGAGACTTATATTTTTATTTTGATCAAAAAGGCCCCTCCCCCCATCCTTTTTGAATTTCGTGTCAATTTCTATTTTTTAAGGCTACAAATCCCTAAGGAATTTTCCCCCAAAAGGTTTGATATACTAAATTGAACAATCCTGAACATAAGAAAAATATAAATTGAACTGAAAAAAAATGACTCTTATTGGTTTATTGTTTTATACTCGAGTATAAGCCTACTCGAGTATAAGCCTATTTGAGTATAAGCATGGGGGCCATTTATGAGCAAAATAAACCAATAAGGATCATTTTTTCAGTTTAATTTTCATATCATTATGTTCAGAAAGGTTCAAGCTACCAATCCCACACCAAAATAGAATAGTAAAATAGAATGCATTTTGCAGGCAAAATTATCAATAAACTCAAAAGTTTTGATATACTAAATTGAACAATCCTAAACATAAGAAAATAGAAATGAACTGAAAAAAAATGATTCTTATTGGTTTATTTTTGAATATAAGAACCATATCATTTTATACTCGAGTATAAGCCTACTCGAGTATAAGCCTATTTGAGTATAAGCATGGGGGCCCATTTATGAGCAAAATAAACCAATAAGGATTAATTTTCCTCAGTTCAATTTTCATATCATTGTGTGCAGAAATGTTCAACGCTACCAATCCCACACCCAACTTTAGTAAATAGAATGGATTTTGCAAGCAAAACTATCCATAAATTGAAAAAACTTCACAAAAACGGGGGGGGAGGCACATTTATGTGCAAATAAACCAATAAGGATTAATTTTTTTCAGTCAATTTTCATTCCATTGTGTGCAGAAATGTTCAAACATGTTTCCAGGTGAAAAAAGCTTTCAAAAAGACCAAACATAAGCACTGCAAATGAAGAGTTTTCGGTCCGGGTCAGGGTGACCCGGGAACATAACATTAGGAACTTTTTTTCGAACAGAACAGCAGGGTAAGCTATTCTGTGGGGTACTGTCTTCCCAATGACTGTGTGCATACCAGTTTCCACTGATTTTTTTCCCAATAAAAAAACATGAAAAGGAGTTTAACTGGGTGCTGAAATTCCAGAGAAACACTGCTGGGAAATCAGTGGTGCAGCCTAAAATAAGATGACACACATACTGTACATTCATTAATGTTGGGATGAAGATGAGAGAGGGAGAGAGAGAGAGAGAGAATATACACAGAAAAATATGAAGGCTTAGGCGGCATATAATTGGAATGTCGAGAAATTAAATAATCAAGATATGCAGTTTCTCTAACTTCCCTAATTGCTAATAGGTAAGCAGGAAATTTATTTTGTCTTTCTTCATTTAAAATCACATCTTCGTGATGATTAACAAGGGGATTGAAGTTGTAAAGACAGGAAAAGCAACACTTGCCCTCCACTTAAGACAACAACGCTTTTTTAAAAAGCAAACCTTAAAAGAACAGAGAACTCTTTGCCTAGACCTGGAGTAAAACAAAAAGTAACTAAGGTGATGGGGGAGAATCAGGCGGTGGTGATTTTGTTTTGTTTTGTTTGTTTTTATTTCACCTTAAAAGCTTTCTTTCATGATCAGCGGTCCATTAGAAATAATATAAGTCATAAAGTTACAAACTACAGTACATATTGTGGAAAAAGAACCTTTTAGAGATGAAGTAGAGATTTGATATGTTAGATCATAAAGAGGTAGAAATAATAACCTAAATGATTAGTTCATACGAGACAAGGATTACACGGCTTAAACATTCTAGTAGACAATGTGCTGCAGATGATAAATTAGTACTGAAAGTAAATAAAGATGCCAAAGACACTATTTGCAGTATTTATTTTGTAGAAATTACTTATAATTTTATAACTTTGAGTAAGAATAGTCTGCTACAATCTTGCATTTATTCTGAGAGCTTTCCTTTCAAACTGTAGCTGGAATATATGTTTGAAATTTACATTATCTATTATTGTAAGATATTATGACTTGCTGCATGGAATCTTACAATTATGCCACCAAAACAATGTTCTTGAATAAGGATAATAATTTTTAGAAATACCTCCATAAATGGTCCAGAATTATTTAACAAAGTTTCTTCATCAACAAAGCAAAAATCTGTATGTCTTTGTGTGAGTATGTCTCTGCACATCTTTGTTTGTTATTCACCCCTGATTTGGTATAAATATGTGTTTTCATTTAGAGGCTGCAAAGTTTATTATGAGATCATCTGAAATAAAAAAAATACTAGTCTTTTCATTACTAACATTTTTATTTTACATTTTATAGAGATGGCTGGAGAAAATATGGCTTTTCAGGAGTGTATATTTTCAATGTTTATTTGGACACTGATATTAATATTATTAATGATGTTTCAAATATACAAGCAATTTTCAAACAGTACTCTGTGGTACACTGTACATGCATGTATAGTCTTCATTGATACAAGAATACAAATAATCCAACTTAGCTAGAAACTTAAATTTAGAAAACAGAAAGTTTCAGTGGTTATAATTTATAATTTCATGACTTTAATTCAGTTAAACCTGAATTGGTACAGGTGTCTGGAAGCTGTTAGGCTCTGGATGGGTGTTAACAGACTCAACCCCGATAATACGGAGTAGCTGTGGGTTCTGCCTACCAAGGAAGCTTCCATCTGTTTGTCCATTACTCAGGGGGGACGACTTTTGATCTCCTCAGAGAGGGTCCACAACTTGGGCATCTTACTTGATCCACAGCTGACTTTGGACCATCTTTCGGCTGTGGTGAGGGGGCATTTGCCCAGGTTTGCCTGGTGCACCCATTGCGTCCCTATTTGAACAGGGAGTCTCTACTCATGTCCTTATCACCTCAAGGTTCTATTACTGCAATGCTCTCTACATTGGGATACCTTTGAAGAATGTTTTAAAACTACAAATCATGTGAAATGCAGCCGCATGAGCAGTCATGAGCCTTCCTAGGTATGCCCATGTTTCTCCAACACTCCGCGGACTGCATTGGCTGCCAATTGTTTCTGGGCACAATTCAAAATGTTGGTAATGCCCTACATGCATCGGGCCAGATTACTTACGGAATCTTCTTCTGCTTTATGAGTCCAAATAACCAGTTAGGTCCCAAAGAGCTGACCTTCTCTAGGTCCAGGCAACTAGACAATGTTGCTTGGTGGGGCCTAGGGGAAGAGCCTTCTCTGTGGGGGCCCAGGCCCTCTGGAATCAGCTTTCCCCAGAGATATGCACTGCCCACACCCTCCTCACCTTCTGCAAGAGTCTTAAGACTCATTTATGTTGCCAGGCTTAGGGTGATTAGATCTTACTATCTGGCTGACAAATATTTGTATGGCTGTTGTCTGAATGTGTATAATTGATTTTAAGCTATCTGGGGATTTTAGATTGTTTGTTTAATGTAAATAATTGGATTTATCTATTTCATTCTGTTGTTTTTATACATTGTAAGCTGCCCCGAGTCCTCGGAGAGGTACGGCATATAAATCCAATAAATAAATAAATTTAAATAATGTGTATCAATGAAATGATAAATTAAAAAGGTGAATCTACAGTATATACAAGTTTCCATGTTTCACTGCCCTTCTCATGAGAATAATATAGAGAGAGACTTCCATAGTAGTTTGTGTATCTTTGACCCCTCCCTAAACTTCCAAAAGTGGTCTATGGCCGTACTTATCTGAAAACATCCTATCTTGTATGATTTTAGAAGTTAATAGTCAGTCCTGATTAGTACGTACTAATAAATAATTAGAATGAAATAGATAAATCCAATTATTTGAGAGATTTCCTGGGATTACTAAGGACGATAAGTTTTAGAATCACTTTAGTGCAGCACTTAAGATGCTAGTCTGGAAACCAGGAAATTGTGAGTTGTAGTCCTGCCTTAGGCAGTGAAATATCAGCTATGTGACTTTGGACCACCCACACTTTCTCAGCACAAATCACCTCACAGGATTGTTGTTATGGGAAAAAGTGGGAGGAGGAAGGAGTATTGGTATGTTTGCTATCTTGAATTGAATGTCAAAAAGGTGGGATTAAAAACAATGTACACTCCAAGCAAGTCTTATTAAGTTTCTTAGAAACACTGCTTCAGAAACTTTTGAAGGAGGTCAAAAAGAAATTGTGTGTTTTGTTTCGTTTCTATATTGAATGATATCTATCAGAGCAAAATCTCCTTTTAGATTTCTGTCACAGACTTTTCTGTTTGGTTTGAAAGCGGAGACAAAAATATCTATGAAGTCCCGTTGTTGTAACCCTGTTCTTTAATCTCACAAAACAATTGCTAAATTTCTACAGATCCTTATAGAAAGGAGATTCCTTCTTCTCAACTTAGCATTGGTGTTACCAAATAGTAAAAACAACTAATTAGTAAAGACAACCTATTTATTATGGCTTTACTGGGTACAGTTCACTTCATGAGGTACACAAGATGTACCTTAAATGGCAAATGAATATAGAATATAGAAGGGATATTTATTTATTTATTTATTTATTCATTCATTCATTCATTCATTCATTCATTCATTCATTCATTCATTCATTTATTAGATTTGTATGCCGCCCCTCTCCGGAGACTCAGAGCGGCTCGCAATAAAGGGAAATTAACTGCAGATGAATCAAGCATTCTAAGATACTTGTAGAAATATAAGGCAGCATGAATCATTATTAACTTCAAATGTTTGTTCGCTGCTTCACCTAAAACTAGTGAACTGGATTATGTGCTTTTAATTACATCATATTACTAATCAGATTTAATTATCAATTGTCCTAAAAAATCAAAATATGCTATGAAAATAAAAGATAGTACAAATTAATATTCATTTCAGTTTCCATCTACATTATTATCCATGGCTTATAAAGGTAGTTAAGAATTATCTACAAAGATTTTAAAGCACATTTTTAACAATTAGTTTCTTCTCTCAGTTCGGTGACAATATCTACTAATTTCCATAAACCCACTTTTTTTTTTTTTAAGGAAAGAAAATAATATTGAACTTCCTTAATGTTTTTTTGTATTTTTAAGTCAGGAATAGCTGTACATGTTCTAGATTGGTATCTAGACATATTGAGAACAAGATGAGAAATATAAGGTAAGGCTAAATTTGAAATAACCAGTTCATGGTGTATTACAGGATTTTGACTTAGAATAACTTTATTGTCACTTTGAATGTACACTAATCGGCATACAGTAAAAAGAACAAACAGCTCCCAAAGGGTCACCACCTCCAATATACACTACAAAAGCATGACTAAATAAATAAATAAGCAAACCAACAAGCAAGCAAGTATATATCCACATACATTATATGACATAAAGAAACAACTCTGTCTAGTTCGGATGTATCCATATACATGATGAGAAAAATGAATCCTGCAAGTTTACCAGATGGATGGCATAGGGAACAAAACTGTTACAGAATCTGGTCATCTTGGTAGAAATACTTCCAAACCTCCTCTGAGAGGGGACCAACAAAAACAGACCATAAAGTGGTTATGTGGGACCTCTAATAATGCTTTGAGCTCTGTTGTGGTTAGCTCTGGCCCAGCTCCTGCCCCAAGGACTGTGGATGTGGGGGAGACATCCACATGCTACAGGCCTGTTTTGCCCCTAGTGGAATCTGATGATGAAGGCTCCTCTGACCAAGAAGACATGAGTGACAGGGAGGAGGAGAGTGTGGCAGACAGCTCAGAAGGAGATCAATTATCTAGCTCCTCCTTGGATTCAGAACAAGAGTTAATGATACAGCCACGCATGCAGAGAGCGATGCATAGGCAACAACAACTGAGAGATTATTATCAAAGAAAATGAGGCCACCTGTGGTTGGGTGGGGCTGTAGTAATTAGTGAGGCTGCTATAAATAGCAGCCTGTGGGTTTGACCATTGTGGAGGATTATCTGATCGTTGTGTTTCGTGACTGCTTTAATGACTTTGACTTTTTGTGTGCTGATTTTCCCCGCTTTGAAAGTAAACCAGAGCAAAGTGTGTTTCACTTTGTGAAAGAAGAAGGACTGTGAATTGCCTCACAGCTGCAAGCTAAATATCACAGAACTGATAAGGGACTTGTACAAATTACCAGTTTGTTTGGAGAGGAGTGCTCTTTGCTATACCAAAAGAGGACTTAGTTTAAGTGAATTTTCATTATAAAGAACATTGTTTTGAATTTTCAAACGTGTGTGTGTCTGAAATTTGTACCTGTGAATTTTTGGGAGGAGTCTACCAGAGAGCCCGACAGAACAAGCTCTAAGCACATAGCATTTATAAGCAGTATCCTTAATAACAAGAAGCCAGCTTCCTATAATCTTCTCACCTGTCCTTACCATCCTCTGTATGGACTTTCTATCTGAGGCACTACTACAGTGAAGGGTTACCAAAATTTTACTACCGCAATGTCGGCGTGGCTTATGCATTTTCTTTCAACATCATTCAGTGCAAATTGGGTGTTCTGGGGTGGAGTTCCATTTTCGCTACCCCACTGCGTTCCCCCCCCCCCAATCCGGGCAGTAGCCCACCCCTGCAATACTACCATCAAACCAAACAGTAATGCAGTTTATTAAAATGCTTGCAACTGTGCCTCTGTAAAAAGTGACCAAGACAAAAGGCTCTTCTCATCCGATGCAGGAAATGCAAGTGCTGGTTTGCATACTTCGCTAAGGATGCTTCACCCCCAGATACTTAATAATGTTGACAATCTCTACTGCTGCATCCTTGATACTGAATGAATCATGGCTATGCCAGTTCTTCTAAAATCTACAACGATCCCCTTGGTTTTATTAACATTTAGAACCAGGTTACTTTTATTGCACCAATCCAGGAGAGCTTTTTACAGAAAAATTATAGGCTGTTTTCCAAAGGAATTTATGGATGGTCTGAGTTTCCTGTCATTCATAGGCATACAAATAACCTCTGGGGCAGGTGGTGCTTCTCTCCATTTCTGGCTAATTTTCCTTTAATCTGCAGGAATCACGTGCTTTAACAATCTATCAGGTCAAAACTCATGATTGGATTTCTGCAATGCTATGTTTGATTGGTTTACAGTACAGCTATCTGAGCAAGGGCATTCAGTATAAATGCTCCAGTTATGGAATCTCCTATTTAGATTCAGCCGGCATTTAACTAGACAAACTTTCAGTCAAATATATTGACCCAGGCAAACAGTTAAACTGGGTGCCTGCCACTATACGTTCTAATTTGGTTCATTTGTGATGTTCTGTCTAATAGTTATAATTGTATTTTTAGTAAGTTAATTTTGAAACTATCAATCATAAGTACCATATTTTAGATGTGTTAGCGGGTCATTTGTTTAAAATCTTTTAAGTTACTTTAAATTGTTATCCTAGACAGACAGACAGACTAATCAGTTTCTGAATTACCATATTTTTTGGAGTATAAGACCCACCTTAGTTTTGGAGGAGGAAAATAGGGAAAAAACAATCTGCCTACCAGGTATTCATCTGGCTAGCGTCTTTAGTATGGTCAGCTTCAACTCATTTTATCTCTTTGTTAGGGCTTTAAAAAAAAGGCTAGCCTTTAGTCTGGTCAACTTCAGCACTTTAGTTTGCTGGTTTTGAACCTGCACACTTGCTTTTTATCCCCTAGTTGGGGATAAAAAACAGTTTCTAAAACACTTCACTTCTCTCTCTCCCTCTTCAGAGAGAAACAATGAGACAATCAAGCAAAGAGAAGATCGCTTCAGTAGCAAATCATGGAAGATTGCTTCACTGTTAGGACTGAAAAAAGGCTCATCTGATTGTCAGAGAGAGAAGCAATGAAACAAGCAGGCAAGGGGAAGATCGCTTAGCTAGCAAAGCATGGAGATCATGTTAGCACCTTGTTAGGGCTAAAAAAATAGCCCGGTAAAAGTTACATTCAGGGTATAAGAGGCACCCAAATTTTCAGCCTCTTTTGGGTAGGGGGAGTTGCATCTTTTATTCTGAAAAAGATGGTAGATCATACAGTATTCAGACATAATATTCATGTTAGAAGCCCAAAAGCAGAACATGAGATAATAGCCATCTCCCACAATCATTCCCCCTGTTGTTATTCACTTGTCTCCTGCTTCTAAAGATGCTACATAGGAATAAATAAATCTAATAAGGTTCAAGGTATACTGATGAATTCAGAATAAAAATGAAAGTGAAAACATATTCCAGTCACTGCTTCATTGTTGCTGATATCTATTTTTGTGTTCTATACAAATCTACAATGCTGAGTACTGTTCATTGGACAGTTTGTACTCTTGGGAAGGAGAAAGAAAGCAGGACATGTTTTTCAAGGTTTTAGAAATACATTCATTACACCATGTGGTAGGTGGCTGACCAGTTACCAGTTTATTTGGATCAGCAGTGTACTGTACATGAATTCATTTTTAAATGCACAACACTGATTTCAGCTGATAATTCATCTGTAACTGATGGGGATTGTTTCAAAGACCTGTTCTGCCTGTGGAATTGAACCTAAATGAAATATGAATCCCTGGAGTTATTAATCCTGCTTGAATAACTCAAATAATTAAGAAATGGCAACAACTTGAGAAAATAGCATCCTAAAGGATCTGTGAAGTATTACTAATAAAATGTTTTTCAAAAGTGTGATGGGTTTCTTTCTTTGCTTGAATAATGATGCAACAACGGAAGAGGAGAACATGTCCAGGATTAATTATCTCTCCTCTATCTTCATCCATTATCAAAAAATTATATGTATGATACGAGAATAGGATTTCCTGTATATGATAATTGCATATAGTTTGCAAAAGTGCCACTTGTAATGGATGGCCAGTAAATAATTGCTGTCTCTAAATTAGGGGTACTCAATTTTTTTAAAAATAGGGGGTCAGACTGTTGTGGGGGCCAGACTGGATGGCTGGGTGTGGCTAGGTGGGAATGTGACTATGTTGGAATGGAACAAAAGGGAGGAAGAGAAAGATTTTTTTTGTCCAAACTTTTTTTTAGCGCCCCCCCCCCCCTCAATGTTCTCCAGGATTTTGAAAATATGAATAATATGCAGCGGCTCAAAAAAGGTTGGGAAACACTGTCCTAGATCATTTTTTCAGTTGTTTAGGAGTCTAGTTATCTACTTCAAAAAAACTCAGTATTATGTCAATTCTTCTCAGTCCCAAGGAGCTTACATTCAACAAGTCTCTGTATCCCTGCCTCCACCCCCCTTTCTTTCTTTCTTTCTTTCTTTCTTTCTTTCTTTCTTTCTTTCTTTCTCTCTCTCTTTCTCCCTCTCTCTCTCTCTTTCTTTCTTTCTTTCTTCCCCTCTCTCTCTCTCATTCTATCTTCTGGAGGTGGGAGAGGTGAAAAACAGGACATGCAGATGTCCCTTGAGGCCTCTGTGTGCCCTGTTTTTGGCCTGCAGAGTGCTCTTGGAGGTGGGGTGGCCCAAAAACAGGCCTATTTTTGGCCTCCCAGGACATCCACATACCCCATTTTTCACCTCCAGAATAATTCTTCATGCCAAAAATGGGCTAAAATTCGCCCATTTTTGGCCTCCTGGGGTGTCTGAGCACCCCAATTTCTCCCACACACCAAGAAGCACTCTGCAGGAAGGGATAGGCTACTCCCCGGATGTGGGGGGGAAACACATTGGGGTAGAGAAAATGAAGCTTCACCCCAGAGCACTGAAAGATGTTGAAAGAAAATGCAGGGCATCCTGCATAAACCACGCCCACAGTGTGGTAGTAAAACTTTTGGTAGCCCTTCACTGTCTGCAGGGCAAAAAAGGTTAGCCTTACCTTCCAATTCCAGCCCATGGGGTTGCAAGGGTAAGTCCTGCACTCAGCCAAAGAATGGGGGCCAGCGGGTGGGCAGGGTAGCCTTGCAGTCCTGCATGGGCCAGTTTAATGACTTTGCGGGTCATAGTTTCAGGACCCCTGCTCTAGATAAACTGCACTTTGCTATCTATCAAATAGTAGTAATTCCCTACTGTGAAACTGTGAAAGAGGCAAACTTATTAGTGTGAGAATTACTGTCCTGTATAAAAAAAGCTATGTTGACTTTTTGTAGGATCACATAACCCATCAACCCATGTAATATCAACACTTTGACAAAATAGAAAGGAATAATAATAGTAATAATAATAGTAATAATAATAGTAATGATAATAATAATAATAATAATAGACAACTATGACATCTGAGGTGTTCCAAATGATAATTTGCCTGTATTCGAAAGTCCCACAAAATCTTTACCATGTTATTTTCAGTAACTTTTTCCACTTTGCACTCCCACAATTTTTCAGATACAAGTACCGTAAGTCATATTTTTTTATAGAGGACTAATTTAGCAACTAGCAAATTCTATAGTTCCTCTCATGCAATGTCTGTCTGCTGTTTATATAACAATATTCATGTTTCATAATAACATTTATAGCATACATTTTCTGGCATAGCATCGGTTTCAATGAACACCACCACTGAAATGAGAAAAGTATATCAAAACAGATCTTCTTGGTCTTTAAGTATGAAAATCCAAATAGGTTCAAGATAGTTATAGAAAAGGATTTTATTATACTCCCCAGTATATATATATTTAGCAATTTATAATTGCATACTTTATCTGTGTTAATTGGTCTGTACATGTCATTCTGCTAGAAATGTAAGCTTATGCCAGTGTAATCAGTACTAGTCTTATATGTTCTGTATAAGAAGATAATACTGTTACATATTATTTAAATCTGAGAACTGGATCGAGATAGTTGGCAAGGACAAAATATGATGGATACCTCATATTTTTGGATAGCAATGTGATTCCTCAAGCACACCTTATAAGCCCATAAGAGCAGTAAAAATTTGTGGCATGCTTCAATGTCCATTGCCATCATGGTGCTGGAAATATATTCCATCATAATCAGGAAATCTTTTGACAGTGCTAAAGATCCTTGCCTCCATTCCTAATAATTAGGCCAGAATGAAGAACATGAATATGCATAACACATCTTTCCTGAACAACAGTGATTTTAAAATAGATAAGAAGAATCACTATATACAGTATGTAGTGGTTAATAATAAGGTAATGAATTATAGAAACATAGAAACATAGAAGTCTGACGGCAGAAAAAGACCTCATGGTCCATCTAGTCTGCCCTTATACTATTTTCTGTATTTTATCTTAGGATGGATATATGTTTATCCCAGGCATGTTTAAATTCAGTTACTGTGGATTTATCTACCACGTCTGCTGGAAGTTTGTTCCAAGGATCTACTACTCTTTCAGTAAAATAATATTTTCTCATGTTGCTTTTGATCTTTCCCCCAACTAACTTCAGATTGTGTCCCCTTGTTCTTGTGTTCACTTTCCTATTAAAAACACTTCCCTCCTGGACCTTATTTAACCCTTTAGTATATTTAAATGTTTCGATCATGTCCCCCCTTTTCTTTCTGTCCTCCAGACTATACAGATTGAGTTCATTAAGTCTTTCCTGATAAGTTTTATGCTTAAGACCTTCCGCCATTCTTGTAGCCCGTCTTTGGACCCGTTCAATTTTGTCAATATCTTTTTGTAGGTGAGGTCTCCAGAATTGAACACAGTATTCCAAATGTGGTCTCACCAGCATTCTATATAGCGGGATCGTAATCTCCTTCTTCCTGCTTGTTATACCACTAGCTATGCAGCCAAGCATCCTACTTGCTTTCCCTACTGCCTGACTGCACTGTTCACCCATTTTGAGACTGTCAGAAATCACTACCCCTAAATCCTTTTCTTTTGAAGTATTTGCTAACACAGAACTGCCAATGTTTGAGTGTATGTAAAAAATTAACAAATTTGCATTTTGCTGCAATTATTTGCAAAAGTTTCAAATATTTGTCTCATTAAATAGATTTCCCCCTCCAAAAAATGAGTTACTCATTGAACAATAAATACAGATGAGAAGCAACACCTGTCTGTCTGCATTATCTAAATTATCAAATAGTTTTTTACTTAGCTTCCCAAGAAAATTGAAGTGAATCATTTTCTGATAATGTTTACATGTGATAGTCAAAAATGTATTGAATGCCAACATGATATCTGAGCATTTGACTACGTCTCTGCAATAATGCTGCTTGGATGTCAAATTTAACTAGAAAAGCTTTCTGTGTAAATTGTTATTTTTCAATTATGGTACTTTTATGACAACTTTATGCCTTATGCAATTATCATCCTTGTTTATCACATACAGATTCTGCTTCTCTTTTCCTAGGGTATAGAATCCTCTGAATTAATATACTGCTTTTGATTTTGAGCATAGAGAGTTTTCAGTATCATTTTTAATCATTTGTACCATGGTTGCATTTTGTAAAACGCTCTGTGATATACTGGTCCAAAGGAGTGGGCAAATAAAAATAACAGGAGTAAAAAGGAAATGGATGTCTCCAAGAATTTGACTACAATTCTCACTAGAGATTATTGAAGTTAGAATCCCACAGTACTTAGAAAGCCCCTGTTTCCCTTATGGGAAATAAATAAATAATAAATTCTTATTTTTTCCTTTGAAGACATTTCGCTTCTCATCAAAGAAGCTTCTTCAGCTCTGACAGGATAGTGGCGAATGGAAGGATTTATATTCCTTGCAGACAGCTGGTAATTTCGCCGCCCCAAGTCTTTGGAGAGGGGCGGCATACAAGTCTAATAAACTATAAACAATAATTTGTCTTTTTGGTGGCTTTCATTTTGGTCTGAAGCGAATACTGGCCCCGTTGATCAGGAAATCCAGAAACTCTGTGCCAGTGACTTGCATTTATCTTTTCTGACTTTGAGCCCCCTTTCTTGGAACTGCCTTGGCACTTCACACAGCCAGAATATAGAAACATAGAAACATAGAAACATAGAAACATAGAAGTCTGATGACAGAAAAAGACCTCCTGGTCCATCTAGTCTGCCCTTATACTATTTTCTGTATTTTATCTTAGGATGGATATATGTTTATCACAGGCATGTTTAAATTCAGTTACTGTGGATTTATCTACCACGTCTGCTGGAAATTTGTTCCAAGGATCTACTACTCTTTCAGTAAAATAATATTTTCTCATGTTGCTTTTGATCTTTCCCCCTACTAACTTCAGATTGTGTCCCCTTGTTCTTGTGTTCACTTTCCTATTAAAAACACTTCCCTCCTGGACCTTATTTAACCCTTTAATATATTTAAATGTTTCGATCATGTCCCCCCTTTTCCTTCTGTCCTCCAGACTATACAGATTGAGTTCATTAAGTCTTTCCTGATACATTTTATGCTTAAGACCTTCCACCATTCTTGTAGCCCGTCTTTGGACCCGTTCAATTTTGTCAATATCTTTTTGTAGGTGAGGTCTCCAGAACTGAACACAGTATTCCAAATGTGGTCTCACCAGCATTCTATATAGCGGGATCATAATCTCCCTCTTCCTGCTTGTTATACCTCTAGCTATGCAGCCAAGCATCCTACTTGCTTTCCCTACCACCTGACTGCACTGTTCACCCATTTTGAGACTGTCAGAAATCACTACCCCTAAATCCTTTTCTTTTGTAGTATTTGCTAACACAGAACTGCCAATACAATACTCAGATTGAGGATTCCTTTTCCCCAAGTGCATTATTTTACATTTGGAAACATTAAACTGCAGTTTCCATTGCTTTGACCATTTATCTAGTAAAGCTAAATCATTTACCATATTACAGATGCCTCCAGGAATATCAACCCTATTGCACACTTTAGAGTCATCGGCAAATAGGCAAACCTTCCCTACCAAACCTTCCCCTATGTCACTCACAAACATATTAAAAAGAATAGGACCCAGAACAGACCCTTGTGGCACACCGCTTGTAACCTGACTCTGCTCAGAATACTCGCCGTTAACAATAACTCTCTGATGTCTACGCTTCAGCCAGTTGCAAATCCATTGAACTATCCAGGGATTAAGTCCAATCTTCACTAATTTATCTATCAGCTCTTTATATGGAACCGTATCAAAGGCTTTGCTGAAGTCCAGGTAGGCAATATCCACAGCACCACCTTCATCCAACATCTTTGTGACATAGTCAAAGAAATCAATGAGATTAGTCTGACATGATTTGCCTTCAGTAAAGCCATGCTGATTTGGGTCCAATAAGTTATTGTTTTTTAGATGCTGATTTATCCTCTTTTTGAGTAGAGTCTCCATCATTTTAACTACCACTGATGTCAAGCTAACTGGCCTGTAGTTACCAGCTTCTTCTCTACTGCCCTTCTTGTGGATAGGCACAACACTGGCCATTCTCCAATCCTCAGGAACTTGTCCTGTTAACAAGGATTGGTTAAACAAATCAGTCAGGGGGGGTAGCAATGACAGATCTGAGTTCTTTAAGAACTCTGGGGTGGATGCCATCTGGACCCATTAAGTATAGTAGAGTCTCCTGATGTCTTGGTAATTGAAATAATCCCTTTGCCAGTCCTGTTGTCGTCCTGGACAGTTTGGATTTTGTCTCCTGGGTCCGATGGATAATCTGAGTTTGAATGGGGCAAATTCGTAGAGAGAATGTTGATTGGCTCTGCAAGCCTCCACAATGTGGCCCTGCTTTTGGCAATGGCAACACATGACATATTTAAATTTGCAGACTGCCCTGGCATGGCCCCCTATGCATCCGGCACACCATGCTTGCCCCTGAGCAATGTGCCTGGGGCTCACCTTTCTGTTTGGATGAAATCCATGTGGTCATCATCATCTGATTCTTCCTCGTCCTCCAGGACATTGATCATGCAAACAGTCTGTCCTTGGATGCAATGGACTCTGCTGGTTCTCCAGATGTTGGCTGCAGAGTTGTCCAATGATTCAGTGGCTCTTGCTTCCTTGATCATGTCTCTGAATATGGCTCCCCTTCAAATCAGCAGTTTCTTCTGTAGGTTGAGATCCCTGGTACCTAAAATAATTCTGTCGTTCATCATTTTCTCCGGGTTTATGAATTTGCATTTGGATGCGATTTCCCAGAATTTAGCCATGAAGTGATTGGTGGATTTGCCTTCATGCTGGTGCCAATTGTAGAACTCATTTCTGCTGATCATTGGAGAGGTTGATGGCACATAATGTTCATTCAGCCTGGTTTGCAAGGTTGTTCAAGAAATGGACTCAATGTCCACCAATAGCATCAGAGTTTGTGCCATCTTGTGGGTTTGTGGCCTGCAGTAGGTGAGGAAGTGAGCCCTGTTGTCTGGTAGATTCTGGAAGTTGTTTGCCTCTAAGAACATTCAGAAGTGAGACATGTAGGTTTGTCATTCTTCCGTCTTTGGATCAAAGAATGCTGGAGAAGTTTGGGTAGCCATCCTTTGGTTTGGCCAGAGCAGGTCGGTTCTTGCTTCTAAGATGGCCACAGATGCCACAAGGTAACCTTGTCCTGTTGTCCTTCTTCAACCACCTTCATTGCCACTGTTAGATTCATGTGTAAGTGAAGAGGCAAAGCACAGGAACAGCTCAGAACCTTTATTGTCTATTAGCTAGAACTAATACATATTGCTGGCAGGCTGCAGGGAAGCTACTTTTAAAGGTGTCCCTGAGGCCTGATGGCCACTGACACAGTTTGGTGGATTTACTCAGCCAAGTTCAGAAAGTACGACAGATTCCATAGTTCAATGTGATATTCTATAGATATTCTTTTCTATAGGGACAGTATCACTGAAAATATTGTAATTACTATTCGAGTGGTCCTAATAAAACTTCCATCCATTAATGAACACCGAATACTGATTTTCTTTTTTACTTGGGGGAAAAAAGGTAGTATCACTAATTTACAGACTTTAAATACAAGTTTCCATCATTCTTTATCTATGTATTCAATCATAAAGTACTATTTAAATCTACCTAGCTCAAATAACAACATTTTGTTTCAGGTTATATTGACATCACATTGATTGACTGATTTTGTACCATTATTTTTTTTGTCATTTTGTCTACAAAGTTCCAAGGTCTTTGTTGCTATTGTACCAAGTGCCAGTCTGCAGTATTTCTTGATTGCTGGTATCTTCAGTATAAAGGTTGATTACTATGCCTATTCTCATTAGTTTGATCTTCTTTATGTTAAATTGTATTTTCATTTTTTAAAGCTGCGCTACATGAAGTTCATTGTTAGAGCTTGCAGATCTCTTGTACTTTCTAATAGAATAGTAACATTAGCATAGTACAGGTTATTGATGTTACTTCCTTCAATTTAAAAACTACACCAATGTTCTTCCAGTTTGGCCGGTCTCAGTATATATTCAAATATAGATTGATTGAATAAATATGGAAAGAATAATGAACATTGAATACCAGTGTACAAACACATCTCTGAAAACATGTTTGGCTTCATATACTTTTATTTTATTTGAGGCTCATGCTGTTAATATCAGGATCTTACTTTAGAGCACTGTGACAGCTCACTAAGCACCGTGTTTTCCCCCCAAAGTGACATCATTTTTCTGTATTAAAAATTGACTTCAAAAAGAGAGGGGTAATTGTAACCCCCATTATGTGTTTAAATGTTTGTGAGTCTGTATGTTTTTTTATGAAAAATTAATAAAGTATTTAAAAAAACAAAAACAAAGTGACATCAGCAACCAGGTCAAAATATAGTGATATTGCAGGCATTAGAGCATCATTATGCAAATAGCAGGAGTTCAATGATTTGCAGCTATCTGCATCAAGTTTTATAATCTCATCATTTGTGTGATGACATCATGACAGTTCTTACCTCTTCTCACTGCTGGAACCATCTTAATGATTTGTGAAATGAGTCTCAATTTTAAATATAAATTGTAACTATAAGATAGGGTTGACTGCCATTTTCATCAGATCACCCCCCCCACACACACACACAAATATTGCTAGATACTAGTGACTTGAGCAGTTGTTCATCTCAGACATTCCACATTCAAATTTTACGCCATCCCATATTGTTGCTCTCTTAATTTGATCCATCCATTGGTGGGAAATCTATTATTCAGTTGGTAAATCAAAAGTTAATCCAGGCTTTGAATTTAGGAATCTAAAATAATTACAAGAATTGAGTGTTTTCCCTATAAACAGATTTGAATGGCTCGGTACTTTATTTTAGTTTAGCTAATGCAACTTTGCTTTCCCCCCCCAAAAGATACTTTTAAAGAAGCTTTTGTGAAGATGGTGACATGATGTAAACACAATAAATAGGGGGGGAGAGACATACCCACTCAGCGAATGTAAAGAATAGATATTTTAACTTATATATAATAATAGTTTTTCACCTTCTGTGTTCTGAAAAGAAAAATAAATTATTCCACACCATTTCCACAAGGACTTGACCCTGTTTCTTTCCATCTGTACTACCTCTTATTCATGCCTTTGGATACTGAGGGGATACCTGTATGAATTATTTTCTCATGGAATGAGAAGGAAAGTTTTCTTTTAGAAATTATTTTACAGATTGCATTGCTAAATATATGCAAACAGATGAGTATATATAAATATAGTCAACCTGATAGTCATATGAAAATTCATAATCTTCATAACCAATACAAACCTAGTGGTAGAAAATGGTCTAAATCCATATCTTCTTCTTCTTCTTCTTCTTCTTCTTCTTCTTCTTCTTCTTCTTCTTCTTCTTCTCCTCCTCCTCCTCCTCCTCCTCCTCCTCCTCCTCCTCCTTCCTCTCCTCATCTTCCACCTTCTTTTTCTTTCTTTTTGTTTGCAATTTCAAAATTGAGAATAGGAAAACAATTTTTTGTTTAGAAGAATGCAATTTCTCTTGATTTCAAATAACTGTTTGAACTCTCCTCTAAATGTATTACAAGCAGGGACACAATGTACTAATACACACACACACATACAGAGAGAGAGATATGTTGCCATAATAGGAACACTATCTTTGAAATGAGACCTATTTCATATAGGTGTGCATTTAGATACAATGAATATAAAAAGATTGTTTTCCCATGCTTCTTGGATCCACAGAATTACACCCAGTAGCCCTGTTTAGGATAAGCTGCTCTATATATGGAGACCACAGCCCGAAATGAGATAGGGAAGCTACCCAGCCTAAGTGGTGCTCCACTGGGAAATATGCCTGGACTTTGAAGCCCCATGGTCTTCAACAGTTTATTGCAATATGTTCTTCATCAATCTGCCTTTGAAATTATATAGTTGGTATAAAAGATGATAAATCAAATGCTAATAGGCAATAATTCCTAAAATACTAGTGCCCCAGACAATGAACATTGGTTACAAATATGTTTTCAAATTCAGTTCAAAATTCTGCTTCCGTATTATAAAACCCCATATGGTTTAGCTCTTCATCTCCTCAAAAGATTCTGCCATCTACAATCCATCTGCATTTAAAGCATTTATTTTCGCCTATGGATTGTACTTTACATTCATTTTTTTCCCTCCAAAAAGTTTATATAAATATATGAACTTTTATGCTCTGGATGGTTTTTTCCCTTTTAGTATTTCTGGGAAAAGGGGGAAAAATACTATTATTGAGGCATGGAAATTTCAACAGCTTTTTGAAATTAACAAATTAAAACTAGGTTTAAAAAAGAAATAAAGTTCAAATGTGCCTCATATAGACCAATATTTATAACAAACTGCTTTAGATCCTGAACTCTTTGATTTTAGGAAAGAATAAATAGAGTGGGACTGCAGTCCACATATTTACAAATAACAATTAGGATGACTTATTTATCTTTCTTTAGCTCTCAGGTTAGTCAGTCTGTAACAAATTTTTCTATTATATTTTCCAGCTCACTCAGCTTTGCTAAATCCTTCCTAATTTTCTTCTAATGATTGTTCGGCTTGCAATACCAGTTCTAATGTTATTGCTTTGCTAAAATGAAAGCTACCTCTCATGTAAGCTGTTCATGTAAAGTGAGGACTCCCCCCCCCCTTCTCCCTCTAATTAGATGATTAGATTGTTTTATTAATGTTAGGGCATGTCAGATTTTTCAACTTTCCATTTCCAAACATTAGGGATGCTCAAAAGTCAGGAAATGCCTTGGGGATTGTAAAGATATTTTGGTTTCTTTGATACAATTCAGTTGTGCTTGGTAAGTAATTACATAAATATCACAACAGTACTGCAAAATAATACTTTGCAGTACTGATAACTGGGTTTTTTTTAAATTATCATTCTGCAACTCGACTCTGCAAGTTCAGCACCAATGTGTTTCAGTTTAACTCCTTTGTCAGAAATGATCTAGGCTTTGCACATGAGAAAAGCATGATTCAGTTTTCCCTCATCCACAATTGTGAAAAGTAGTCATGCATCCAATATTTAATTTGTGAAGAGTTGTAATGGAAATATGGTCCACATTACATATATCCTTTGCTAGATACACCCCTGATTTGTTCTGCTTTGCCTACCAACTCTCTATTGTGAATCATGTATCTGTCATGGATTGTTTAATGATAACCCAATAACTCTCCAATCTATATTTCTCTCCTGAGACGGAAAGTAAATAATGTTCACATGCATCTCTCTTTGCTGAAGATTAAAGCCAAGCACTGCCTATAAATTTCATTTTATTACCTTAGTTGGCTTCCAAATATGGATATTATTTAAAAACATGTACTTGCCTTCACTATGTATTCATAGTGTGTGTGTGTGTGTGTGTAAAACCTTCCACTGGAAACAGAAGTGCAATAATGTATGCAGATTAAGAATTAACTACTTGGAACACAACCTTTTTGCTTGATCCAAATTTTTTTTTAAAAAAAGGGAAGGGTGGTCTGTCTCAATATGCACTGTCTAAAAATAGAGTGGAGGTGAGAAATCCTGGATCTTTATAGACAGTGTCTGTAAGTTAGCTTTTATTTATTTATTTATTTATTTATTCATTTGTCCAATACACAGATACATAGGAAGAAAAATAGACATGTGATAATATAAAAGAGGGTGAAAGTGAACTTAGAGGAGAGGATATATGAAAGGAAGAGAATATATAAGATAGGCGAAAGAAAGGAAAGACAATTGGACAGGGGACAGAAGGCACTCCAGTTCACTTATTTATGCCCCTTACTGGCCTCTTAGGAACCTGGAGAGGTCAATCGTGGAAAGTCTAAGGGAGAAGTGTTGGGGGTTAGGGGTTGACACAATTGAGTCCGGTAATGAGTTCCACGCTTCGATAACTCAATTGTTGAAATCATATTTTTTACAGTCAAGTCTGGCGCGGTTCGTATTAAATTTGAATCTGTTGCGTGCTCTTGTATTATTGCGGTTGAAGCTGAAGTAGTCATTGACTGGTAGGACATTGCAGCATATGATCTTGTGGGCAATACTCAAATCGTGTTTTAGGCGCCGTAGTTCTAGGCTTTCTAGGCCTAGGATTGTTAGTCTATTTTCGTAGGATATTCTGTTTCGAGTGGAGGAGTGAAGGGCTCTTCTGGTGAAATATCTTTGGACATTTTCAAGGGTGTTGATGTCTGAGATGTGGTATGGGTTCCAGACAGATGAGCAGCAGCCTAGGATGGGTCTGGCAAAAGTTTTGTAGGCTCTTGTGAGTAGAGTGAGTTTGCCTGAGCGAAAGCTGTGTAGGATCAGGTTAACAACTCTAGAGGCTTCTGTGTGACATCCATCTTGGGGATTTCCAAATTGAACTCTGTACGCCATGGTGTTTAATTAAACTTTACCCTATATCATCAACTAAAGTCATGATGAGGAAGGTGAAGGTCAGCCTCAGGAAGCCTATCTTTCCATCTCGAATGAGGCCTAATTCAAGCATTTTAAATGAGCACTTCTCCCTTCCTCTTCCCGTCCCTCATCCTGCTTTGGCTACAACCCTAAGTGAGTCTTATAGTTATCTGAAGTTTCAGCCCAGGCTTTTCCAATGGCTTTTCAAAGCCTGAGAGTTTTGAAGCAACACTCAGTAAATTGAAATTAAAACTCACAAATCCAAACATCATCTTCCCTACTGTTTTAGACTCTAGAAATAGTTAGATATGGTCAGGATCACAATAATTCTGGTTTATGAGTGACATTCTGGATTCCCCAAAGTGATCCTCCTACAGCCCTGACCCGCAAACTCTGAAGATAAGAAAACCTTGGTACACTAGATCAGTGTTTCCCAACCTTGGCCCCTTGAAGATATTTGGACTTCAACTCCCAGAATTCCCCAGCCAGCTGGCTGGCTGGGGAATTCTGGGAGTTGAAGTCCAGATATCTTCAAGAGGCCAAGGTTGGGAAACACTGCACTAGATAGTAGAGTATAATTATTGTTCTGTCTGAAAATAGAGGGAATAGTTAGGGGCGTGAATAAGAAATTAAGAAATCTAAAAAATGATGTACTCTGTATTAGCAAATTACACCCAGAGAAACATGGCATGTTTTCCGTGATCTCTTCAGGTCACAGTATGCATACTGGTCTGTTCTTTTGATTTTTGTTTCAAAAATAAAGTTTTTTCTGATTTTAATTTACTTGATCCTGGAATTTTTCTTACAGATAATTACTAAGAAAGCTAATTAGTAGTCCTTAATTAGTAAACTTTATGTGTGCTGCGGTCTTTGCGGTCTATAGCTGGGGAAGAACATTCACCATCTCAAACAATTCTTATAGGCCAGGGGTCTTCAACATGCAGGCCGCAGCCCATCAGGAACTGGGCCACACAAGCAAGCCAAGTCCATCCATGCATGCATAGGATCCAGGTAACACATGAAACTATGCCTGCCTAATCCATGAAAAAACCCACCCTCTATAAAACTGGTCTGTGGAGCAAAAAATATTATGGGCTGCTGTTATAGCCAATATTTCTCAAGTCTACTTAATGATGGCAGAAGGAGGAAGGCTGCCAGAAAGAACCTGTATTAAAAGGGAATCATTTTAAATTTACTGACACATCTTTTATTTGAAAACTGGATCAGACAATGTTTGAAGCACTGGCTTTTAAAACAGATTTAAAGAATGCTGTAGTCTTAATTATCATCCCAGCCAGATTTCTTGAAACATTTATGCTTCTTTAGAGTTGTGCTTCTTTCCACCTTCTTATAAAACTGAAGCAATACATTTCAGAATTGATATTCTTGATTATATCCTATCAGGAAAGTCCTCTTATTACAACAGTTCTATCCACCTACCATTACACAGATTAAATATTCCTTCTTAATATGATGATCAAGATTGGAACTACTCAACAAATAGTAAGAGAATATTAGTGAATCTGAAACCACTACCAAGCCAACTGTTTATGCAAATGTGAATTTGATATGAAAAGAGATTAATCTTTATGAACTTAATACAGAAAGAGATTAATATGATTTAAAAAGTGATTTGTACGCACTGCAGCATCTTCTTGTGACTTCATTAAATTTGAAAAACACTGACAACAAATGTGCTCTTATCCTTGTTGGAGATCTAAACTACAAAGGCATTGATTTCACATTAATCATGCCACTGAATAATTTTCCTATCAAAACTTTTGCCCATCCAAATAAGGTGAGATAACTGGCTATTATGAGAAAAATATTTCAACAATGACATACAGTTTTGAAATAGGTTGCATAAAGAAAATAATGAAAATGTTGCAATGTGTGTACTAGAGTGAACTGAATTTGATGCAGAAAATGTGATTCAGAGCTCAAAGGGGTACTTTTGTAGCACCCAAAAACAACAGCTACAGCATCTCTGAACTCCTACCGAATAACTGCATTTCTGTCAAACAAGTGGTCAAAATAAGCAGTGTCCTATCTAATCCCATTCCTGTTAACAGCAGTGTACCCCAAGGCAGTGTGCTAGGACCAAAACTCTTTAAACTCTATATAAATGACCTTTGTGATTTTAAAAGTGACTGTGTTCTCTTTGCCGATAATACTTTTCAACACCACCAACAACACTGCTATCCTGTAAAAAGACCTCTGTGCATGTGCAAAGTGTTCTAAAAGAACCCAAATGGGTGAGCCTAGTGCTCCCTTCATGACTGGCTCTCCGATAACTGACAGGCATGACTGGCTCTCCGATAACTGACAGGCATGAGTGAACTGGGAGCATTTCACCCCTGTTTTAGGCATTTAAAAAATAATAATCTAGGTTTGCCCATGCTTTTATCCAGTCCAAAGGGATTTTTCCTTAATCTGAACTTGAATTATAGTTTCTGGAACATGTGAAAAGTTATGTTCAAATCCTATTCAAAAATCAAGTAAAATAATAAAGTAGGAACACATATAGTATACCGTGTTTCCCCGATAGTAAGACCCCCCCGATTGTAAGACATATGGGGGGTTTCAGGGGGGGTCGGCTAATATAAGCCATACCCCGAAAGTAAGACATATGTCTTACTTTCGGGGAAATATGGTACTAAAAGCGAGGGAGGCGTCCGCTACTCCCGCCACCGCCTTTGCTCTCCCCGCCGCGCCTGGGGCTGCCTGCCTGCCTGCCTGCTGCCGTAGCCGGGCTGGGCGCGGGGCATCCTCGGTGTTGGGCAGCAGCGGGAGGAGCCGCAGCCTCCAGAGCCGGCCAGCCCGGCGCCCCCAGGACGCGCATCGCAGACCGGCCCTGCCGCGGCACAGGAGGGATGGAGGCCGGGCCTGATGGGCAGCCGTGCCTGCCGCGCAACGCCGCCTAACGCCGCCCGCCCGGAGGAGAAGAGGCCTCACCTGGGCCGAAGCCCGAAGACGAGCCGGCCCCGGTGCCCGGGACAATATAACATATACCCCCAAAGTAAGACACAGTGGGGCTTTTGGGGGTAAAAAGATAGTAAGACACTGCCTTACTATCGGGGAAACACGGTACTTGAGCTTCACACATTCTTCAAGGCATGGAAATAGAGTTTATATGTATATGTGTGTAACTGAAGTCTTTTGTGTATCTGTTGTGTCTTTCTTCACACAGACAAACATGGTAAGAATAAAGTGCTACATCAAACTGTCACGTACATGTACTTCAATAATGTTTAAGGTGTCAGATTTGGTCCATCCAATCTGAAGCTCTACTGTGTTCTTTCAATTAGCAAAGTTGAATGAGAAGAAGGAAGAAAACTTTGGAAAAAGTTTTTATTTACAATTTATAAAAACTTGTTTAAAAGGTTAGTAATTTAGATACACTGTAACTAAGGCATATGTTTTTTAAACAAAACATGCACACAGAATAGTTGACAATAAATTACAAAGATTAAGTCCATCTGAAGATCTAAATAAAAGATGTATCCAACTTTTTTAGCACCCAAAACGTAGAAGAGACAGATGAAGTGAAGTTGGAGTTTGATCAAAAAAACAAATTTCTGTTACGTGATTCCTCTCCCCTTTATTTGGTTTTCTGTTTTCCCTGGTTAATTTGGTGTCAGTAGCAAATGTGGTGAATTCAATGTTCATTCCTAATTCTAGATTATTTATGGACCAATTACACTACTGACCCCTTGATTTATATCTTTTCACTATGTGAAAACTGACCATCTGCTGTTCACATCTTAATTTTTTAAAAATAATAATACAATTTTAGCTTCTCTTATGCCAGCTGATTAATGGAAAGGTTCCAGTTTTCAACATAGAAATTATTTTTCTGTCTTCAACCTTTATGTTGTTGCTTTTTTTACTCTGGCTCTGTAATCCATGTTTCAGATGCTAGTAAAATTACTGATTATTTTGATTATTGTCATATAAGCCGTGATCAACACAATTATATACTTTAAGAATCCATATATTTCTCTTTTTTTAAAAAAATATGAAAGTTAAAAAATACAGAATATAGATTTGTTTTGTTGTGTTTTGTAGTACCAGGGTTCAAAGTGATCCCTAAAAAAAGTAAATCAATATATTACCTTTTTTGATACAGGATGGAACTAAAACTAACTTTGGATATCTATGGAGATTCTCAGTCACCCTGGTTATAGTTGTCCCAAAGGTGTTTTTTCAAAAGGCTTTTCAGAGGCTTTTCAAAAACCACCTTTGGATTAAGCTTGGATAGGAGTGAGAAGTCAGGGTTTTAAAGCTGAAACCAAGGACCGTATGATAGCAAATATATACCTACAGAATTTTTTTTCAGGCACAGAAACTTTAAATTTACTGTTGGCTATTGTGAGCTATGTAGAATGGCAGAATTTCTATGTAAGCTTGCAATTGCTCAATCGTGCAGATTTGAAGACATGGAAAATTAAAACACATACATATATACATACCACCATTAGTGGGTTCTAAATTAGTTTCCTATGGGTTTGTGCACTTACATGAGCAGAAGCATCTCGGGTAGGTGGGTGGAGCCTCCTGCTGCCACTGCTACCAATTCACAGAACCAGGTTGAATGGGAAACAACCCACTGCACATATATGCATACATGTATGCATACATACATACATATGTACACACATACACACATATTTATTTTGCCTGACTGCATTGAGATATGTGCCACCAATAGAAATTCTGATTGTTACGTAACTGCTCAAAGCGTTTTATGAGAAGACATTGTAGAACAAGGTAAAGGTGGGTTGGATATATGGTTTTCACTTGAGAAAGAGCACCAAGTTATATTATCTATTGCAGGGGTCCCCAAACTTTTTACACAGGGGGCCAGTTCACTGTCCCTCGGACTGTTGAAGGGCCGGACTATATAAAAAAACTATGAACAAATCCCTATGCACACTGCACATACCTTGTTTTGAAGTAAAAAACAAAATGGGAACGTACTATTTAGAGGGGGGGAGAAGATCTGAAATTCATATATGTTTATGTTTTGTTTTTCATTTTCTTTTGTTGACATCTGATTGGCTATACAAGGTTTTCTTGGCTTATGAAAAATGTAAAAAGAAAGAAGGAAGCACTTTGGCATAATGGTTAATAAGTTAGAAATATAATTGGTGTTGCACTTTTTGAAGGAACATTAAGGAGGGAATTTAATTAAAAGAAAATGAATGTAACTGGATGACAAAATTAGAAAAAAAACCTTTTGCAACTTTTTTGATGATTGATATTAGTCACTAACAAAATACCGCATTTTATTCATGGAAAATTAGATGGTACACTGTGTTGTTAGAGAAAAATTTTAAAAAATTACCCCCCCAAAAAAACAGTCCTTCCTTCCTCTGTCCCTCCATTCATTTCATTCTTCCTTCCTTCCTTTCTTCCTTGTTCCCTCCATTTCTCCTTCCTTCCTTCTTTCCTTCCTTCCTTCCTTACTTCCTTCCCTCCTTCATTCCTCTCCACTTCTCCTTCCCTCCATCTCTTTCCCTTTTCTTTCTTTCTCTCTCTCTCTTTTCCCTGTGCTCTTGTCACTCACTGGCGGGCCGGATAAATGGCCTTAGTGGGCCGCATGTGGCCCACGGGCCGTAGTTTCGGGACCACTGATCTATTGAGTTATTTGAAATATGTACATTTGTGTGTTTACATATACAGTGGGAAGAAGGGAAGATATATATATATATATATTATTATTAAGTTTAGGTTTATCTAAAACTAACATAAAAGAAAATTCATTGTCCTGCTGTTTTACTCCCTTTTTAGTATTGTAAATGAAGCTAGATTTGGCTGTTTACATGGAAGAAATAGGATGAATAAGCATCTAAGTTTAAATTAAAGCACAGGAATGCAAAACATCATTGCTAATTTAACACCTTTGTTATTCTAAATTCCAACCTAGGCATCTGGTCTGTCATTATGGAAGCCAGCCAGAATAGTCCTTCAATGAAGTACTTCTTCCTTCTTTTTTCCTCAATTCCCATTTATTTTCTGAACAGGTGGGTGAAAGGAATTCCATATGTTTATCATACACAGCCGGTAGTGGTCGCATGGGTTTCTGCTGGGCGGGAATGTTGGTGCTGGCCCTGTGAGGTATAACAGTAGAAAAGATTTCCCAAAATATGACCTAATACGTCTTTTGGAGGCAAAATAATAATAAGAAGAAGACCAAGTCTTATTTTCAGAGAAACATGGTATAAGCAGTTGTATTTGAGGGAGGCAGTATAGCAGCAAGCAATAAATAGTACAGAATAAAAAAAATATTTCATCTGTTGAAATTAACAGCAGGAGCCAAACCATCAAGTCAGCTCAGGCAAACCTGACAGTCGCAGATATGGTATCAGACTAGATAAAATGCATGCCTTGCTTCTAATGTGACATTTTGTGTATCTCCCCTCTTCCTTCCCCCTCCTTTGACTAATCCTGCTGTCATGTGAATTCTGTTATATTAGAATGAAAACTAATATGATATGGATTTTGTAGAAACAGTATATAGGCAAAGTTGGAAAGATGTATCTAAATTTACCCCATCGGATCTGCAAGGTGTTGTTTTGTTCCTTTTAAATACTGAAACAATGTGAAGAAAGCTGAAAGGGATTGAATAGAATCTAGACTACTACTTCGAGATTGGAGAATTTAACTAGAATCCGATTTATTACAAGTCAATACTCCTAGAGATAGTAAGCAGATCAGAATAATATGATAAAGGTAGCCGAGGATATTTAGTATTACCTTTATTTGGTCACAAATTTAGTTAGATTATTTTGGCTTTACCTTTATTTAAAATTGTATTGTGAGATAAAATCTTTGCAAAATATGCTTACAACGATGATGATAATGATGATGATCTTTATTCATTAAACTGAAACATTCAAAAATGCACCACAAATACTGATGCTAATGGTTGATACAGATTGCTGCCAGCATCCTAAGTATTAACTACATACCTACTTGAGATGCACGATGTTCCGAGTAGTACAGTTTTTTGCAGTTCCGCTGGTGTTATTGCAGGAAGTAGCAATTTCTTGATGTATTTTATAAAATTCTTGGACATGGTACCAAGTGCCCCAATGACAATGGGTATCACTGTTATGTTTCATCCATAATCATAGAGTTTTGATGGACAGATAGTAATATTCCATTATTTTTCCAGTTTTTTGGTGTCTTCTGGTACCACTATATCAATAAATTGTATGTTTCGGTTTTTGTTAACAATCCTTCCTCTGCTTTGAAACTTTGAATCTCTTTTGAAGAAATGTTTCCTGCCATGATGGATTTCTGCAGTGTGCTAGCTATCAGCTGCCAGAGACACAGGGAGGGGGTGAGGGCATTTGGAATAGGGAAGTGAGCTGGTATGTAGCAGTCTCGTGAGAACTGGAAGGAAGGTTTGTACTCGTGAATTATGGTGATGCTGAGTGGAATTGTTTATAGTCTGCAAGGCCAACCACCTGGAGACTCCAGATCGGGGGTGGGTTTCACTTACCTTCACCACCAGTTCACATCATGATCCTGCCCTCCTTCTCCAGGAGGGACCCTTCCACTATATGTCTTATCCTCTGGGGGTTCCAACTCCTTGGGGGTTTCCTCCCAGACCCCAAGGTCAATATGGGGGCATGAATTCTGACAGATTAATCAGGGTCGGGCCATTCAAGCAACCATTCGTGGTGGCGGTGGTCATCCCTTCTGATGCTCCAAGTGAGGCTCCATCTGATTCTCCAATCGGTGGCTGGCTGGCCCTATATGATGACAGATGGGAAGAGATTATATAAGACGCCTGAGGTTAGGGAGACTATTTGATCAGGTCTCTCCATTGAATTTCTTTCCACCCACCTGAGGTTGTCCTATGTCCAGGAATCCAACTAAACAGGTTATCATGGATTTGGCCATTGCACACCTACTGAACATGCTAGCCATCCAGAGGGTTCCTGATTACCAAATTGGACCAATCTTTTTTTGGTACCCAAACCCTTGGGGGAGTGTCTCAAATTCCTTAATCATCTCATTTGCTACAGGTGGCTCAAAATGCATTAATTGGCAATGATCTTTGGTAACGCTTGGAGGGGAGACTTCTTAGCCTTGTTAGATCTCATGGAAACATACTTGCATATTCCGATTCTGCCAGCTCACTGTCAATATATCAGGTTTTGCTATACAGATGTGCTCTTCCAATATATGTCAAACAAACAAATAACATACTGCTCTCCCATTTGGTCTATCCTCGTCCCCCCAAGTCCTGCCTGTCATGGTGACCCACCTCTGGGGCATCTCAATTTGCATTCAATGCTACCTTGATGACATCTTCATTTAGGCCCCATCCAGACTCCAAGTAGTGCACGACGTCCAGATGACCATATCCATTCTTGGGCATCTGGGGTTTTCCATTAATATGGAAAAAAGCCACCTGTCTCCGCTCACCTATTTAAACCACTCAGGAGCAGTTGTGGACACCCAGAAATGTATGGTGGACCCTTCCTAGGAGCCACGGGACAGCATTGGACAGTTGGTCTCAGTGACTTAGACTCAACATCAGGTTCCCCTGTAAACTTTGTCTACACTCCTGTGAAGAATGATCTTGTGCATATCATTCATTCCTTGGGCTCAGTTACACTTCAGAGACCTTCAATGGTTTCTTCTGCCATTTGAGAGATCAGGGAGGGCCTGCTAATTAGTGCAGGTTTCCCTCCCATCAGAGGTGCATTGCTCCCTCCTCTAGTGGTTGCTGGGGGCCCTCTCTAAGGGGTGCCTCATCCAAGTGCTGTAGAGGCTCACTATAACCACAGACACCAGTCTATTAGGTTGGGGGTCTCACTCCCAGACCACTATGGTTCAGGGCCACTGGAGTGGGGTGGAGGCAACTCACAGCATCAGTAGATTAGAGTTACAAGCCATGTATCTAGTCCTGAGGCAGCTTCATCCCTTGACATCTGGCAGACACATCCTGGTGCTCATGGATAATGTGTGTGCAAAGGCCCATATCAACAGGCAGAGGGGTTCTAAATCTCAATCCTTTACATGGGAGGCGAAGAGACTGAGTCTGTGGGCAGAACATCACCTCCTTTCCATCTCGGCTGCCCACATCTCTGGGGAGTCCAACATCCAGGTGGATTGGCTCAGATAAGTGGATGTCGACCATGTGGAGTGGCAGTCTGCATCCAGATATCTTTCACAAGGTGACTGGTCATTTTGGTGTTCCACAGGTCAACCTGTTCACTACTCCAGAGAATGCTCAACTCCCAAGGCATTTTTCATGCTATAAGAACCAGGGCATGGAGGGGACGGATGCCCTTCACTGCAGTCACACATACCCCAGCCTACTCTGTGCATTCCTTCCTCTTCCCCTACTGTCCAAGGTCATTACCAAGATTCTAGAGGAGAGGATAGAGGTCCTACTGCCCCCCCCTACTGCCCCCCCACTGATTTGCAGATCTGGTATCCCTATCCATATTACAGCCTTGATGGATGCCAGTCACATAGTCTATGCTCTGTCAGGGGGTTCTGCTTCATCCGGACACTGGGTGGTACCATCTGTCTGCCTGGTACTTGAGGGGAGCTCATCTCTTCGGAGGCCATCAAGACCATCCAGATGTCCAGGAGTTCTTCCACCAAGTGGATGTACTCTGCCACATGGAAGACCTCCTTCACATGGTGCATGACAGGAGACTTCCCACCCATACAACCCTCCATTGGTGACATCATTAACTTTTTCCACATGGTCCTGAATAAGGTGCTTACCTTTAATACCACCAGGAGACAAGTGGCAGCCTTGTTCTCCATATTATCTTGTGGTTCCCTGGAATCCCTGGCAGTGCACCCCACAGTGAGGAGGTTTATCCATGGGGTTACAAATACACTTGTTGTTCACAGATGCCTGACTTGGGATCTGTCCAGGGTACTTAATTCTCTAACAACAGCACCCTACAAACCTTTACATGAGACTTCCCTCCATCGTCTACCTACAAGATCACCTTCCTTGTAGCCATCACCTCCACTAGGCAGATTTCTGAACTCATGGACCTTTCATTGTGGAAGGACATCTGCATCTTCCATCTGATCCTTCCTTCTCAAAACCAATTCCTGGTTCCATACAGCGCAGGGGGTCATCCTCCCAATTTTTTGTCCCAATCCTTCCTGGCATATATTGGACATCCACCAGGCTCTGCAAATCCAATACACATCTACAATGTGGAGAAGAGTCATTATACGCGAGTGATGACACATTCCATTCACTGTGCTGTAATGATGGTGGCCTAGGTATCCCAGACTTCCATCAAGGTGGTCTGCAGGGTGGCTACTTGGACCATCACCCTTCATCACACATTACAATATTGACGCCTTTGCATCTGTGGATGCAGCCTTTGCTCACAGGGTCCTGCAGCAGGTGCATTCTCATTGAGTCTCTAAACCCAGGACCGGCCCATCCTTGGACACACGGCTTTGGTATGTCCCATGTCTGGATGCTACCTCCACCCTCTACGGTAAAGGGGCATTTGTTTTATCTGATACACCTCTTCTTGTATGGTGGAGATAGCATCCAATCCCACCTGGGTGTCTTTAAGGTCCTGGTCAATTTCTGTGCTCATTCTTTATCCTTGCACTAATGTCTCATTTGAGCCTATCAGAGAGAGATGCTTATTTATTGACAGCACTACACGTTGAGTTTTCATCCTTCATGAAACTGGAGCCCCCAGCTCATGGGCAGGAATAATCTGCCAAAAAAAGACTCAATCCTATTGGATGAATGGACGAGGACAACCCCTCTAGATGCTATCTCCACCTTACGAATGCTACCATTTTCCTGAATTATTCAAAATTTCTGCTATGAATTCTCCAGAACCTGCCAGAACCTGTTTCTCTCTCTGGATCTGAAACATATAGTCTAATCATGATCTAGTTGTGGTGCCCCTAGGTAGCTCCTGCATAGAAATGTTAATGTTCTGATTTGTATTTGAATTTTAAGAAGCTCTATAATAGTCAGATTAAAAACTCCCTTTGCTTAATGCTAGATTAATTATTCCTCCTGTCCTCAGTGTATGCTATCTCAATACCTATTTCTTCCTATGTCCAATTTTAATATAGCTTCCTATATTCCTCCATCAGCTCTTGTGAGCAATAAGGTTATTTTCCTTATTTCAAGTTGGAGCAATGCCCAGCTTCCTAACAAGCTTTCATAAAATCCCAGTCGACAAGAAACGTTTCATGCCATTTGAAGGCATGAGGGGTGGGAAAAATGATCCTCAACGGTGAAATTATTGGATTTTTTTTCTTCATATTCATCCCCATGTTGAAAAATGTAAGGGTAATATTCATCCACCAGAATCTATACCTACATACTAGGCACCTATGACCTACATCATTAATTTAAATATAGTTTTTGAAAGCGGAGTTGTATGATTTGATATAATCTGATTCCAACATTATAGGAATGAGCCTGGGATAATACCACACTTGTTCTAAGAAACCCAGGCCATGGAAGCCAGGCAAAAGTATTAGGGTGCATCTTTCAATGGATATCTGATACGCACTGCAGATTTACTACCACAATACTCATTAAGATAGCAGAGGAATCTCTGTCTTTCTCAATTTTAAGATGATTGCTGATCATTTGCTTCTATTACCAGTGGAAATATTGTAATCTAGTCCTCTCCCCTCGCTAATGGTTTATCCTCAGTTGGGGAATAATATATGTGAGCTTGAATGTCAAGGTTCTGACAGGTTGGTATGGGTTGCCTGTGGCCCATGATAGCAAGCTATCAATATGTGTTTTACCATAGCAACATACAACAGGGAAATCAGCTTTTGCTGGTACAAAGTTCATAAGATTTGTATTAGAATTATATACCTTTTTATGAGATATAGAAAGGCTTCCTCTCTTTTTAATTTTGCTATGAATTAGGATTAGGTCAAGATAAGGAACCTCTGACTCTCCAAATGTTAGTGAATCTGGTCTTCCTTCCTTCCTTCCTTCCTTCCTTCCTTCCTTCCTTCCTCCCCCCCTCCCTCTTTTTCTTTCTTTCTGAGCACACCTTTACATAACCTAACTATTTTTTAATTCTGGAGATGCAACATGGAACAAGACTCCAATTTTAATCAATGTTTGGCATTTATAACTTGAGAATGAGAAGTACCTAGTTATATAATTAGTCCAGCGGTGGGTTGCTCTCAGTTCAGCCCCATTCTGTGAACTGGTAGCGCCTGCAGCAGGAGGCTCTGCCCACCTATCCAGGATGCTCCTCCCACCCACCTGGGACCCTTTTGTGCATGTGCAGAAAGGTCGCACAGGAGCATGCACATGAACCAGTAGTAATGGGTTTTAGAACCCACTACTGTACTGAATTAGTCACACTTTATTTTTTTATTGTATATATTTTTTCTTTCCCCAAATTAAAATTCTATCTAAAAATATACTTTATTAATTTATTAAGAAAAGGAAAAGGGGATGGGAATACAAAAAGAAAGATAGGAAGGGCATGAGGCAAACAATCTTTTTATATAGTAGCATATATATATTGTTGTAGATTCATTTCAGACATTTATCTATAGATAATTATTTTATGTTCAATATTCTTATTTACATAGTCTTATATCTATAAAGTATAGTAGTTTAGGAGTAGAGTAAAGCTTTGCTATATGCAATGATAGATAGGTATTACAGTAAAGATTTTAGATAGGATAAGAAAAGAAAGGGGGGGTAGTACCTGCATGATTAGCAGGAGTATGTGTTGTGACAACTTAGTTTGGTTGTGTTTATTAGTTTTGTGAATAAAAGACTTTTGTGAGTTATGTTAGTAGTATATTGTCAGTAATTATCAGGTGGATTGAACTCAGACAGAGATTGTGTCAGTTTTGATCAGAATTTCTGTTGTGTGTAGCTTCCTCTTGATTTATGTTGAGGAGTTTTGATTGTTTTTCGTTTTATTGTTTTTAGGATTAGATAGCCATCTGTACCACTTCTCCCAGGCCTTGTAGAACTCTGAATCATTTTTGTTTTGTAATTCCATTGGTATTTTTGATAATTCAGCACATTCCATGATTTTGCTAATAATGGTTAAGTCTGTCGGGGTATCTTCTTTTTTCCAATGTTGTGCGTATGTTAGCCTGGCGTCCATCAGTATTTGGATAATAAGGTATCTGTCTTCTTTGTTTAATTTCTGTCTAAAAATGCCTAGAAGGAACAGTTCTGGTTTGATTATGATCTTTGTTGATATGACTTGGTCCATTATTCTTTTAATTTGTGTCCAAAATTTTTGGACGTATGTGCAAGTTCCACTTTAATCAAGAGTGTGAAGGGAGAAGGAAATTCACACCAGAGAGTACAGAAGGAAGAGTAAAACTACTTTGAAATTAGGACCCAATTCACAATCTGGTACAATCATCTTACTTTTACTTCTGAAAAAGTTTGTCTTCAGAGCAGCTGAATCAGCTTCGCTTAGAAGTAAATAAGCTAATCATATTCCCCCCACCGTTTTATGTTGGCCAAAATACCTTGAACCTTCCTGCCCTCTACTGGCTGTGATATATTTAACTGTGAATGGCAGGCATCCTTCCTATTCCATAGTACCATAAACATGCACTGTCTTGCCTGTGGCATTGATCTTCCCTAAACATTTTCTGAGCAAAAACCCATCAACTTAGTAGAGTGATGAAGTACTTTGGTATTAAATGACTGCACATCCTTTCCTCGTTTATCCATAAACATTGGATATTTTGCTTTATGATTGATGTTAATCACTTTAAGTTCAGCAGACCCTTCCTGCTTCTATCTTTATTATGACATAGTAAAGCAGAATGTGGTTCTGCTATTACTATCCCCTCACTACTGGTTCATGATGTTTTAGCAGACAGCCGCACTGTAGTATGAAATGTAGCTCACTGGTGAATAACAAACACATTGCTTGGGGGAAGCAATAGAGAAAGGAACATCTGGCTGTTAATATTAGAGTGGCAATGAACAGTGAGAAATGCTGATACTGTAGCTGATACTGCTAAAGCAAGGAAAGTTACATGCTTTAATGACATATATGTGTTCTGAAGATATCATAATTAAAAGAAAGTAGCAGTAATTCAAGATTACATTACACGTTCAAGTTGTAAAAACAAGATAGCTAAAATGTTTAAGATCAGTCACCAATATTGAATCTACTTTCTGATAATAATTGTGTTACATATTTCTGCCTTAGTCTCTTCATTGAACTTACTTAGTCAAATAGTCTTCAATTTAAAAAAATGTCACCATGTTTATCTCAACCAACAGTTTATTACAAAATTCAATGCTAAATTAGTTAATAGGCTCCAGAAAAAAAGGCTTAAAAGACTAGTATTTCAGCATTTTTTAAAACCGTTCCCTGTCTCATTATTGCACACTTCTGCTAAAGGTAAACTTTACATTCTAGCACAACGATAGCAAACCTATGGCACGGGTGCCACATGTGGCACGCAGAGCCATATCTCCTGGAACGCAAGCCGTTGTCCTAGCTCAGCTCCAATGTACATGTGTGTGCCAGCCAGCTGTTTTTTGGCTCACATAGAGGTTCTAGGAGGGCATTTTTGGCTTCCAGAGAGCCTCTGGGGGTGGTGGAGGGCATTTTTACCTTCCCCCAGCTCCAGGGAAGCCTTTGGAGCTTAGGGAGGGTGAAACATGAACCTACTGGGCCTACCAGAAGTTGGGAAATAGGCAGTTTCCAGCCTCCAGAGGGCCTCCGAGGGAACGGGGGATTGAATTATGGGTGTGGGCACTCTTTCTTTCTTTCTTTCTTTCTTTCATTCATTCATTCATTCATTCATTCATTCATTCATTCATTCATTAGACTTGTATGCCGCCCCTCTCCGCAGACTCGGGGCGGCTCACAACAGTGATAAAAACAGTACATAATGACAAATCTAATAATTAAAATCTAAAATAACAATAGTACATTTAAAAGTCTAAAAAACAAGGAACCCTAATATATAAAAACATACATACAATCCTATCATACACAAATACTACATAGGCAGGGGGAGATGTCTCAATTCCCCCACGCTTGACGACAAAGGTGGGTTTTGAGGAGATTACGAAAGGCAAGGAGGGTGGGGGCAGTCCTAATCTCTGGAGGGAGCTGATTCCAGAGGGTCAGAGCCACCACAGAGAAGGCTCTTCCCCTGGGTCCCTCCAGATGGCATTGTTTAGTCGACGGGACCCGGAGAAGACCAACTCTGTGGGACCTAACCAGTCGCTGGGATTCGTGTGGCAGAAGGCGGTCTCACAGATATCCTGGTCCGGTGCCATGAAGGGCTTTATAGGTGATGACCAACACTTTGAATTGTGACCGGAAACTGATCGGCAACCAATGCAGACTGCGGAGTGTTGGAGTAATATGGGCATATTTGGGAAAGCCCATAATTGCTCTCGCAGATGCATTCTGCACGATCTGAAGTTTCCGAATACTCTTCAAAGGTAGCCCCATGTAGAGAGCATTACAGTAGTTGAACCTCGAGGTGATGAAGGCATGAGTGCCTGTGAGCAGTGATTCCCGGTCCAAATAGGGCCGCAACTGGTGCACCAGGCGAACCTGGGCAAACGCCCCCCTCGCCACAGCTGAAAGATGTTTCTCTAATGTGAGCTGTGGTTTGAGGAGGACGCACAAGTTGCGGACCCTCTCTCAGGGGCTCAGTAATTCCCCCCCCCCAGGGTGATGGACGGACAGTTGGAATTGTCCTTGGGAGGCAAAATCCACAGCCACTCTGTCTTATCACCCGAGGAAAAAAAGGGGCTCCATCACTGTTCTAGCAGATATCATACATTTCTGAGCATATCTCCTCACAGATAAATATAGCCATTGTATTGTCAGTGTTCCAATTGACATCTAAATTTAAATCAGAGTCCAAGGCAAAGACGTCTTCATAGTTACAATTTATTCTTTGAGCCATCTTGGCACCCGAATCTGATTTTTTTTGAATGTTTGGAATGCCAGATATTCCAAAGGAATGTAGCATAATGTGGCGGGCCAAGAACTCCAAGCATTCTGGCTTCTATCTGACAGGCAGCCACCCCTCAAGAAAAAAACATGTCCTGCAAAGAGAAATGAAATACCTCATAGGGGGTTAATATATTTTTTTGTACTATCAATCACCTCTTCCCCCCAGGGGGATCCTTTGGCTTGTCTAGGTATTTATCATGGAATTGCTTAATCAATCTGTCAGCTTGAACTTTCCAACTCTTAACTCAGTTGGATTCAGCCAATCCCTTCCAGTGGATTAGATACTGCAAATGACCCCTAAAGATTCTGGAGTTTAATTTTTTTTTATTTCATAAGGCATCTCCCCTTGTATGAACACAGGAGGAGGCAGTGGCTGAATTTGAGGTCTCAATTTTGACCAGCTCATTGGCTTTAATTAGCTGCAATGGAATACTGGGTGGATCTTGCATTGCCTGAACATTATAGGCAATGCAAGCTGCACAGTGACAGGATTGATAATTTTGACAATGGGGAAAGGCCCCATGAATTTAGGCTGTAACTTTTTGCTGGGCATTCTCAATCAAATGTATATAAAAATGTGGGTTAGACAGCTTCACTACCAGATGGATTCATACATGGCTGATCAAACACACTCAATATGTATTCTCAATGGAACTTCGTCTACATATAGGGAAGTAGGTAGTGAGGTACCCAAGGTTCTGTTTTAGACTCAATTCTCTTCAACAGCTTCATCAATTATTTGAGACAAGAGAGTAGATGGGGAACTCATTAGATTTGCAGATGATACCAAGCTAGTAGGAATAGCCAACACTTCAGGAGATAGGCTTCAGATACAGAAGGATCTTGACAGACATGAACTTTGGATGTTATCTAACAAAATGAAATTCAATAGTAAAAAAAAATTACGATTCTACATTTAAGTAAGAAAAACAAAATGCACAGCTACAGTATGTGTGGTACCTTGCTCAATAGTAGTAACTATGAGAGGGATCTTGGAGTCCTAATGGACAATCACCTAATTATGAGCCAGCAGTGTGGTGCAGCTACCAAAAAAGCGAAGACAGTTCTAGGCTGCATAAACAGAGGATAGAATCAAGATCTCATGTAGTGATAAAACCAGTTTATAATGCCTTGATAATGCCACGCTTGGAATACTGCATCCAGGTTGCCATGATGTAAGAGGTAGGGTGGGAGGAAGGGAGGGAAAGAGAGAACTACTGGACTAAGACTGAGCCAATAATCTGCTGAGGGTTTAGGGTTATGTTGGTATGATAAATATACAGAAAACTTGGCTGATGTATCTCTTGTCTATTGGGAATCTGTGTAGATGGATACCTTATTGTTTAAACAATGTGTCTCTTTTTCCAAAATCAAGCAATACGGGGGAGGGGTGTCTCTTTATCTGTTGGAAGCCAGCAATAAAGCTTGTATTAAATTTATAAGGCAGAATCAGTCCTTACATGTGCAAAAATCACTGACTCGCTTAAACACTAGCTGCACTGTATTTTCTAGTTCAGTGAATAAAACTCTCTGAAGAAGTCACAGTTGCTTAACTTTTTGGCAAGCAACCAAGCTAACTTGAGATTCAGAATAACAATGAGGACTGATACAAGGCTTTTCTGGTTTGAGAAAAGAAGTAAATTATCAGTTTTAATTAAATACTGAAAGCTGGCTAGTTTGGATTGGCTTTAGGCAAATCACATGGTCCAAGGTTTTCAAAATGGCTGTAGCAAGTAGTAACAAGATGGCTTTCTTGCCTCAAAAATCTCCAAGGAGCTCCAGAATAAACTTTATGAATCCTTCAGACCCTCTGAAAGTAGGTTTTTCTTAGTGATGGCTATCCACATTTGATATGATATCCCCTTTATTTGAAACATTTAGGATTAAGCTAGTAATCACAGCTCTTGAGTGTGAAGATATAAATAATATAGAAGCTCTAATTCCCTCCCCACTGTTTAAAATAGTTACTTCTGTTTTCAGAATGTTAAACAATGCATCATATAAATGATACACTACATTAAAAGGTATATGAAATAATAATTACCATATTTTGCTCAAACATTCTTGACATGTTATACAACAGCATAAAGATCATTGCTGGAATAATTACTTTGAAACTGCTGATATAGAAATCAGCATTTTCAGCATAAAATGAAGGGAAAACCAGCTGTGCTTATCGATTCAATAACATATCTTCCTGTTACAATTAGATAGAACGATGTAGGTGTCCAAGCATGGTGTTGAAGAGGGTAATTAAAAATAAGGGATAGACAAATATTAGCTTTCACACTCTGTTATTGTTATTGTTGTTGTTGTTGTTGTTGTTGTTGTTGTTGTTGTTGTTGTTATTGTTAATTAGATTTGTATGCCGTCCCTCTCCATAGACTCTTCCATACAGGATATAATTTTTGATTTCTCTATTCATAAAGAATGTTTTAAATTTGCATTAAAAACAAGAATGAAGGAATTTCCAGTCGTGTTCTGACCAAATTTATTGGCTATAGCAATTCCTAGAATACAGAATGTGGTTAGCTCCTGAATAAAAGGGGAGGTTCTAAGAATAAAATGTCAATCTTATTGAAGTATCAGAAACACTGGGGGGGGGGGGGGAATCCCCAGACTGTTAATAGCCGTGAAGCATCTTGGATGCTTCAATGTCAATTTTTTTTATTCCCATTACCAGGTTTTCAGATCTAAAATTATTTTCAGTTGGCTACTGCATTCAGATCCAATGGAAGGTTTTTGAAGGTCTTCAAACGATGTACATTGAACTAGTCTGGTTAGGAGGACAAGAGAGTGCTAGCGTGAAATCTTAAGGTTCCACCTAGAGCTCAACTGAAGCATGAGTTGAAGCTGTGCACAAGTACCCCAGTCCAGTCCCATACAAGTCAAAATGGAAGGTTTTTTTATTATAAATTATCACTATTTTTTCTGTCTTATTTCCAAAGATGAGATCCATTTGGGCATTTTTATATATTCACTTTAGTACAGTAAATTATTCATAAAATTATATTTTACAAGCAGATATTGTTTGTATAAAGCTACATATGAGATATCAGTCCTGTGACACTGATAGATGTTATATAAACAAAAAAAGAATCATAATAATAGTATTTGATCCCAGAAGGGAAGCTTCAATTGGGAAATTATTGCCAAATATTTGCAACTCTTACATTACTGATCTGCTGCTTTTGTTCCAGCTTAATGTAGAGTGTAAAAAAGGTAACAGAAATATATTTCCAATCTTGTGATCTTAATAGGTATGAAATGCTGCACTGTAAGATATTTCCCAAAATCTCCTTGCCATAGTTGGCATGGAAATAATGATGGCTGGCCATTATTCAATCATAGTAATTGTTGAAAACAACTTCTATTAATGCTTTGCTTCCAATTCTCAGCTAAAAAATTTAAAGACTGAAGGAGAAGCATTATAGAAGAAAGAGATGAGAAATAAAGATAATGAGTTTTAACCAATCTTATAACTCTCTGATCATTAAGTGGGGGAAAGCATCTTTTCCTTATATCATGGATGAACAAGAGATGGCTTATAGAACATGTGCAATGCACACCATTGATTTGAAGTCCCGATAGCACCAAGAGTGAAGTTTTAGATTTTTCTACTTACCGTAGTCACTTAAGAAGGAACTTCAAAGCTTGCAGAGGTTTCCAGGGAGAAAAAAAAAACACATTTTAAAAGAAACCAATCAGACTTTTATTTCTATCTACAGGATGTAAATCATCCACTTTACCTCCTAAAGGTTATTTCCATTCGCACATGTCCCCTTTGATACCTTGAAGTAGTGATGGGCTACTAGCTGGAACGCCCGGAACATGGTTCTGGTAGCGGCAACAGAGCATGTAGGGCCACTCCATTGCTGCTGGGCATGATTCCAGTAAAAATTACCGATTTCTGTGCATGCGCAGAAGCAAAGAAACGGTATCTTTTACTCAAATCTTGCGGCCGCAAGAACGTCAACATGAGATTTATGCTGCTGCACATGCACAGCAGCCAAATCTCGCTGTGGCACATTGAGCCAGCAAGCAACAGCCGCCCACCCGAGCTCCGTCCAGGTGGCCTGTTCTCTGCTCTCCCACACCACAGGCATTTCTTGGTGCAAATGGGAGAGCACAGAGCTCAGGGCCACCCTGCCTGCTCCCCGTGTCATGGCCCATCGAACAGGAGATTAAAGGTAAGAGCCACGGCACAGTGGAGCGGGCAGGCTGCTCATGGCAGCATCATATTGAGGCAGGGGGCACCATGGCGGTAGCTGGCAATGTGGCAGGTGGATGGGAGCCGGCAGCTCCCATCGCTCATGCCAGCATCTGGGGATGGGGGTGGCATGGCAGTGGGGTGGGCCAATGGGAGCGGGCAGCTCCCATTGCTTGTGCTGGTATCAGGGGGTAGCATAGCGGCAGCTGGCAACGTGGCAGGCTGATGGGAGCCAGCAGCTCTCATCACTCGTGCCAGCATCAGGGGGCAGGGGGAGGTGTAGCATCAGCTGGCAAGATGGTGGCCAGCAGCTCCCATAGCTTGTGCCAGCATCGGGGGGGCAGCAGCGCCAGCAGCCGGCAGTGTGGTGGGCAGATGGGAGTGGGCTGGGGGCATCGCGGTGGGGTGGCAGGGGCTGGTGGTGCAGCTCTTACCTTATTTTGCCGGGCGCTTGCGACTGGCAGCGCTTGTCTCCAATTTCTGGGGGGGTTTGCTTCCGCCCATGTGCGGAAACAACCCCCCCCCCAGAAATAGTGCATGCAAATATCTGTGCAAGATTTGGCTTCTGTGCATGTGTTGAAGCCGAATCATGCACCGAGAACTGGCACGCGCACTGGGGTGCATTCCGTAGGGCTCCCAGCATGTTCCATAGGGCTGAAATTGCTAAGTCAGCCTTTATACCTGGCAAATGCAATTTTCTTGCCAATGTTTCTCAGAAGTGTTTTGCCTTTGCCTATTTTCTAAGGCTGAGAGTGACTGGCCAGAGGTCACCAGATGGCTTTGTGCCTAAGGCAGGACCAGAACTCACAGTTTCCTGTTTTCTAGCTTGATAACTTAACTACTAGAAATAGCGCTTAGTAATAGCACTTAGACTAATATACTGCTTCATAGTGCTTTTATACTCCTCTCTAAGCAGTTTACAAAATCAGCATATTGCTCCCAACAATCTGGGTCCTCATTTCCCCTCCCTCAGAAAGATGGAACTCTGTGTTAACCTTGAGCCAGTGGTAAGATTTGAACTCCTGAGCTACAGCTAGCAGTTAGCTGAAGTAGCCTGCAGTGCTGCACTCTAATCACTGTCCCAGCCCAGCCTCTACTAAACTGAACTCTCTCTCTCTCTAAATATTGAACAACTAAAAATAGTCCCACTCACTCCAAGTGATTAAAAGGGTCTCCAGCTACACCCTGTTTAACGCCAATTAATGCAGCAGAATGTGGGCCCCAGGCTGGACAAAAAAGCCCATCCCCGTTCTATGCAGCAACACTTTCATTAGGTATTTGTTGGTTTGTTGAATAGTAATACATTTCTCATTGGCCTGGATGGCTTAAAGTCAAAACAATATAAACAGTAAAAAGCATAAGAACCAACAAAACCCACTTCTGGTGCCTCAGAGAACAGATTGTCATATATCCATAAAAACTGTAGAGCTTCCCCAGCTTCGTAGTATATTAATAATTGGTGGGGGAATGTATCTTTACAACATTTTCAGAGGGTCAAGAGAATAGAAGCCTGTCAGCATTGGGGGAAGGCTGTTCCAAAAGGTATTCTCAGATTCAAAGGGTGGTAACCAGGTGTTAAATTCAGCAGGTTCTGGAGAACCAGTAGTGGAAATTACTCTGAAAGTAGTTCAGAGAATCAGCAAATACCACTTCTAGCTGGCCCCGGAGTAGAGTGGGAATTGAGGTTTTGCAATATCCTGGCCCCAGAAATGGGGAACGAATGGGGATTTTTCAGTATCCTTCCCCTGCCACAGCCACCAAGCCACAGCCATAGAAGCAGTAGGGGAAAAAATTGAATTTCACCCCTGGTGATAATGTATATGAAAAACATTTCTGAATGTGGAGCTTTGCTCTGTGGAGATGTAATAGTTTTCTTTTAAAATCAAAGAAAAGACTTCACATCATCCCACAGTTTTTGAGTACGGTACAATAGACTTCATTTCTCCTTCTGTTTGAATTTGCCCGCAGCACATTGCTGTCAGATTCCTCTTAGTGTCCCATGTACTTATTTTGGTCCATCTAAAGAATCAATGCAATCAAACCATTGTAGCACTGTTGCTCATGACCAAAGAACACAGCTATATGTCTTATGGGGCTGTATGTTATGTGTAAGTTAAAATCAGGGTAATAGATAACATCACTGCTGAACATCAAGCAAGGACTCAATTTTGGGCTATTGTCTTTTTGAAATCTCTACTTTCAAAAGCTGTGAGATCCAGCTGATTAACTCTCAGAGCAGGAATCTGGAGCAGAGAATGGATAGGAAGCAAATGACTGATCTAACTAATTCTTCCAATATTTAATTAAACATGGGATCCTCCAGTTCTTTCCTTCCATCTTTAAAAATAAATACCTCATTTTCTAGTGATATCTTTTTCTCAGAAATATTTTTTTAAAAGCCATGACTCAATTGTGTTAATTTAAACAATGGTGCTGGTTGGCAGAAGATAGGTTTCATATGTTTTGGTTGGCAGGCTGCTTTGATGAACAGAATCTTTGAAATGGTTGTGGTGATGGAGTGCAGTTGAATTGGGAGCAGTGAACTAGAACAGGAATGAAGTGGAATAGTATGCTGTGAAGAACTGGAATAGTTGAGGAACAATTGAGAATGGGGCAGTAGTCTTCAGCAATGACTAGATGAGCTTTTGAGTAGAATTTTTTTTAGGTACTTTACAAATGAGTTACTGAAGTGGAGATCCAGAGTCCGACAAGCCAGGAGGACTCATAGATGTAGGGATATTGTGTGATTGTTTGTGTGGTTGTGTGGTATTGTGTGATTGTGTGATTGTTATTCATAATAAGGGTTTTTAAATTGTTTTTAACATTAGATTTTTATATTGTGTATTGTTGTTGTGAGTCCTCGGAGAGAAGTGGCATACAAATATAATAAATTATTATTATTATTATTATTATTATTATTATTATTATTATTATTATTATTATTATTATTATTATTTTAGTACAACACAGCAAACAAGATCACTATGCTGGATTTCGTATTTCATCACCTGTCGGGCGCTTCCCAAGCACCTAGGACTGCGTGATGTAGCGGCGAATTATGTTTGCCGGTCCCAGTAAAGCAGCCTTTTGCAATTGACAGATGGAGATTTTGTCAATTCCGATGGTTTTCTAATGTCCGCTGAGATCCTTTGGCACTGCGCCCAGCGTGCCAAGTACCACTGGGATCACTTTCACCAGCTTACGCCAGAGTCGTTGTAGCTCGATTTTTAGATCTTCGTATTTCACTAATTTCTCTAGCTGCTTCTCCTCAATTCTGCTGTCTCCTGGGATTGCGATGTCGATGATCCATACTTTCTTTTTCTCCACGATCACAATGTCTGGTGTGTTATGCTTCAGAATTCGGTCAGTCTGAAGTCGGAAGTCCCACAGTAGTTTTGCTTGCTTTTGTTTGATTATTATTATTATTATTATTATTATTATTATTATTATTATTATTATTATTATTATAATATTGTAGCATACTAGTTATTTGGCAGACAATTTGAGGTATTTGACTAATTCTTAGTCTTGTTCATGCCCTGTAACTGCTCATATACTCTTGCATGTGCAGCTGGGTAACTGTATGCCTATATTGTACATAAGAACATATTATACAGGGTTTCCCTGCAATGGCTCAGTGCATCAAGGCAAAAGCAGTTTGGGTGAATAATGTCCCCTATTAGTTTTGAGTGCAATAACAGCTGTACCTGCAGGGCAGAGATGGTGGTATCAGCTCTTACCCTCTTTTTTCCTCCCTAAAAGAGGCTGATAATTTGGGTGAGTCTTATACTCTGAATGTAGCTCCCTCCACCCAGCCCTAACTAGCTGCTAACAATCTTCCCAGCCCTTACCTTGCAGGCTCTTTCATTGTTCCTCTCTGTGAAGAATGTTTTCCAAGCCCTAAGTCTTTGCAGGGTTTTTTCATTACTCTAACTTGCTCTGAGTAACTTTCTTTCCAGCCCTAACCAGGTGCTAACGATGTTCCCAGCTCTTACTGGCTTGCAAGCTCTTTCCTTGTTATTCTCTGCTAAGAATGTTCTCCAAACTCTGTCTTCGATTTATTTTTTTTTCATTCTCTATTTGCTCCAAATGTTTCTTTCCAGTCCTAACCAGGTGCTAAAAATGTTCCCATCTTTTACTGGCTTACAAGCTCTTTCAGAATAAAATGTTTAAGCCTTTAACCAGGGGATAAAATAATGTGCTGAAGCTTACCAGACTAAGGATGCTAGCCAAATAAATATCTGGTAAGCAGATTCTTTTCCCTATTTTCCTCCCCAAAAACTAAGGTGTGTCTTATATTCTGGTGCATCTTATACTGCGAAAAATATGGTAAGTTGGAATAAATAACAAAATAAATTAATAAAAAATCCCAAATATATAAAACCCTGTTGTAATGTTAGCATTATTCAGAAAACTGATATGCCTTTATCACTTTATGCTCATTTCATCTTCTGAAGTATAGAACACCATCTGCATCCTGATGTGACATAATTGTTTTATACCACTGCAAAGCATCATAGCTATACCCATGTGTGTTTATCTAATTATATTTGTTCTGACTGAGAAGTTCCCCAACATATCCTCTTCCACACTCCAATTATTCTTAGTGAGATTATAGTCAAAAACCTAAAATCACTAATCTCAATTTCACAACATTATGCGGAGGCAAAACAGAATTTTCTTCCAAATTCATTTAAAGTAGTCGATAGTAATCATATAAGCCTATACATTGCATATGTCTGTAAAATTTGCTGTTATATTTAAAATGAATTCAGACTTTTTAATGGCATAATCAATAAGCAATACATAAAACAGTCCAAAGACAGAATGAAAAGCAGCCTTAAATAGTTTATTCTTAAATGTTTAAAAACTAGCACAGATACCAAAATGTGTTCTTTGTTTTCCAATATCATTATACAATCTTACAAAGGATTCAACAATTCCATATTTTAGAATGATTGCAAGAATTGTTTGTTATACTGACCTTTTTAATATTTAAACATTTTAAACTTGTCTGATTACCCATGATTTGTTTCTACATGTTGTGAGCCGCCCCGAGTCTTCGGAGAGGGGCGGCATACAAATCTAAGTAAGTAAGTAAGTAAGTAAGTAAGTAAGTAAGTAAGTAAGTAAGTAAGTAAGTAAGTAAGTAAGTAAGTAAGAAATAAATAAATAAATAAATTGAATCTCTAAATTAAAATGCCAGTTGGTTACAAAGCTTTTATATTATTTAAAATGGATGTTTATTTTTTTTTTGCTGAAATTTAAGAAGCCAATCTTTTGTAATAAAACAAGGGAATGCAAATATAAAATGAATGGGGCCAATTTAATTTTGGTGGGAAGAAAATTCCACAATGTGGACACCACTGAAGAGAAGGCATGTCTTCTGGAACCCACTACATGTAGATCCCTAGCCAAATATCTTCTCACAGTATCACTTTCCTGTACAATCTGATGAGTCAGGCTGATTTAAGGGGGAGTGAAAGTGATACCTCAGATAGCTGGGTCCCATAGCATAAAGGGCTTTAAAGGTTAAAACCATCTTGGACTGTCCGTGGAAGCAAACTGGCAATCAATGCAACTTGCAGAACAAGTTGTCCTAGATGCTTGAAAACTGTTTGTGCTTTTGCATTCTGTACCAAATGAAGGTTGGGTATTCTTCAACGACAGCTTCATGTAGAGTGATATTGCAGTAGTCCAAACTGTAGGTGACTAAGGCATGGATTTCTGTAAGCAAGGTTTGCCAATCCAGGCACAACTGATGCACAATAGAAATCTGTGCAACTGTCGTCCTAGCCATGATTGCTACCTGCTCTTTCAGTTTAGAAATATCCCAGATTGCACAATGGGTCGGTCTTGGGTAGTGTAACCTTATCCAGCACCAAAGACCACTAAGACCCAAAACAAACTGACTTTGTCTTGCTAGGGTTCACCTGAAGCACAGGGGGGTGGGTTCTCCAGACTCTCACAGCCTTGAAGTATCAGGATTAGATGACCATGGCATCACTTAATTTATCAGGGATAGAAATGTAAAAGTGGATATAATCAGCATAGCAATGAGATCTCACCCCTTGGCAACAGATGAGCTCATCCAGAGGCTTTAAGTAGAAGTTTGAAAAAAAAAAGATCCTGGAAGAGTCTATATGTGTGGTTGCTAAGAGTCAAAAATGTCATGATGGCATATAATCAATCAATAAGATAATTACTTTATCAGCAGGATCTCCATTTTTTCTAAACCGATTCTGTTTTAAAAATAAGCAAGGACTTTATTTAATTCATCTCAGGTTCCTGGCATATTCAGTATTGTGTGTCAATAGAAAGCTGATGAAATTTCATTTTTAATCTCCAGGTGACTCACCCTAAAAAGTTCCACACAGCTGTTGAAAAATGTGTAGATCACAATACGATCATTGTAAAGCCTTCTTCCAATTCCCAGTCCCACAACTATAATGCAATAATCTAGATCAAGTTAACAAAATCTCTCTTTCCTTTTCTCTCTCTTAGCATATGACATCCAATTCAGAGGTTAAGCATCAAAACGAGGGGAAAAGGAAACCTCTAAATGAAATGTATCCAGAAAAATCTGCCTTCGCCAAGTGAATTTGAATGTGTCTGGCTATCACATGTAACCTTTTAAAAGCTATGCTTACTTTTCCCAGCAGTTGTCAAACTGCATCCTCCTTCAGAAGCTGGAACTATTTGCAATAATCAATTGTTTTAAAATACAGTGGAACCCCGACATAAGAGCTGCTCTACTTAAGAGCAACTCGAGATAAGAGCTGGGAGGGGAGAGATATTTTTGTTCTACTTACAAGCCCAAATTCGAGATACAAGCGCCAAGGAGCTGTCTCCTGAAGCCAAACGCTAACTTCCGCGTTCGGCTTCAGAAGACAGCTGCGAAGCGGCGCACGTGTTTTAAAAGGTTGCAGCCGGCCTGGGGGCCTCGGGGGGGGGGGGGGGTGCTTGCAGCTTTCTTTCTTGCTCTTTTTCTTTCTCTCTTTTACCTTCCCTTCCTCTATTTCTTCTTTTCTTTCTCCTTCCCACCTTCTTCCCTCCCTCCCTCCCTTCACTCATTCCTCTCTTACTCTCCCCTTTCATAAGTTTCCTTGCTTCCTTCCTCTGTTCCTGTCCCTTCCCCCTTTCTTTCTTTCTTTCTTTCTTTCTTTCTTTCTTTCTTTCTTTCTTTCTTTCTTGCTCTTTTTCTTTCTCTCTTTTACCTTCCCTTCCTCTATTTCTTCTTTTCTTTCTCCTTCCCACCTTCTTCCCTCCCTCCCTCCCTTCACTCATTCCTCTCTTACTCTCCCCTTTCATAAGTTTCCTTGCTTCCTTCCTCTGTTCCTGTCCCTTCCCTCTTTCCTTCCTTCCCACCCTCCGTCCATTCATTCACCCATTCCTCTCGATCGCTTAAAGCCGGTCCCTGGTGCAAAAAGGGTTGGGGACCTCTGTCCTACAGGATTGGGTGGCAGAGAAGTTGAACATATGTAAATTTAAAAGTTTAAGAAAGTTTACAAGTTAAGTGAAAGAAACTTCATTATTCATTTATATGTACATGTACATTTCTTCATTAAAAACATGTCTTTCTGCATAATTTAGACTAACTTTGTGAGTTTTTTGAGGGCTGGAACCAATTAAAATTATTTACATTAATTCCTATGGGGAAAAGTCGTTCGAGATAAGAGCTGCTCGACTTAAGAGCCCAGGTCCGGAACGAATTAAACTCGTATCTCGAGGTACCACTGTATTGTCCTCTCTTTCCTATATCATTTTTCTCCCTCCTCAAGTTAAAGGGACAATGCTTTTTCCTAAATGACACTGCACAGAAATCCTGAAATCCATTAACTTCTTATTAAATCTCCATCTCTGCAGAAGTGAATAGCTCCAACAATCCTAAATCTGAGCAAAGTGATATTTTCATGACAGGAAAAGAGATGGAAAACTCATTTTCAGATCAACATCTTCCTGTGCATTAGAGTAGGTCAAAGCTATTTCGTGTCTTGCTGCTTGAAACTTTCATTGCTATCTCCGTCCAATCCAGGGGTGGGTTCCTCCTGGTTCAGACGAGATTGCCCGAACTGGTAGTGACCCTCTGGTGATGTCATGGACTCGGTTTGGTCGGTGCTGTTCCGTGGGTGCCATCATAATTTTTTAAACTGGTTATTTTTAATTTTTAAAATTTGTTTTCTTCTGAGCATGTGCAGCAGCCAAACTTCTGGCATTGTGCATGTGGTCGCCATCTTGTTTTTGGCTTTTTATGTTTATTTTTTACGGATTTTCAGCACTTTGCATGAGACTCGTTCATGCAGCGCAGGAAGAAGCGAATCAGTAGCGAGGTAAGTTAGAAAACACCCTTAGTCCAAGCCGTTATTTAATAAGAATCCTTATAAAGTTAAAATTAATGTTTCCAAAATCAAAATAGAGTCTGAAGAAAATTCACTCCCTGAAACTTTGAAAGAGTTGTTACAGAAATGAAGTTTTCAGTGAACTCATTTGTGATCTTATTAATAGAAGAATAATAAATACTCTCTATTTAATCATGAGAACAGCAAGTATATTAATTTTAATTTTTATTGCAGTAAATATTGATAAGTATAAGCCATTCAAACAAAAGCTCTTTTGGGGGTCTTCGATCATTTTGAAAAGTAGGAAAAGTTCCTGAGAGAGAGAGAAAGTTTAAGAAATAGTGGTCTGTACCCTGTGTTCTAGAATAACTACATTTATCTCTTCTATAGTATATACAAAAATGGAAATACTTGACTTTTTGGCATCATAATGTTTGAACATGTTCAAATCAATCAAAACTATTTTAATATGTTTTTTTTAATTCTGGTATTTAATATGTTTTTTTAAAACTACCTTTTTTTAACAGAAATTTAAGGAAATTGATTATAACCTTCTAGAAATGGCAAACCTCTCAGACTTTCAAAGAGGCCAAATTGTTGGTGCTCGATTGGCAGGCGCTATTGTAACAGAAAGTGCCCAAAAGTTTGGTGTTTCAAGAGGTAATGTCTCAAAAGTAATGACTACTTTTGAAAGAGAAGGGAAAATGTCCTCAGCCAAGCACAGGTCTGGTCGAAAGTCGAAGTTGTGTGAGAGAGACCGTCAGACTCTAAAGCGAATTGTTAGAGGGGTCACAATTCAAAGTGTTGGTTATGACCTATAAAGCCCTTCATGGCACCGGACCAGATTATCTCAGTGACCGTCTTTTGCTGCACGAATCCCAGTGACCAGTTAGGTCCCACAGAGTGGGCCTTCTCCAGGTGCCGTCAACTAAACAATGTCGCTTGGCGGGACCCAGGAGAAGAGCCTTCTCTGTGGCGGCCCCAGCCCTCTGAACCAACTCCCCCCAGAGATTAGAATTGCCCCCACCCTCCTTGCCTTTCGTAAGCTACTTAAAACTCACCTCTGCCACCAGGCATGGGGGAACTGAGATATTCTTTCCCCCTAGGCCTTTACAATTTTATGCATGGTATGTCTGTATGTATGTTTGGTTTTATAATAATGGTTTTTAACTGTTTTAATATTGGATTGTTATATGCTGTTTTTATTACTGTTGTTAGCCGCCCTGAGTCTACGGAGAGGGGCGGCATACAAATCAAATCAAATCAATCAATCAATCAATCAATTTAAATAAAATAAAATAAAATAAAATAAATAAATTAATTAAATAAATAAATAAATAAAACCGCAGCTCCTAAAATCACTGCGGAGCTCAATAGACACATACAGAACCCAGTTTCCACAAAACTGTTCGAAGGGAGCTTCACAAATCTGGATTCCATTTTTTTGTCCACCCCCTGTATTTGTCCCCTTTGTTTTACTTACAAATATAAAAATATATTCACATATTGATATTCTGGAGAAAAACAACAACAGTGACAACTGTGCACGACACCTGTGATCAGAATCTGAGCTGTTTCACTTCTCTGCTAATTTCAGAAATATTAATTGGTTATCTTGTTTTGCTTCATGTATTACAAACAAAATAGGCTGACTTTGAAAATAATTTCTTTGACAGAATATTCTTGCCTGGAGCTACAGCTTCTATTGCAATACATTAATTAGCCAATATTTAATTAATTTGCATACAAACAATGCTACATTATGGATGCTGACCTTTGCAGAACATCAATCTCATTTGTCAATGGATTTTGCATGCTTTATTATCAACTCTGATTTAATTTCCTGTATTTTCTAATAAACATTAGTATTTTTAGTGCTGAAAGCCAGTTTGGAGTAGTTATTTAAGACACAGGACTATAAAATGGGACATACAGAATTTTAATCCCGCTTTAGGCATGAAAACCTGTGGGTGACTTTAGGCCAATCTCTCTCTCTCTCTCTCTCTCAATCTGCCATGAAAGAAAGAAAGGGCAAATCACTTCTAAAATGTTCTCAAGAAACTTCCATTTGTTAATAATAAATGAAAGGCACCCCCTCAAATAAAATTATAAACACAATAAATGCTTTATGTTAGGTTCTTGCTACATTTAAACAATTGCAAAATATTGGTAGTTCTCAATTAACAACCCTAGTAGATCCCCAAATTTCTGTTGCTGAGCAAGACAGGTTTGTCCCATTTTGTGATGTTTTTGAAAGAGTTGTTAAGTGAATCACTGTAGTTGTTAAATGAATCACACGATCTGTCAGTGTATAAGAGTTCATGAATTAGAATAGATGGCAATTGACCAGTCAATGGGGAATGTGGCTTAGCTTAACTGTTATGTATGAAAGAGTTGATTTGTCCTTCTGTGATTACATTGATTCTGGGCTTCTGGATTCTGAGTTCTGCTGAGTGGGTATCATATACATGCTTCATGATTTATATTACTATACAGGTGAAACTTGAAAAATTAGAATATCATGCAAAAGTTCGTGTATTTCAGTAATGCAATAGGTGAAACTAATATATGAGAGAGACTCATTACATGCAAATCAAGATAGTTCAAGCTGTGATTTGTCATAATTGTGATGATTATGGGATACAGCTCATGAAAACCCCAAATCCACAATCTCAGAAAATTAGAATATTGTGGAAAAAGTGCAATATTCCAGGCTCAAAGTGTCCCACTCTAATCAACTAATTAAGCCATAACACCTGTAAAGAATTCCCGAGCCTTGTAAATGGTCTCTCAGTCTGGGTCAGTAAGAATCACAATAATGAGAAAAACTGCTGACCTGGCAGTTGTGCAGAAAGCCCTCATTGACAACCTCCATAAGGTTTGTAAACAAAGCTGGATGTTCTCAAAGTGTTGTATCAAAGCACATGAATAGAAAGTTATGTGGAAGAAAAGGTGCATAAGCAGCAGGGTTGACCGCAGCCTGGAGAGGATTTTCAGGAAAAGGCCATTCAAAAGTGTTGGGGTCTTTCACAAGGAGTGGACTGAGACTGGAGTCAGTGTATCAAGAGCCACCACACACAGATGGATCTTGGACATCTCAGAAGGATTGAAGGCTGAGTCAACCTTAAGCTGATTTGAACTGCTGAACTACAGCTAGCTGAAGCTGAAGTTCGGCACTCTAACCGCTACCCCACTATGGTATCATGCTCTAGAAAGAGTTAACTAGAACTGAGGTTTCTGGATGCAGTTTTTAAAATTTTGATCCTCTGGTTGTCTCTACTCATCTGCAGTTTTCTCCTTTCACAGTCCTATAATTTTCTTTCACTACTATCAAAACGGATAATAGTACTCTAGTACCCCATTAACTTCTATTTGTTAGGATCATCTATAAAACGTGAATACACTATCAGTTACTAGCCAAATCTATGGGTATTTATATGCAAACTACTATCAGAGCATATTCTGCCCACCACTGTTTATTTGTGGAAATGGACAGAAAAGTTGGTGAAATTCATACACAATCAAATAACAAATGTGAAATAAGTGGAATGCTGACCTTATAATTCTATTAACCTGACAGGATTTCACATGATGGTATGAAAAGGGGTTTTCAAACTTCTTTCTTTTCTTCTTTTTTTTTCTTTTTGGTTCATGGTCCTCTACTGAACCTCATTGATTTTGTGTACCTTCAGAAGATAGGCTGAAGATACAAAAGGATCTTGATAGACTTGAACATTGGGCGCTATCTAACAAAATGAATTTCAATGGTCAAAAAAGTAAGTTTCTACATTTAGGCAAGGAAATCAAAATGCACAGATACAGTATATGTTCTGTCGGGCTCTCTGGTAGAATCCTCCCAAAAATTCACAGGTACAAATTTCAGGCACACACACATTTGAAAATTCAAAACAATATTCTTTATAATGAAAATTCACTTAAACTAAGCCCTCTTTTGGTATAGCAAAGAGCACTCATCTCCAACCAAACTGGTAATTTATACAAGTCCCTTATCAGTCCTGTGATACTTAGCTTGCAGCTGTGAGGCAATTCACAGCCCTTCTTTCATGAAGTGAAACACACTTTGCTCTGGTTTAGTTTTAAAGCAGGGAAAAATCAGCACACAAAAAGTCAAAGTCAGTAAAGCAGTCATGAAACACAACGATGAGATAATCCTCCACAATGGCCAAACCGACAGGCTGCTATTTATAGCAGCCTCACTAATTACCACAGCCCCACCCAACCACAGGTGGCCTCATTTTCGTTGATAATAATCTCTCAGTTGTTGTTGCCTATGCATCGCTCTCCACATGCGTGGCTGTATCATTAACTCTTGTTCTGAATCCAAGGAGGAGCTAGATAATTGATCTCCTTCTGAGCTGTCTGCCACACTCTCCTCCTCCCTGTCACTCATGTCTTCTTGGTCAGAGGAGCCTTCATCATCAGATTCCACTAGGGGCAAAACAGGCCTGCAGCATGTGGATGTCTCCCCCACATCCACAGTCCTTGGGGCAGGAGCTGGGCCAGAGCTAACCACAACAAGTATATATGGTACCTTGTTCAACAGTAATAACTGTGAGAGGGATCTTGGAGTCCTAATGGATAACCATTAAAATATGAGCCAGCAGTGTGTAGCAGCTGCCAAAAAACAACACAGTTCTAGGCTGAATAAACAGAGGGTTAAAATCAAGATCAGGTGAAACCGTGGTGGGTTGCACTTACCTGCAAACCAGTATGCTGTGTGCACATCCTGTTCATTTGGGCATGCCCACATCCCTCATACAATTTTGCTTTTGTACATGTGCAGAAAGCAAAAACGTTTTGAAACCTCGTGCAGAGACACTTGCACATGCATGATTTCATTGACTTTTTGCTTCCACGTATGCGTGGAAGGAAAAAATTGTCAAAATCTCACATGTGCAGGTGTCCCCTCATGAGACTTTACTTCTGTGCATGCGCAGAAAGAAAACAAGCTGAAAAATTGAAGAAAAAAGCACCATCTGATGGACTGGTACCGGAGTAGTCGCATACATATTGCACAATATGCTGCTGGCGCAGAGTCACCTACTGCACAGGTAGGAACCCACCACTGATTTGGAGTGCTAATACCACTTTATAATGCCTTGGTAAGGCTACACTTGGAATACTGTATTCAGTTCTGGTCACCACGATGTAAAAAAGATGTTGAGATTCTAGAAAGAGTGCAGAGGAAGAGCAACAAATATTATTAGGGAACTAGAGGCTAAAGTATATGAAAAACAATTGCAGGAACTGGGTATGTCTAGTTTAATGAAAAAAAGGACTAGGGAAGACAAGATAGCACTGTTCCAATATCTCAAGGGTTGCCACAAAGAAGGAGTCAAGCTATTCTCCAAAGCACCTGAGGGTAGAACAGAACACAATGAGTGGACACTAATCAAGGAGAGAAGTAATTTACAACTAAGGAAAAATTTCCTGACAGTTAGAACAATTAATCAGTGGAACAATTTGCCTCCAAAGGTTGTGAATGCTCCAACACTCTATATTTTTAAGAAGATGTTTGATAAACGTTTGTCTGAGGTGGTGTAGCATTTCTTACATCATAAGCAGGAGGTTGGACTAGAAGACCTCCAAGGTCTCTTCCAACTCTGTTCTTCTCTTCCCTTCTCTCCTCTTCTCTTCTCTTCTGAAATCACTGCTGCCTGATAGATGTTTTATTTTAAACTATAGTCATTTTGAATATCTATGCTGCTGAAATTAGCCCCGATAATGAGATATAAAATTTATGACGATTGGATTATACACCTGAGAGTTAAGGCACTTATTTTGGCCCCTTGTGATATGTTATGGTATCCTGAAGGCCATACAGCCCAGGTTGCGCAGTAGTGGAAAAACTAGTTTTCTTAGAATAGTATATACACTAAACACGTGCAGAAAAGCTCTGGAAAAATTTTAAAATATGTATGGTTATCTGTGTATTTATCTTGATCAGTAATATAAATACTCATTTATGAAACAGTTACATTGAACTGACTTAAGCAAGTTGTCAAAGGCTTAGAGACTCTGTGAAATAGTATCTTCATGTAAAGTGAAGATACTGAAATAAATTTCCCAGTTTAGATAATACACATACACTAGCCAACATTTAAGAAGCTGGGGATAAGAAGTGCAACTTTTCCCTTCCTCTCCCTTCCTCTCACACATACTGAGCTTATAGTTGGTTAGCCTAAAAAAAGTGATTTTTCCAAAGTTACTCAGCAAGCTTTGGGCCTTGAGCTAATAATGATAAGATATCAACTATCTATGATTAAGCTTTCCCACAGATTGCATGGATCTGCTGCTTTAAAGACATGGGGAAATGATTGCTTCTGTCCAAGAGTTTCAACCTTTTTCTTCCTTGCCCTTTCCCTAAGCTAAACCAGATCCTATCGGCCACAGAGGACAAAAATATATACTGATATGGTATTTGACTTAAGATAAATCGTTTACTTTGCTGTGTTCAGCATGGAACAAATGTTAGTATCTAGCAGATTTTCCATATGTGTTCAATAATAAATCCTCTGAAAATGGTACTGTGATGAAATAAAAGCTATTACGGATGGCATGTAAGTAAGTTGTAGAATAAGTGAACCTGTTTGAAAATTCATTTTAAAATTAATTGATCCTATGATAACTGACTGCCTTGGCCTTCCCTGCATTCCTTCTGGTTACATTACTTTGCATTACCTAAATAATTTCTATATCTCTAAAGGGATTTACTAGTAGGGATTTAATATAACCTCAAACCAGGGGTGATATTCAAAATCTTTTCCTACCAGTTCTATGGAGTTGGCTTGGTGGGCATGGCAGGGGAAGGATACTGTAAAATCTCAATTCCCTCCCCACTCCAGGAGAAGGATATTGCAAAATCTCCATTGCCACCTTACTCTGGGGTCAGCCAGAAGTGGTATTGGCCGGTTCTCCAAACCTCTGAACATTTCCTCTACCGGTTCTCCAGAACATGTCAGAACCTACTGAATTTCACCTTTGACTCAAACTATGATAGTAAAAGGAAAAGACTCCCATAAAAAGTAGGGAATGTGGAAGGTACTGCTTTGAATTCTTCCACCTGAATTATGAAGAGCAGTCATAGTGCTTCCCCCCACCCTTGTGTCATTTCAGTAACATTGATTTTAAACAATGAAAATTATGAAAAATAATCTTTATGCAAAGTATATCATTGGTAAATTAGAATACCGGAGAATATTTTTGTATAATAATGTTATCATAATTAAGAAATATAGACCTTGGAATAAATACAACATTATTCCAAATCAACTAATTTAATATGCTTAGTATTTCAGTCTTGTGAATTTGTTCTGAGTTCTGAAATTCAACAGAACTGAGTGTGTTAATATGTGAAGGAATTCCATACTGAACAGGAAATTAGGAAAAATGTGTATTTATAGGCATTTATTAATCACATTTGTATTCCCCTAACAGTGGGCAATGTACAGTAAATATATACCAACAATCACTATAAAAATGTAAATTATAGATTAAACACACTCTTACAAAAGAACTTAATTTCTGTCTCTGGGTGTCTCTCGTTCTTTTTTTTTTCTGGTTATAATGCTTACATTTTATATGTGTGTGTGTGTGTGTGTGTGTGTGTGTGTGTGTGTGTTCGTGTGTGTGTGTACACAGACACACAGACGCACACACACACACACAAACACACACACATTATATGCTGCCCAGAATTGTGAAACTGGGCTGTAGAAATTTGACAAGCAAATAACTAAACATCTCCTTTTCATCATTTGGTCCTATCCCTAGAGTTTGATTTAGGTTTTTCCTTTTTAAATCCTTGCAGAAAAAAACAGGGTATTCAGTAACTGATACTTTATAAAACTACATTATTAGATGTTTTGATGCCAGTGACGTAAGCCCGTAACAACAACTTCAAACACTATACAAACCTTTTATTTCTAAGAAATATCAGGCACACTCTCTCTGTCAGTTGGCATCCTTTAATATATCACTTTGAAGTTGGAATCGCTTTCTGAGCTCAGATATCTATTGGAAGATATTCTTTGTTTTTCTATGCCTGTTTCCATCTTTGATAGCTTTACAAATGTAGCAATATTTCTTATCTCTCCTATAAACTCTCCAAAATTCTTTAAGTCCTTTCTGAGATCTTTGTCTTTCTTGGCTTTGACTTCTCTTTTTAGCAATATTTACCATCTGTTCTGACATCCAGTTGGGTTTCTTTAGTTCCTTTGTCTAGGACAGTTTCTTTTCACATTCATCTTAATAATTTTATTGACTTCATTCCATAATTCTTCTGGTTCCCTATCTATCAGATTCAGGACTTCAATGCAATTCCTAATGTTTTCTTTGAAAAAGGTAGGTACGTGTTTAAAATCATACCATGGATAAAATTGGGTTTCTTCTCTTGTTTTAGCTTGACTTTAAACTTGTACATCAAAAGTTCACAATTATGTTCATAGTCAGCCTCTTGCCATATTTAACTGAGCATATACTGTATGTACCTATATGCATATATATATATATATATATATATATATATATATATATATATATATATATACACGCACACACACACACACACACACACAGAGGTATACTGTATATACCTATATGCATATACTGCATATACCTATATACCTGTATATACATATATGCATGGATAAATGTAAAAGTATATGTCTGAGTGTGTGTGTGTGTGTTAAATGTGTGTTGCTTTGTTTAGTTGAAGACTGTTAGCAATGAAGGAAAACTCTATGACCATAAAACTTGTAAAACCTCCTTTTCTTCTGTATTGGTGGTAGGAGTAAACCCCGGATAATTGTTATTATAAGTATTCCAGGGAACACCTCCAATGAAACAAAACTCCAAGGCCAGGAGTTCCTCAAAGTTTCAATTTATTTAAAGATGTTATGTTGACACATCTAGAGAAACCCAAATCTGAAAGCTTCAAGGGTTTCTCCATCCAGTTGAAAGTTTACAACCCTGCCCCATACCCAGAAGCTCAACACATGGTCCAATCACACTCCACTAGATATTGTCTCCACCCAAGTGCCGACATTGGCAGGAATTTATCCTTGAGTAAAGAATTATGTTATGATTAAGTTTCTACCACTCCAAGAAAGAAAACCCTCTCAATTTCCCAGGCTAAAATATGTGGCAATTGAAGCAAACAAAAATAATAGCTTCCATAACTGACAGTTATATTAAAGGATTCTCAAGAAAGTCTAATTCATATTATATAGTCATTGGACTGTACCAACATTTACTAGCCTTTCTGGCCATGAAAGCAATGCTGCTGCTGCTTGGGTCCCCCCCCCTTTTAGAGCATTAAATTTTAATAAATATAAATATAAATTTATATTTATAAGTTTTCGGAGAGGGGCGGCATACAAATCCAAATAATAAATAAATATAAATATAAATATAAATATAAATATAAATATAAATATAAATATAAATATAAATATAAATATAAATATAAATATAAATATAAATATAAATATAAATATAAATATAAATATAAATATAAATATAAATATAAATATAAATATAAATATAAATATAAATATAAATATAAATATAAATATAAATATAAATATAAATATAAATATAAATATAAATATAAATATAAATATAAATATAAATATAAATATAAATATAAATATGTGTGTGTGTGTGTTTTCGTAGATTTTCATGGGTACAGGTATGACGGTCTTGGTATATTCGGGTTTCTTCCCATGTAGGATTTGGAAATTTCTGGCGACGTTTCAACGAGGTCCCACTCGTCATCTTCAGGCTGGTGTTTCTGTCCTTGTTTGCCCTAGAACAAGGACAGAAACACCAGCCTGAAAATGACGAGTGGGACCTCATCGAAACATCGCCAGAAATTTCCAAATCCTACACGGGAAGAAACCCGAATATACCAAGACCGTCATATATATATATATATATGTCATATATATATATATATATATATATATATATATATATATATATGTCCAATTCCAATCCATTTCAATTTGCTGATGACTAAGATATCAATTGTAGTTGATTTATTTCATATTTCACCACTTGAAGTTACTATATTCATACTGTTTACATGTTACGATCACACTGTAATTCTGTATCAGTGACAACATCAGCAACTACTCACTTTTTATCTAAGCATGTAAATATAATTAGTACCCTAAAAAGTTTCTCAGCCCTTCTTCAATTCTATGATTTGCATACCTTCAATGCAGTGAAGGGCTACCAAAATTTTTACTCCCACACTGAGGACATGGCTTATGCATTTTCTTTCAACATCTTTTAGTGCAAATTGGGTGTTCTGGGATGGAGCTCCATTTCCACTACCCCATTGCATTCACCCCGCCCTGTCTGGGCAGTAGCACACTCCTGGGCTATATCATAACACCTCTTCTGGGAATATCATAACACCACAATAAGACAGCACAGCAAGGCCTAAATGAGAAAGGAATAAAATTCAAGGAAATGGTACTACAGCAATGCTTTTTTGAAAATTGTGTCTTTTCATAAGGATGTAAGGATATATAGCACAACTCACTAATTATGACGTTGCATAAGACAGTGATGGCGAACCTATGGCATGGGTGCCACAGGTAGCTTGCAGAGTCATATCTGCTGGCACCCAAGCCGTTGCCCTACATTAGCTACAATGTGCATTGTTTGTGCCAGTCAGTTGATTTTTAGCTCCAGGAGGGTGTTTTTTGGCTTCCAGGGAGTCTCCAGGGAGATGAGGGAGGGCATTTTTACCCTCTCCCAGCTCAAGGGAAGCCTTTAGAGCCTGGGGAGGGCAAAACACAAGCCTACTGGACCCACCAAAAGTTGGGAAACAGGCCATTTACGGCCTCCAGAGGACCTCTGGGGGGGGATCTGTTTTCGCCTTCCCAGGCATTGAATGGGTATGAGCACTGGTGCATGTGAAATAGCATGTGTATATGGGCTTTTGGCACCTGTGGAAAAAAGGTTCGCCATCACTGGCATAAGTTAAAAATGAAACAAAAGCTTCATAATTAATATTTCTCTCATTAAAATATTCTTTGGGTTATCCTTTTTTATTTCTTTCCCCATGGTAATTCTGAACAATGTCTAACTAAATATGAAGTTGAAAGAGGCAAGGGTTCTTCTAAGGAGGATCAAGCCAGGAAGCCAGTCAAAGGCCCAGATGCTTCTCTTAGAAATACAGATCGGAGAGTTTTCCATCTGGGGTCCTCTGTTTGCCAATTTTGTCACATAAGTGGTCACAGCAGTGGGTTCTCTGCTCCACTTGAGAGAGAAAGGCACCAAAGGGAACGATTTTCTGCCCCACAATCAGTAGGAAAATGCTGTGCTGACTGAAATTATAATTATATCTACAGCGATGTGCTAATGAGCTTTGAAAAGATTTAGCCGAATAACAGAATCAGAGGAATTAAACATTCTGTACAGAAGCATTACATGAAGTACTTCGATTTGCAAAATAATATTCATCAATCATTAAGTGTTCATGAAACAACTCAACCTGTTCCAGCTGTACTGTGCTGCTGACAGCATTGGGGAATTTTAAAAAAGTGCTTATTTGAAATATGATTTGAACCCCCATGGGTAAAGAAACAGTTTTATGATGATTTGCATATCTATCTATCTATCTATCTATCTATCTATCTATCTATCTATCTATCTATCTATCTATCTATCTATCTATCTATCATCTATCCCAATCAATCTATCAATCACAATAGAGCTGTAATGGGGTGGGGAAGAGGCCTGGGAAGCCTGCAGAAAGCGCAATGCAAAAATGCCTCCATTTTTGTGTAAAAAAGGCTGAAAAATTGCCATTTTTTGCACAAAAACAGGGACATTTTTGCCATCCCCCAGCACCTAAGAGCTGTTTGCAGGCTCCCCAGACCCTTTGCCCACACAATTTTTGCAAAATAATGGGCAAAACATGTCCTCCCCTTTTTTGCAAAAATTGGGCTGTTTTTAACCTTCTAATAACACCATCTAGCATGACTGGAAGAGGAATTTTGGGAGTTGAAGTCCACTAGTCTTAAAGCTGTCAATTTTGAAGATCCCTGGGTTAGGGATTATGGGTGTAAGGGTCTTAAAACGTGGCAAGTTTAAGACTTGTGGATTTAAAATCCAGTATGACTGGAGGAGGAATTCTGGGAGTTGAAGTCCAAAAGTCTTAAAGTTGAAGTTTGTAAAAAGTGTACATGGTTGTAAAAAGTGTACATGGTTGTAAAAAGTATTCTGCTACACTGGTATTTTATTAACTGGTATATTACTACACCATTTGTTTCAGAATACTTTTTTCCTTGTTTTCCACCTCTAAAATCTAGGTGGGTCTTATACTCTGGTATGTTTTATACTCCGAAAAATATCTGTCATTTATTCCAAAATAGATTCCATTTTCTTAAAATAAGTAAAATTATTTTGTGTTTGAAGAATACCCTCTTGAGAAATGTTTCTGTTTATTGAAATTACTTGCACTTGCTTTGAAGATAGGCTTTCTTGGATGTTTCTCCTGGAAAATTATTTTGAGATTTGGTTTAGACTTCACATGTGGCATAATCTGAGAACTCAGAGATATATGGAACATAATAGTCAGTTATAAATAGTAGATTAATACATGATTATTATTTTATTATTATTTATTAGATTTGTATGCTGCCCCTCTCTGGAGACTACATGAGAAGACAAGTTGGGATTTTTAGATGTTAATATTTGATAACAAAAAGCTACGAAATTATGGCATTCCAGGTGCGCTATCTATATTTTACTATTGATTGTTATCATATCGGTTTTTGAGAATTTTGGTTTAACAAGATATAGAGAATTACAAATTCCATTATTAATGTCAACTTGTATAGTATTTTTTACCTTTCACATGACTTTTTTAAAGCAAAGTTGAACTTTTTATTATTTCAATAAATCTGGAAATACTCCCATAATCAAAAAGTCACAGGTCATATTGAGAGAAAAAAAGTTTTTATTTGTGAAGAAGAGGAAATAAAATGTAATTCATAGGTCAAGAAAGGACATTTTGAAAAAAATTAATAATTCATAGATAAAAGCATTTTTCATCCTTTTCTAATCATCACATGTGAGCCCTTCATAGGTAATGCAGAAAAATAATTAACTGTAGTGATTATAATCTGTAGTACAGTATATATATATATATATATATATATATATATATATATATATATATATATATATATGTGTGTGTGTGTGTGTGTGTGTGTGTGTGTGTGTGTGTGTGTGTGTGTGTGTGTATGTATTATGCTATTATCAACAATTAGAATGTGCCAGTGCCACTAAAATATAAAATGAAAACAAACACCACTCCCTTCTAGTATTGATGATGTTACCTAGTTTGGTAATTAAATGTCTGCAAGAAAAAAAAAACAATCTCAAAGAGCAGCCAGTTTGCTTCATTTTCTTTTAAACTTGTTTTGACTGTCTGCACATTCAGGGTAGAACTGCTTTTTAGGAAAGAAGTAACAGTAAGTATATGTTATCTTTCACATTAATATGCACTCCTGAAAATAAAATGGCTTTAAAGAATCAAACACTTAATTTTAAATGTCAGTGTCAGTAAAACATTTGGAACACAAAGCCTAGAGGAAGTAATTCCATTATGGGTAAAACATCATGCAATCTCAGATAATTCATGGTTTCTTTCAGTTCTGGGCCTCTACCAATAGGAAGCAACTACAGCTCCTGAAGCAACTGTGCTATTCTTTTTTAAGCTGTTGTGGTTTCTATAGAAATTGTTGAGTTGTTTACCTTAGAATAGACTGGAATCACATTTCAGATTAGCTTTAAGGAAGCAAAATGTGATGCCTCTAACAATCAACAGAATAAATGCCAAAATAAGTCAAAAGGGAAATAATGTCCACATTCCAATACCAATATCCACATTCTAGCTATCCCATTTAACTTCCTATCATAGAAACATAGAAGACTGACGGCAGAAAAAGACCTCATGGTCCATCTAGTCTGCCCTTATACTATTTCCTGTATTTTATCTTACAATGGATATATGTTTATCCCAGGCATGTTTAAATTCAGTTACTGTGGATTTACCAACTACGTCTGCTGGAAGTTTGTTCCAAGGATCTACTACTCTTTCAGTAAAATAATATTTTCTCACGTTGCTTTTGATCTTTCCCCCAACTAACTTCAGATTGTGTCCCCTTGTTCTTGTGTTCACTTTCCTATAAAAAACACTTTCCTCCTGAACCTTATTTAACCCTTTAACATATTTAATGTTATCATACTTGTTCGTTCAGCTTCCTCCCAGTCATATCTCTCTATCCAGCTGATTCAAAAAGCCTCATCCACTTTCATATTCTTCTTCTATGCTATAAGCCTATGAGCCGCCTCGAGTCTTCAGAGAGGGGCGGTGTAGAAATCCAATAAATGAATGAATGAATGAATGAATGAATGAATGAATGAATGAATGAATAAATAAATAAATAAATAAACACTTTCAAAAGGATATATTTTGTTTCTTAGTCTTGTTTGCGTTCATTTTAAAAGTTCTAAATATCATTATTTCATTTGTTCATCATTCTAAGTGTTTCTTTAAGTTGATTCTTTTAGCTCAGGGGTGTCAAACTTGTGTGGTCATGGCTGCATCACATGATATTTCAGGACTTTTTCCTCCTTTGCTAAACCAGGCATGGACATGGACATCCATGACACATCTGGCCCACTTTAGTTAAAGGAAGAACAAGGCTAAGTGATTTGCATAGAGATCTCAAGTTTAATTCAGTCATCTTCATTTTTGTTTCTTTTTAAAAAAAGAATTACAATATAATCAGTAATGGGTAGCCAAAATTTTTACTGCCGCACTATGGTGTGGTTTATTTTGTGGGTGTGGCTTGATGGTCATGTGACTGGGTAGGAGTAGCTTGCCAGCCATGTGACCAGGTGGGAGTGGCCTGAACGATCATCATCGTTCAAGTGAACTGTTTAATCCTTGACTTAAAACTTCACCAGTGTCACTCTCTGGGATGACAATTTGTTTCGTGTTTCTCCCGCTCTCCTTTCTGGGTGCCCCCCCATCTCAGGCTGGGTAGCTAGGCGAATGGGTGCCCATCAGCTGTTGAGACTAGATGGGGGAGGAAATACAAATCCTGCAATTCGTGCCGGTGCTGGTCTCCCTGACACTTTCCAAGGAGGAGGATAGAAGGGGGGGGGGGAATAGTCAGCTGGAGCTGGGCACACAGCTTCATTTATGTTGTGAGCTGCTCCGAGTCGTCGGAGAGGGGCGGCATACAAATCCAATAAATAAATAAATAAATTTCCACTGGTGGAACTATGTTCCACCTCGTCCTGCCTGCTGCCCACCCCTGAGTATAATCTAAAACACAATGGGGAGAATAGAAAGGGGAAAATTAGTTAATGACAATTCCTTCAACAGCAAGTACTGTTATGATTTGAACTTTTTATTTCCTTGTTAACTTTAGGGGAAAACCCCCCTGACATGTTTTGTTTAAATCTAGAGCCACAAAATTGGTTATTTATTTTTGTAACTCTTTAGTATAATTTAAAAGCCTTCTGCATATACAGTTTCAGAGCTGCAGCAGAGATAATCAGGCCTAGATTCCATCTGAGGTGAAAGACTCACAGGATTGAACGGTGGTGGTGAAAAACAAAGATGTTTGGAGAGAAACTGAAAAAGTCAAACTAGAACTTGTAACTACAAAACTGAAGCCCTGAAATATTTTGATGTGCATTGGCCAACCCTAATTGAATTGCAATCTGTTAGCTCTCCTGAGCAGAAACTCAACTTTTGCTGTACTTTCTAAAGTCACAGCTGGGTTACTGACATTTCATCCAATGTATCAGGAGAAGCATATTATAACTCATGTGAAAAGTTTGCCCTATGCCCTCAGGGTCCGATTATCATGCTCTGTCTCTAATCATATCTCCCAAGCTAGGCTGATTATCAGCCTTTAATTATCATCCTCTAATGTCCTTTGCTTAGTTGCTCCTTGCCTGAATTTTGGACTCTGGACAACTTGGATGCTGAAAACCCTTCTCTTCCCAAACTATGTTTCCCCCACCCCAAAAGCAAGTATGTTACTATGGAAAAGAGAAAAACTCAACATACAGCTGCTAGTTTAGATCTTTGATTATTTTTATGTTTAGCCTACAATTCTTGCATGTCTTGACCCAACAGGGGAATATTACAAAAAGAAAGTGATACTTGTAATAATCTCAAACGATCCAGTTGTCTTTCTACTCTGCCATCTGCCAAAGAATATGTCCTCCTTGCAATCACTGAAGGCCAGTGTTAAGTTGTATGTCAAGTTGTTCATCAGAGGAAACATATGGCTAACTTTTCATTATTTCCATTTCTTTATCAAACCAGATGAAAGATACAATCCCCTTTAGAGCCTCATCTCTGTTTCAACATTGTTTTTCTGTGCTATGTGGCATTTCAATATATTAGAAAAGTTAATTTGGCATTGATGGTGTCTAAAGCTCAGCTGAGACTTGCAAACACATCTATGCCTTGGGGGCTGTGTCAGCTTCATTTCGTTTCATTTTATTTTATCTGAAAAGGGCAGAATTTTTATTAATTCTTCAAAATGAGGAATAAAGGTATTCAAGGACATGGTTCCTGCCTCTCTCATACATGAGAGAATTGCTGTCAAATTCCACTGAGAAAGAGAGAAAGTCAAACTTTTATTAATCAAGGTTGGTAAATAATTCCCAAAATGAAAGCTTGTTCCTCAAGAACATAATAATACTCTTAACAGATTGTCAGATTGTCAATGAAATACAATCTTCAGCAGTTGACATTGCTGTCTACAACAACAACAAAAGTTGGCAGGAAGGGAAAAGAATGAGTTTCCATTTTTCTTGATACAAGAAAATAGTGTGTCCAATTGTAAGTCGTTGAAAAGAGGACTATGGCAAGGCATTTTATATGATTACTTTAAAGCTCAGTTCACCACACTAACTGATCAATTTCAAACCATTGCTTTGAGAATTAAAGCAGGAGTGGGTTCTACCTCACCACATGGGCGCAACACATGTGCAGTGCCAAAAATTCCTAAATAAATAAATAAATAAGCAAAAAACAAAATGGACAGAAGAAAAAAAATCAGCAAAAAAAAATCCCCCCCAAAATTACCCCCCCCCCCATTTTTTTTAAAAAGATGGTGGTGTCCATGGACCAGCACAACCAGACAGAACCGGTTCCATGACATCACCATGATATCATCACCAGTTCTATAGAACCAATGCGAACCGGAAAGAACTGGCCTCTGTTTTAACATCTGAACATGTCTATCTCTTTTTTTAATAATACTTTTTGTCATTTTTTTCCACCAAACTTACACAAACATCCATACATGTATCATATTATCAAAACATCCATACATAGTTATACATTTATATCCAAAATATCATAAACATATAACCTTAGTTTGCTCCTTGTATACTTTTACCTCCCATCTGCTTTCTTCTATATTTCATAGTACTCCATTTTTAACTCTTTTCCACCTCTGATTTCCAAAAGACAATATATTATATCTTCATAAATATATTTTAACATCCCAGCCAATTCTTCATAATTACATGCCTCCATATTGTCAAGTTCATAATTTGTAAAGTTCATATTTTTTATTTAAAACTCAAGTCCATATAGTCTCTTTGTTTCTTTGTTTCAGTTCAATCCAGTTCAAAATCCTCTTATCTTCTATCACCAAAACATTAGACCATCAGACACAATAGCAGAATACACACTGTTTTAAAATTCTTTTAACTCTTAGATATCTTCTTCTAGTCAAGGTCAAACTCCAGCTGTTAGCAAATGCATGCTTCCAAATTCTGTTTCAGTATTATCTTTTAACCAGCAAATGGTGATGTCAATTCTCAATATAACAAAATGACTCTCTTTTTTTTTTAAAAAAAAAGTCTCTGTATTTTAAATCCACTTAGTATTTATAATGTTTTTTATTCAGATTCTTTGGGGTTTTTTCAGTCACCTTAGTTTCAACCAAGTCAGTTATTTAAAAAAAAACACACCCTCAAATTTGGACTTTTAGTCCTGCTTCTTTAAAGCTCTTTAAACCTTCCCCAAATTTCCAAACCACATATTCAGGATTTGTTAATAGTATATTCAGAAATATACACATTTACCAGATTTAGTATTGTATAATTTTAGGATTTGGGAGTTGGTCCTTAAATAATGGAAGTCACCCCGCAAAAAAACCAAATGTACAGTGGTACCTCTACCTAAGAACGCCTCTACTTATGAACTTTTCTAGATAAGAACTGGGTGGTCAAGATTTTTTTGCCTCTTCTCAAGAACCATTTTCCACTTACAAACCCAAGTCTCCGAAACTGTAACTGGAAAAGGCAGGGAGAAGCCTCCCTAGGGCCTCCCTAGGAATCTCCTGGGAGGAAACAGGACCTCCATCCTCCCTGTGGTTTCCCCAGTCGCACACATTATTTGCTTTTACATTGATTTCTATGGGAAAAATTGCTTCTTCTTACAAACTTTTCTATTTAAGAACCTGGTCACAGAATTAATTAAGTTCGTAAGCAGAGGTACCACTGTATTAACATTTGTGTGTGTCTTTCTTTGTCTATGTGTTTATGTCCTAGTGTCTGCCTCACTATGTTAATATCAACTATTTGTGCTTCTTGCTACTTTTATAAAATGGAGAAACCAGATCATACTAACTGACATAGACTGGTCATTGGTTTATTTTTTGTAACCCCTAATCTGTGCATTATAATATTCTTAGAGGAAGAAGCCTAAATTTTAAAATGCATAAAGTTTACTTGTTCACAGTGATTGTATGGACATATTTAATTAATTATAGTAACAAGAATAATTCCTTTCTAAATATATACATTTTTAATTGATCTCAGCAGAATAAATGTAAACAAAATCAAGCAAAAATCGAATTCCACTATTTAGTTAGTAACAATACAGAATGCATACCATTCAGAACATTTTAAATTCCTTTCTCTGTTTATTTTACTATTTGGGACTCAACAAATTAACATACTGTATGTCAAGAAATTTGAGTTCATAAATAGCTGTCACCTCAGGAAAATGAAGAATTTTGAATCTGTCATTGAGAAAGGTATTAGTAGAATGGCTCATTCCTCTGTAAACTATAGAATGTGTATATATTTGAAAGAGGGCAAGTGTTGGACCTTCATCACTATAATTAGTCATAATTAGCCGGAGTATATGACAGAGTATAAATAAATAGTAGAACGAGCTAGGGAAGTTGAAAGTAAAATAAATAATAAAATAAAATAAAATAAAATAATAAAATAAAATAAAATAAAATAAAATAAAATAATAAAATAAAATAAAATAAAATAAAATAAAATAAAATAAAAAAATAAAATAAAATAAAATAAAATAAAATAAAATAAAATAAAATAAATAAAATAAAATAAAATAAAATAAAATAAAATAAAATAAAATAAAATAAAGAAATGAAATGAAATGAAATGAAATGAAAAATAGATAAAATAAAATAAAATAAAATATTCAGCAATGAAGGAGTTGGAAGGAAAAGGTGAAGATACAGGAAAGGATCCTAAATATTGAACAAATTTAGTATCAAGAACTTACCCAAAACCATGCCAAAAGTAAGGAAATGAAAAAGAAACATCCATTAAATAATACACGATTAAGAAAAAAACAAAACACTTTCCTATGTGTGATTTTATTGTCAGCTTTTATCTTCATTTTCATATTTTTATTGTCCTTAACTTTGCATAGTGTCTAGTTAGATAGTCCCTTTCTATAAAAAGCTTGAACGTGAAACTTTAAAAATAATAAAAGGAAAATGCATTAGCTGTTCATTGGTAAAGACATTATATCTTCTGAACCTTGCTTTACCTGAAAGATATTTCATTTAAGTTAATATATGAAACTACTTAGTACAAACTGTTGGAGTTTAATATCATAGTTATTTTTTTGTTAGCAGAGTTGGATTGGATGCCCTTACTAATTTTTTGCCATTTACTACCAGATTTTTGCAATCAGATGGAACAGTCTTAATGGCATTTATCTTAAAATCTCATGCATATAAGACAATGGAGGAGGTGGGGCAGGCTGAAATTTTTCTATTCCATCCCTATCAAGCTCTGCAATGATTGCTTCCTCCAACACATTTTTTAATGATTTTTTTTATCTTATAAGAATAACATATTTTGTTCTAATAAGATTGTTGCTTAGGCATCAACTACTTTTAGGTCTGTGAAATAAATGAAATCTGAACGTTTTAAATAATATGGGTAGCATGTTAATACAATACCTATGAAAGCAGAAGCTTGCTATATTAACTATTTTTTTTTTGCAAAAGCCAATCCTGCAGTTTCTATAACACCATCAATTTTTGGATCTGGCTCAGATTCCTTCTTTCAGATGAGGTTAAATATAGTCTTTCTCATTTACAAGTCTTCACTTCTAGAATAGATTATGTCAGCACCTTGCCTGCCTAAAAATGCATTTTTGTTTATTTTGAGCATTCATTTACTTTTAGTGGTTTATTTACTTTATGTGTTATCCATTCCTAGGGGGTAACAAGCTGAACGTAAAATAAACTAACATTCCCACAAAGACTATACATCTAAAACAATAGTATATATGGAAATTCATAGATTTTCATGGGTATAGGTATGTAGGTCTTGGCGTATTCGGGTCTTTTCCCATCTAAGATTGATAGAATCTTTGTGACATTTTGATGAGGCTTTGTGCTAGGGCGAAAGCACCAGCCTGAAGATGACAAGTGGGACCTCGTCAAAATGTCGCCAAGATTCTATCAATTTTAAACAGGAAAAGACCTGAATACACCAAGACCTACATACATATATATACACACGTCTTGCCATATTTGGGTCTTTTCCTGCGTAAGGTTGATAGAATCCTGGTGACATTTCAATGAGGTCCACTCATCATATTCAGGCTGAGTTGCTGTCCCTCTATAAATTTGTTTGTTGATTAGGGCTAGTTTCCAGTGGGATTCGTTTGTTGATTAGGGCTAATTTGCAGAATCCCAGCCACAAAAACACCCTCACCAGATCTAAACCCATACCCACCCCACAGACAAAATACAACTACCACCCAGAAGCCAAACCATGGTGGTGCCTCCAACTGCTGCACCCCCCTCTGACACACACACACACACAAAGCAAACTGCCACATGCCATAAACACATATCCAGACCATAAACTCAGAGCCAAACCAAAACCTGGGATATTACACCACAGAAATACATTACAAAACATCTGGCTAGTCTGCAGGCATCAACTGCAACAACTACTCACGATATCACTCCTAATCTGCAAACATCAACTAATCTACATACATCAACTGCAACAATTACTCAAAGTGTTACCACACCAACTAATCAGGATGTTTCAACACAGACAATCAACCTGCTTGCAGCAGCTCCACCAGCACTCCACATCCACGGACCAGTATTTATAGAGGAATTCTATCAACCTTACAAGGGAAAAGACCCAAATATGCCAAGACCTACATACCTATATCCATGAAAATCTACAAAAACTAGATGGATGGATAGATAGATAGATAGATAGATAGATAGATAGATAGATAGAGATAGATAGGTAGGTAGAGAGAGAGATAAAGATATATAGACACACACACACACACACACATGTATAGCATATTTTTGCTGGTAATGAAAAAGAAGGGACACTAGTATAGATCTATTTCTACTAGTATAGTCTACACTTTTACTGGGATTTGAACCTGCAGAGTCTGCCTTGTGAGTCCTTGTCTTTAACCTCTAGACCAGTGATGACGAACCTATGGCATGCGTGCCACAAGTGGCACACAGAGCCATTTATACTGGCACATGAGGTGTTGCCCTAGTTCAGCTCCAGCAAGCATGTGTATGCTGGTCAGCTGTTTTTCAGCTTACATGGAGGCTCTGGAAAGGCATTTTTGGGTTCTGGAGGATCTCGGGGGGGGGGGATGGCGGAAGATGTTTTTTCCCTCCCCAGACTCCAGGAATGCCTCTGGAGCCTGGGTAGGGTGAAAAATGGGCCTACCAAGCCCACCAGAAGTTGGGAAACAAGCCATTTCTGGCCTCCAGAGAGAGGCAGAGGAGAGCATTTTTGCCCTCCCATGCATTGAATTATGGGTGTGGGCACTCACGCACGTGCAATAGCGTGTACGCACACAGTTTCGGCACCCAAGGGAAAAAAGTTCACCATCACTGCTCTAGACTATAGGCTTCCTCGTCTCAGCTTGTACCAGGGAAGAGTTATATGTTTTTTAACATTTTTTATATATAAACAAAGTGAAGGAAATATGAAACCATGTATGCAAAAGTCATATACCAGTTAATGGGAATTCAAGACCACCAAGGAGATTTAGCACAGGAATAGATTTTTCAGGGAAAATATTGCTGTGTTGGCACAGATGGAGAAAAAGAACAGCAGATACAAATAAGATGGCACTATCATTAATTTTGGCCTAGAATATCTCTTATTGGTCTCTCTCTGTCTCTCTCTCTGTCTCTCTCTCTCTCCTCCCCCCTCTCTCTCCCTCTCCCCCCCTCTCTCCTACCTATATATCACCTGTCTGTCTGTCTATCCATCCATCCATCCATATTATTCCTTCTACTGTCCAGAGTCAGATGTGGTGCAATAACCGTAAAGAATATACCTTATGTTGAAAATGACGTGACAGTTAAAAATACCTTTCAGTTACATGACATGCAATAGTCAAAACAACATAATTATGTAGGACAATTATTGGAGTTTTCATACTATTTTAGTAACACTTATATCAATCCATAAAAGTAGGGGAAATTAGCATATTGCCCAATTTAGCATATTCCGTAGCTAAGAATTCAAACAAAGCTTCTTCAGTGTAGTTGAAAGATGGAGATTTAGGACAGACAAAGGGGGGTATTCTGTAAATAGTTGATACTTAATGAAACTCACTATGTGAAGTTACAGACACCTGACTTCAAAAATGGTTGGACAAATGTGTGGAAGATAGGATTATCAATGGATATTAGGCATGGCTGCAAAATCCTACCTTGGGCTTTAGAGGAAAAAGAAGCCTTGATAATAGGTAAAATCCTTGCAAAGTTTCACTCATGGATCCTTTCCCCTCTCTTTCCTATTAACAGATTTTAACTTTATATTTCATTCTCACATGCAAGTCAATAAAATTCACCTGTGTTTGGAAATGATCAGATTGTAGCTGGAACCTTAGATAAAGCTGCAAGCCTAATTCAGCTTCCCAAACAGTTTGCTTTAAAGCAGCTTAGCTTATAGGCCCATTTGGTTTTAGCCATCAGAAATCAAAGCAGTCCTCTTAGATGCACCATACATAATATGCCTGCTCCAGCTTTATCTTCAGGCAATTTAATGACATTGTGAAAGTTGTAAGGCACTGAATCAGAAAGGAGAAATACTAAGGAACCAAAGAAGCCAGTGGAAGAAGTCATTGGTACCTTGGCAGATTAATTCTCTGAATGCTCATCAGTACACTTGCTCTGAAATGAAATGAAGTGTCATCTATTGAAGATGAAAAAAAGTTGGGCTCTCATTTGCAGGAACAAATTTCTCCTGAGTTACCCATTTAATTAGACAGAAGTAGAGTACATACAGTCACAGCATGTCCACCTTTTGATTGGCACTCCGCGAGTGGGATTTGGTGAGAATATACAGCGGCTGCTGTCATGCACAGAGTAATAATGTGATTTCAGATTGAATTAAACAAGTTATGAGAAAAAGCTCCTGGGGGAATGTTTGTGCCCAATTATCCATTCTATACATCTATGACTTTGTTGAGAAATGGATCTGTAAATAGAATAAAATAGAATGTTATATATAAAAAGTATAATATATAGCAAGAACAATGTATGTGAACCGGCCTCGTCTGCATTCTTAGTACCAATATACAAACTGATGTTATGTTGCTCTAGCTTTCAAACCTCTCTGATCATTATTAAATATATTATTATATTATATATACACACACACACACACACATACATATATAGCTTAGAAAAGATATATACACAGTGGTACCTCTACTTAAGAACTTAATTCGTTCCATGACAGGGTTCTTAAGTAGAAAAGTTTGTAAGTAGAACCAATTTTCCCCATAGTAATCAATGTAAAAGCAAATAATGTGTGCAAACACATTGGGAAAGAAATAAAAGCTCGGAATTTGGGTGGGAGGAGGAGGGGGAAGAAGAGGAGGAGAACAGTTGCTGCCGAAGGAAGAAGGTGAAATGAGGAGAATCAAAAAAATCCAAAACTTTAAGGCTTAAAAAGAAAATAGGGACTCTGAGGTGGCGAGGAGGAGCACACACCTCCCATACACCCAGAGCGAGGCTGCTTCCCAGAGAAAGAAACCCAGAGGCTCCTTTGACCGAAAAGTGGCGGCTGCTGCTACCTGTTTCCTCTTCCTTCCCATGCTGAAGGGCTCCTCTCTCCTCTTACTCACTTGCTTTGTAGCTGTCACCTTTCCTTCACTGTGGTGACTCTTCAATTTGGCTGAAGCTGAGTTGATCTGGCCGGGGTAAAATGCACCCTTTTTTCTTTCTGCGCCCAGACGCTCCAGGAGGCAACTTCGCGCCGGGTGTATGGGAGACAGCGCGAGGGAATCACCACAGCAATTTCTTGTCCTTTGTTTCTCCAGTAAATCTCCTTGGCCTGGTAACCAGTGCTGCCAGTCTTTGTTTCGCAGTCTCTAGTGCAGGGGTATCCAACCTTGGCAACTTTAAAACATGTGGACTTCAACTCCCTGAATTTCCCAGCCAGGCATGCTAGTTCGGGAATTTTGGAGCTGAAGTCTACAACTCTTAAAGTTACCAAGATTGGGCAATCCTGCTCTAAAGGTTTCAGATATTATCCTTTCTCTCCAAAGCTTCTGTTGTTCTACCAGTTGACTTAACTTTTCTTGTTGTCTTGATCTTAGACTCTAGTCTCTATGCATTTCCATGGCTTTGAGTGTGTTCAGTTCCAAATTGTTCCAGTTGCACCATGAGGCTAGTTGCCCACCCTCTATCTGTCTACAAAGAGGACCCTATCATGGGTCTTTGGATAACCCTAAAAGAGTTAGGACCACAAATAATAGGAGTGGGGGGGGAGGAAGAGAGAGCACTGTTCCACAGGGCAGAGGCTGATAATATTTAGGCAACCTGGAGTGCGCCGGCTCTGCCTAACCTATCAGGTTGGTAGAAATGATTAGAGAAAGCCGATCCTTCATATAACCAGATCCTGCATCATAGAGATAAAGACCAGCACCAGGAAGTCAACTGTTAGGCAATCCGGCTCATGTAGCAGCAATGATATATAGATGAAATGAAACATTACTGCCCTGCACTTCTGCAGTTAACACTGACTATGGATATATGGTACATATGCCAGGCGCATGAGAGCCCATCGATCTTAATGTCATGGTAATTAATAATAATAACAGTGCCCCATCCTTTAGGACAGACAGAGCATCAAATATCCCATGAGAGCAGAAGAGGATGAATGATCAGCTTCACTAATAGCTGAAGCCAGAATGGACCAAAGAATATGCAATACACACCACTAATGATTTCATCATCTGTCATAACTGACAGTTAACTATTAGAGCATATTACCTTACAATTCTGCCACACACATACGTTTCTACTGCCACTGCATTTTTCCCTACCAGCCCTCAATTTGATGAAATAAAATTTTCCTTTTGAAATTTATTTCAAAGGAGATGTCAGTCAATCAATCTGTTATCTATTATCTATCAATCTATTATCATCCATTATCTACTATAATATATTCTCTATTTTCTCTCTCTCTCTTCCTGCTTCTCTCTTGATTTTAAAGGTGAAAGGAGAAAAGAACTTCAAAATGATTATCATGGATAGAATATGATATTCTTGCTTATAAGATGGTTTAAAGGTATGCACACTTTGTACTTCATTGTATATTTCTCTCTCCATCAGTCTGTAATCTCTAACTTCTCTGGGTTTAGAGCAGTGATGGCAAACCATGGCACAGGTGCCACAGGTGGCACGCAGAGCCATATCTGCTGGCATGTGAGCTATTGCCCTACTTCAGCTCCAATGTGCATATGTGTGCCAGCCACCTGATTTACTCTGTCCTGGCTCCAGGGAAGACATTGGAGCCTGGGGTGGGGAAAAAAAACGACCTTACTGGACCCACCGGAAGTTGGGAAACAGGCCATTTCCAACCTCCAGAGGGCCTCTGGGGTCCAGGGGAAGTTGTTTTTGCTCTCCCCAGGCATTGAATTATGGGTGTAGGCATGTGCGATAGCGCATATCTACTTTTTTTTGGCACCTGAGTGAAAAAAGGTTTGCCACCTCTGCTTTAGAGTCTAGTTTAATTCCAAGCAAACTCAAAAATGCTATTGTCAAAATTAAATGGATATTCAGTCCTTTACACACAACTTCACACACAGAGACAGAGAGAGAGAGAGAGAAAGAAAGAGACAGAGACATACAGTATAAGACGGAGTGGCTGTGGGTTTTTCCTCCCAAGGACAATCCCATCTGTCCGTCCATTACCCTGGGGGGGGGAATTACTGACCCCCTCAGAGAGGGTCCGCAACTTGGGCATCCTCCTCGATCCACAGCTCACATTAGAGAACCATCTTTCAGCTGTGGCGAGGGGGGCATTTGCCCAGGTTCACCTGGTGCACCAGTTGCGGCCCTACCTGGACCGGGACTCATTGCTCACAGTCACTCATGCCCTCATCACCTCGAGGTTCGACTACTGTAATGCTCTCTACATGGAGCTACCTTTGAAAAGTGTTCGGAAACTTCAGATCGTGCAGAATGTAGCTGTGAGAGCAGTCATGGGCTTACCCAGGTATGCCCATGTTTCACCATCACTCCGCAGTCTGCATTGGCTGCCGATCAGTTTCCGGTCACAATTCAAAGTGTTGGTTATGACCTTTAAAGCCCTTCATGGCACTGGACCAGAATATCTCCGAGACCGCCTTCTGCCGCATGAATCCCAGCGACCGATTAGGTCCCACAGAGTGGGCCTCCTCCGGGTCCCGTCAACTAAACAATGTCGGTTGGCGGGCCCCAGGGGGAGAGCCTTCTCTGTGGCGGCACCGGCTCTCTGGAACCAACTCCCCCCGGAGATCAGAACTGCCCCTACTCTTCCTGCCTTCCGTAAACTCCTCAAAACCTACCTTTGCCGTCAGGCATGGGGAAACTAAACATCTTCCCCTGGGCACGTTGAATTTATATATGGTATGCTTGTGTGTGTGCATGTTAGTATAGGGGTTTTTCTTAAATTTATAATATTTTAATTAATTGGATCATGTATTGGATTGTCTTTTCACTTGTTGTGAGCCGCCCCGAGTTTTCGGAGAGGGGCGGCATACAAATCCAAATAATAAAATAAATAAATAAATAAATAAATATCTTCCTGAAGAAAATTGAAGAAACAATTTATCCATTCTCTCTGCTCACAAAATATAAAGAGAATATCAAAAGACTTGTGCAGTTCAACACTAGTGTTTACAGACTCCATTTACAGAATTCTGTCATAAACTACAAGTTACTGATCTATGTCTGCTGGCCCTCCCAATTTTAATATGTTGTGCTCCAATGATTAGAAGTAAGTTACTACTTTTAAAAAAATAATTTTATTGAATTTTTAAAACAATACAGACAATACAAACACATGAAAGAAATCATTCAAATAACACATGAAATCATTCAAATAACTGTTCACTTACATCTCTGTAGCATCAACTACAACCATTTCAATGCATTGTTATCCAACTATCTTATCACTAATTTATTTGTGTTTATTTGTACATAATATCTGCACGAAGCTCTTACAACTACTAATTACTTATTGTAGTTATTTGTATTATTATTATTATCATTATTATTATTATTATTATTATTATTATTACTACTACTACTACTACTACTACTACTACTACTACTACTACTATTATTGTCAAGCCATGTATACATTTTTTCCCACACTGGAAATTCTTTTCTTTAATTGTTCTGAAATTCTATAGTAAGCCTATTCATTTGTGCACAATCCAACATTTTCTTTATAACTATTGTCTCTGTAGGCGGGTTTTCATCCTTCCATGTTTACGCAGAAGGTTGTGACAGACCCACCGCAAGCCATCCCCATGATTAGTGCGCATGCCCCTGAACCAACAATGCCCTCAACTCCTCCCCCTTGGGCAAGTTAGGGTGGTCTTGTCTGCCAGCAAGGCTCAGCTTCAAGTGGAGCATACCAACGCTCTGAGAATTAAAGGGAAGAGATCGGGAGACTGGAAGCGGAGCTTTTATTTAAAGAAGCATGGTGGCTGGGGTGGGGGGGGGAGGAGAGTTAAAACACACAGTACTGTAATTGGGCGGCCACAGGAAAGCCCGTGGTGTTCAAAAAAACCACGAGTATTTTTTTCCATTAATATTTTTTGAAAACCTGTGGTATAGCTTTTCCGCAAAAGTTGGAGCCGCGAAAGTCAATTTATTTTTGTATGCTGTCCTCTCATAATCCCCAGGAGGTAAATTTCTGGCTTTAGTTCTAATTCATATCCTATTATTTCCTTTATCCAATTACTGATCATGTTCCCAAATTTCCTAATTACTGGGAGGACCATCATAGATGGCAATATGTTCCATAATCAGTTTTACATTTCCAACATTTGGGATCTATGTTGTGATATATTTTGGCAAGTCTCGTCAGGGCATAATGCCACCGGAAGAACATCTTATATAAATTTTCATTATATGCCACTAATAGTGTGAATTTATAGTTTTCCTTCCATATTCTTTCCCAATCTTCCAATTGAATCACATAACCAAAATTTTTCACTCAGGCTAACATATTCTCTTTTACTGTTTCCTCAATGTTATCATAATATAGGAGATATACATATTTTTGTAATGAATTTAGTATCTGGACTAATCAATGAATTTAGTATCTGGACTAATCAATGAATTTAGTATCTGGACTAATCAATATTTTATCTATTAAATTATATTTTTTAGCTATACCAAATTTAACTATCTGATTTATATCTACTTTGCACTTGATAATATATTAACCAATCCATATTTTCCCCTTCCTCTTGTAGTTTTTGTCTGGCTTCAAATATCTGTTTAAACCTAATAGATCGTCATAAGTTATCTTTTTTGTTATATTGATTATGTTTGGCTTCCCTTGTCCCCTGAGGCTCAAGGAGGTGAGTTAGTCTCTCCAGGCCATAATTCTCAGGGTTTCTCTTATGCCCATTCTAAAAAAGGGGGTACTAGAACAGGGATAGGTCTAAGGATTCCAAGATATCCAAGCATTATAAATTTAGGCACTATAAGGCATTAACTAAGATATGGCCAAGGCCTCTCTCTCTCAACCTGCCCCAAGTGAGGAGGTACCCTCCTTCAGGGCTTCTGATCAAGGGCAGACTAGATGGACCATGAGGTCTTTTTCTGCCATCAGTCTTCTATGTTTCTATGTTTCTATCTTAGGATGGATATATGTTTATCCCAGGCATGATTAAATTCAGTTACTGTGGATTTACCAACCATGTCTGCTGGAAATTTGTTCCAAGGATCTACTACTCTTTCAGTAAAATAATATTTTCTCATGTTGCTTTTGATCTTTCCCTCAACTAACTTCAGATTGTGTCCCCTTGTTCTTGTGTTCACTTTCCTATTAAAAACACTTCCCTCCTGAACCTTATTTAACCCTTTGACATATTTAAATGTTTCGATCATGTCCCCCCCTTCTATCCTTCAGACTATACAGATTGAGTTCATTAAGTCTTTCCTGATACGTTTTATGCTTAAGACCTTCCACCATTCTTGTAGCCCGTCTTTGGACCCGTTCAATTTTGTCAATATCTTTTTGTAGGTGAGATCTCCAGAACTGAACACAGTATTCCAAATGTGGTCTCACCAGAACTTTATATAGCGGGATCACAATCTCCCTCTTCCTGCTTGTTATACCTCTAGCTATGCAGCCAAGCATCCTACTTGCTTTTCCTACCGCCCATTTCCATACTGCTCACCCATTTTGAAACTGTCAGAAATCACTATCCCTAAATCCTTCTCTTAAGGTTCTTAAACAGAATAAGGTTCTTTTTTTTTTAAGCCCAGAGATAACCAGACTAAGGATGCTAGCCAGATGAATACCTGGTAGGCAGATATTTCCCCCCTGTTTTCCTCCCCAAAAACTAAGGTGTGTCTTATACTCCAGAACATCTTATACTCTGCAAAATACGATATATCTATATTTATATCTATATCAATATGTATGTATGTATGTATGTATGTGTGTATGTATGTGTGTATGTATGTGTGTGTGTATGAATGTATGTATGTAATATTGTTTGATTATGGACAATCAGCCTGAGTTGTGGTTTGTCTTTTAAATATCCCATATTCTGAACAATACCCAAGTCCTGAAATATCCCATATGCTATTTACCAGTATTTCTTATTTCTTCTTCGTACTATGTCCACAGCCCACAGCCCAACTATCTACCCTTCACAAAATGCTAACATTTTTATTAGGAACATTTAAAATGTTTCACAGTTGCTGGACTATTTCTCTTGATTAGCCAGCAGCTGTTAGATGTTTTTTAATAATTTTCATTGGGTCTGCTAAAATGCTGAAGCTAATTACTTATAATTTCACATCAATTTACTAATTTGAAAGCCAACAGGATGTCCCCTGCCATAAATACGCCAGGATTTGCTTTTAATGGCCTCAACCCAGCTGGCTGTTTTGGGGTCCAATCATGCCTCATCCAAGCTTCAAATGTTTATTTGTGTAGGTTCTCATCAAAATTGAACATTGTTGATAACCAGAACATTTTTTTCAGGAAAGTAGGAAGCATTTGTATCAAGTACAGGTTGTCCTATAGTCTCTTTTCCTTAAAAGTGAGCATGAAAAATAGGATAAATCCAAGCAAAGTGTTTGTATATATAAAGCCATACTTAAAACATCTATAAAACTCTAGAGAAACAGGAAATTGCTGTGATTCATTTGCATTTCATACTGCAGTGTATTAATATCAGAGGCAGTTTGGATTAAATTTGAATGATATGGATATGCTACTTATTCTCAAGCCAAAGACTTCCAACAAAGTTAGCCAAGACAAAAAATAAATGTTTAGTTTTAATATTAAATCATGTTATACTTTTTTTCAAATATTTTTATTATTTTTGGGGAAAAAAGACATTACAAACAAACATTAAGAGACCAAACAAAACACATCACATGAAAATGAGCTACAATTGCTCCACTCAAAAGTAGAAGTCTTCTTAATACAAAAAGGGAAAACTAATTATAGGTTAGATCAATCCAGAGAAGTAAATTCCACTATAAAACATCACTACATAACTTATTATTTCTAATAAGTTTAACTAACATCCTTAAACATTTTTTTTATTCCACCAGATATAAACCATCTGCCAAATGTTATAAAATTCAGATTCTTCTTGGTTATTTAACCGCCTCGTCATCATATCTAACTCTGCACATTCAATAATTTTCCTAAGTACCTCTTCTTCTTTTGGTGTTTCCATTTCTTTCCATCTTTGTGCAAAAATAATCCTAGCAGCTACTAAAATATGAATTATTAAGTAATATATTTCTTTTTTATATTTATTATTTGCAATGCCTAATAGAAAAAATTCTGGTGTCTTCCTAATTTCTTGTTGCGTAATTTCTCTTAACCATCTTTCCACCATATTCCAATAATTCTTTGCTTTGGGGCAAGTCCACCATAAATGGTAATATGTACCTATTTCTTTTTTACACTTCCAACAATTAGGTAATTTACTTGGGAAAATTTTCAAAATTCTATTAAGTGGCAAATGCCATCTATAAAACATCTTAATTTGATTTTCTTTGAAAGAAACTGATTTGGTTATTTTCCAATTGTGTGTCCAGACCTTTTCCCAAGTGTTTAAATCTATTTCTATACCTAAGTTTCTACACCAATTAATCATATAGAAACATAGAAGTCTGACGGCAGAAAAAGACCTCATGGTCCATCTAATCATATTATCCTTTAAAATCCAACCTACAGTCTTACAACTAATTAAGTATTTATAAACTTTCCCAATCAATTTTCCTTGGTTTTTAGTTAATAATTTCCCTAAAATATTATTATCTTTTCTAAATATATATGTTCTTACATCTTTTTGAAATCTGGACTTAATGTGTGCGTATTGCCACCAATCCATTACCACTCCTGTTTCCAGTAGTTCTTGTCTCTTTTTATACAGTTCCTCAACCATCCTTTTAAAAAGTTATAATTTAGCAAATCAACTTTTGGAAAGAGTCTAGGAACTACAAATATATTAGTGGGTCATTTTCCCTCCCTGGAACTACAGGTTCTGTCTCTGTATAGCACAGTTTTTCAACCTCAGCAACTTTAAGAATGTGGACTTCAACTTCCAGAATTCCCAAGCCACCATGGTACATTTTGAGAATTGAAATCAACTCCTCTTAAAGTTGCTTGAGGCTGAGAAAGACTGCACCATATTAAAGATTTACTTTGGTATGGACTGTGGCACTTACTACCGTGCTGCAGAACTGAACTATAGAACTTGAGCATAAGACCATAGTTCTTTTTGCCATTGAAAATTAGTCCAGAAAATTCTTGGTTTAGGCAATTCAGTGACATTAGAATGAGAATCTATTTCTATCATCTGATATAAAATGTTCATACCAAATCAAGCCCACAGGGTTACTTTCTATTGTCTTGCACCATTGAAACTGACTTTTAAAATTCTTATTACTTAAATGCTATGTATTTTATGTCTGCTTTTATGCCTGACATATGTACAGGTGCAGGTATTCACTGGAACCTACATTAGCTGCTTCCTCAATTACAATAAAAAAATACAATGGACAAGTCTATCACTATAAACCTGTCTGATATGTTCATTGTATTTCTTATAAATGATTCAACCTAAACCTTTGGTAAGGATGAATTTGAACATTATTTCCTATAACTTTATTTTAAGAAGGAGGGGGCAACCCGACTCTGTTCAGCATGCCACTACAAAGTTTCAGATCCCCTTCCCGTTCTTCTTGCCCCTATGGACGGAGACAGCCAAGGTGGTGGAATCCGCAATCCTCATTGCTGGAAGAAGTGGCAGCGATGCATCATCTCCCTTGCCTGCCTCGCATCGGATGTTCAAGTGCACCATCCACCCATGCCGCACCTGCCTTCGATCAGCGTTGCCCTGGGAAAGGCAAAATTCCTTTGCGGAGCTTTTCCTGCGAGGAAATTGCCCCAGCGCAACCTTCACTTGCAGTTCAATTCCTGGGCAACTTTTCCAATTGAGCAACTGAGTCCTTTCATCAACCCCACCCTTCACCCCGCTGGGAGAGCACAGCTGTTCAGTCGCTCATCTGTTCAGTCGCTTGGCATTTTCTTGCTTCCATGCTTGCACAGAATCAAGGAAATATTGAGATTGGCAAAATGAGACACTGTGGATATGCCAGGAAGCTGAAGGCCCCGCACAAATGCACCTGCACTCCCCCACACAAACTGGAGTGTTCCAGTAGGGCCGCGAATGGCTGCCCTTTGCTGTTCCTACCCTCAAAATGACACTACAGAATATTGCATACCAGAAGACACAAGAACAGGGTTTTTTCCTGAATGCTATCACTACTGAACACATAATTCCCTCAGCACTGTTCAACTATTTACTAAGTCTGCACTACTATTAATCTTCTCATCGTTCCCAAAACCATTTCCTCCCACTTTTGACAGTAAGTCTGTAACTTTGTTACTTGTGTCCTTATAATTTCTATTGACCTGTTCCTAATATGATTTGATTGCTTATTTGTACCTGGACTATCATTAAGTGTTGTACTTATGATTTTTGATGAACCTATCTTTTCTTTTATGTACACTGATAACATATGCACCAAGGATATATTACTTGTGTGTCCAATCACACTTGGCCAATAGATATTCTATTCTATTCTATTCTATTCTATTCTATTCTATTCTATTCTATTGATTCCTCATTATATCACAGTCCAGAAATAGTTTCAGTTAGAAGACTTTCTCTGTTCTTTCTTCCATATAATAAATATAATGTACAATGAATCAAGACAAGAGCTTTCATTTAATGTTTGTAAAAAAAAAGTGATACAAAAGGATAACAAATAATAGAAAATTGACCACAATCTACTTAGCATCTATCACTGCTAATATTTGTTAAGCATAGAAAAAGTGTTAAAAATCCAGGAAAATAAGTAATTTTGTGCCTAAATAAATTTCAATGTATTCTATGCTTAAAGAAAAAAAATATTTTATTGGTTGTTTCTTGAACAGGTGATTATTAGTTATTTAGTATTTAAATTTCCTAAGGTTCCAAGCTAACTATTTTTTTTCTGAAGGAACAGATACTTTAAAAAGAATGGCTCTCCAGACAATGTTATTTCTACCATCATCAAAACATAAAAGTGTGGCAGAAAAATCATATCATAGACCCATAAGGGAATGCTTAGGTCATTGACCCCAACTTCTTCTTTTTAGTTCAGGAATACAAATTAAATATCCTTAACTGATAGATAACTAACTTATGCTTCAAAACATTCAGTAAAAGAGAGTCTTCTGTTTCTCTGGGTAAATGGTTGAACTGTTCAACTGCTCTTAGTTTTACAATTTTTTTCCCTCTAACATTCAGTCAGAATCTGTCTTATAACTTAAGTCCATTATTCTCTGTGCCAATCTTTAAGAAGTAGTATCTTCTTCTGTGGGATATCATTTCAATATCCTACTGAATAACTACTTAAAATATATATCCTATTTTAAAAGTGCTATTATATTTTCCACCTTATCAATTCAGATTTTCCATTTTGAGGTTGAGCATACAAACACAGACTCTCTTTATAACACTTGGTTTTAAATTCCCTAATAATCCTCATTGTTTTTTGGTGCACTTATTCCAGTTTTCTCAATACTTCTTAAAGGGTTCTTCCTCAAACTGTAGAATATTTGAGGTACAATCCTGTAGTAGATTCAAGGGTGGGCAGTAGGCAGGACGGGGTGGAACACAGTTCCACCAGTGGAAATTTATTTATTTATTTAATGGATTTGTATGCCGCCCCTCTCTGAGAACTCGGGGTGGCTCACAACATAAAGGAAGCTGTGTACCCAGCTCTAGCTGACCATCCCACCCTCCCATCATCCTCCTCCTCTTCGGAAAGCAGCAGGGAGACCAGCACTGGCAGGAGTTGCAAGGGGCCCATTTCCTTTCCCATCTTTTCTCAACAGCTAATTGGCACCCGTTCACCTGGCTACCCAGTCTGAGGCAGGGAGTGACCCAGATAGGAGACCATAGGAAACGTGAAGCTAATTGTCACCCCAGAGAGTGACACTGGTGAGGTTGTAAGTCGAGAACTTAACAGTTCACTGGGGAGGAGTGGCTTGTCGGCCATGTAACCAGGTGGGAGTGGCTTGAACGATCATCATTGTTCAAGCCACTCCCACCTGGTTACATGGCTGGCAAGTCACTCCTCCCCAGTCACATGATCATCAAGCCACACCCACAAAACAAGCCACACCCACAGTGTGGCAGTAAAATCTTTGCCTGCACATTACTGCGTAGATCCCACCCACCCCAAATAAAAGTAGTTTACATCACGAAAGCGTGAGAAAAAGGCACAAAATTTAAATATTTATTTAATTATAAATAAGACTTGTATTTGAAACATAGCAGTGGGCTCTTTTTTTCTCATGAAGGGTTTCTAACCTTATTACAAACTCTCCAGTATTTTGTATTTTGACTGATTCTCAAGTAAATCTTGTGTATCAGCAGCAAGTATTTTTTTTTAATTTGGTAGAAAACCAACTCTTAAGATTTGTATCCATCAAGTTCGGCACTAAGTCAGAGAAGCTTTGCTTGGTTTCTATACTTAATCTTTTTTGAAAATCAAAATATGGATTGCAACCTTGATCATTTGTGGCATTTGACAGCGTATAAGATGAAATGTTTCCAAACTACCTTGGAATTGATTGAATAGGATTGTCTCTTTTTTGTGATTCTGATTGGTCCAATTGTGAAGAATAAATCTGTGTGAAATCTATTCTATTGTACCGAATGTAGGGAACATTACACTGTTTTGTTTTATTTCCTTTTTAATGGATGTAATCAACTATGTACAGTTATAATCAACTCTGACTCTGGCATTAAAATCTCCCAAGAAAAATAGTGAACCCCCCCCCCCCCCCCATGTCCATACTGCTCCCAACCTGCTGGTCTTCTGAAAGGCTACAAAGACCTGGCTTTGCCGGCAGGCCTGTGGGCCATAAACTGTCATCTGTCGTGGCCAAATTATATTGAATGTTATGTATGTGTGTCACTTGATTGATTGAGTTATGTTTTTTTTTTTTAATTGGGATTATACTTTTAGGGATTTTTCATATTTGACTTCTTTTTTAATGCATTTATATTTCTATAATGTTGCAAGCCACCCTGAGTCCTTCAGGACTGGGTGGCATAGAAGTTGAATTAATTAAATAAGTAAGTAAGTAAGTAAGTAAGTAAGTAAGTAAGTAAGTAAGTAAGTAAGTAAGTAAGTAAGTAAGTAAGTAAGTAAATGGATAGATAGATAGATAGATAGATAGATAGATAGATAGATAGATAGATAGATAGATAGATAAATAAATAAATAAAATTCTCAGCGACTTTCTTGATAGTGGTGACCAGATCATTGTACAATTGATCTTTAGATTCCACTGACGATGATAAAGTTGATGCATATGTTCTAATAAGAGTGATTGGTCCTGCCAGCAAGTGGAACTGTAAGGACAGAATCCTCTCACTCCCTACGATAGGTGGAGTGATGAATCCTGGTAGGTGTTTTTTGACCGTATACTGTCAAGAACTGCTTCCGGGATTCCAACTGAAAACTTTTCCAATAACGGAAAATTAAAATGCATTGAAGTACATTAAAATAGTACTTCTATTAATATATTTAATGCATCTGCCTTTTGTTTAATGTAAGTAGGGAATTTTAGTTTGTGCAGAATATTACTTTTCCTTCCCTTTAAAAAAATGAAATTATATTGTATAAAATACATCAGCTTTAGCTGTCATTTAATAATATTTCCTATTTATGCTTTTATTTAATTAATACTGTATAAAACATTGATTTATTCTACTTAGGCATTGATGTTTTTATCCCAGATAATTATTAACAATTTTTGAACTGTGCTGTTTATGATATAATTTTCCCACCTTCTGTCACATTTTTAATTATTAACCCAATTATTATTTTAGTTATTACTATCTATCTACCCCTGTGAGGAAGATGGGCAGTTTCAAAATGTAATTTGTAAATAATTAAAAATATGATACCTAACTATGAATAACTTATTAGTTTAGTATTTTTAAAAAGAAAACAAGTTATGGATTTGGGCCAAGCACACATACATAAATAAAACAACTCAGACAGTATTTATTTCTATATAACCTTTTCTGTTCAGTGTACTATATTTGTCCATTTGTTAATTTTTTAAAAAGGAATGATCAATAAATCTATTGATGACATTTTAGATTTTCAGCAAAACAAAATTAGAGCAAAGAAACCCCCTCCCCCATAATTTATCATACAATCCAAGTTAATGGGGCACTGCAAGATGCTAAAAGTACTGCCAGTTCTTCAGCTGATAAAATGCAAATGTAGAACTAGAAATATTTGTCCATTCTGTCTCTCCTCCATATTTTTCCCCATTTTCTTACCTCTTTTTTGAAAGTGAAATGATGCAATCAACACAAAATAGCTTTAATATGCACCATATTTCTGTGATGTTAGTTGATGTTAGTTGCAAAGTCATATCCAATCTATTGCCACACCATGGACAATGTTGCTCCGGGCCTTCCTGTCTTCTATCACCCTCTGGAGTCCATTAAGCTCACATCTACTCCTTCGGTGACCCCATCCAGTTACCTTATTCTCTGTTGTCCCCTTCTTATTTTGCCCTCAATCTTTCTCAACACTAAGCTCTTCTCCAGTGAGTCCTTCCTTCTCATGGGTAGCCAAAGTATTTGAGTTTTATCTTCAGGATCTGGCCTTCTAAAGAGCAATCAGGGCTGTCTCCTCTAGGACTGACCGATTTGATCACCTTGCAGTCCAAGGGACTCACAGAAGTCTTCTCCAACATAATAGTTCAAAGGACTCAATTCTTTGGTGCTCACAGCCTTTCTTATGGTCCAACTTTCACAGACATACATTGCAACTGGAAAACCCATAGCTTTGTTAGCAGGGTGATGCTTAGCATCTTTAAAAATTACTGAGGGAATCTCCTAAAGTCCTACACTTCCATCATGACATCTTCAAATTTTCCTGAGGTGCAAAGAAGGGAAAGTTATAATGTCTGTGAAAAAGTAGGAATACAAATTATAGTACTTATGAAGAACTGATGATGGTGGTAATGATACTCTTTTTATCATTTTTGTATTTAAAAGCAGAAGTATGAAATTGTGGATGTAGGTCTGAATACCACTGCAAAAAAAAGAAAGTAAGTAAGTAGGGAGGGAGGGAGGGAGGAAAGAAGGAAGGAAGGAAGGAAGGAATGAAGGAAGGAAGGAAGGAAGGAAGGAAGGAAGGAAGGAAGGAAGTCTCATGTAGTGTTTCATAGACTAACATTCTGGAACATATTTTGTGACAGTCATAAGAAATGTAGTAAATTGCAAAACATTTCTTCCTTTCCAATACATTGAAGGAAATCTCTGCTGAATCTGATATCTTTCTGTGAAGTGAAGGCAACTTTACAGGTAATTCTGTATGAATAGAAAAGGGAAACATTCAAAAGATCAGAGATGACAAAGATCAGAAAATTTCTGCTACTATTAATTGTTGTTCATCAAAAATCCTTAAGCAATTGCTTAAATATAGGTTTAAAAATTGTGGCACACTTTTTTTTTTACATCGATACCTTATAGGAACATTGTAGGCAAAGTTGGTTAAGAGTGGGAAGAAGCAGCATAATGTCCATTACAGTCCAAACAAATAATCTCTTTCAGCATGATTGCAGTATTATTTAACAAATATGCCTCCTACCTATGGAACTAAAATGTTCAAGTCCAAAAAACCCCCAAAATGTACTGTCAAATAATTCAATTAGTTAGGCTAGCCATCTATCACTGGAGTTCTGTGATTAAAATGTCCCCAGTTATCAACTCTATCATCCATTAGTCAAAGGTAAGATCCATTTCAGCAGAACATTATCATCAAAATGAGGTGCCGCAAATTTGATTAATCAGGTCCTAATTACCTAAGACTGACACAGAACATTTTAATACATTGCATGAATGTGTTAGAGGATAGAAATAATAAAGAGAAAGCAAGCATATACACTATTCCTCAGATTTCAATGCTGACATTATTAATTTTTAGTGTGTTGTTTAAACAAGATGTTATTAACCTTTTCTTGGCATTCCATCTAAAAAGAGCCTTTACACCCAAAATACTTTCTTACTTCGATAGCAAGAAGTTTGTCAGATGAGATGTTTCTGCAAATAAAACTTTAAAATATAATTAATGATACATTTTATCAGTCATAAAATAAACACAAAAAGGTCAATTGGCAAAAGAAATAAACTGGTAGTTGTGATGTCCAATTAAACATATAGAAATGAACACTTTATAACTTGAGCAATCACAGATTAGAACTGTACAGAATTTCTAAAATCATCAGATACAAAAGGATACTTGTTTTTTCTTAAATTCAGTTAGCACAAGATACTAATGCTTTTCCACTGAGTATTTTTCTCTGCTATTTTGTCATATTTGTTTCTTCTGTTTTCTAACAGTGCCTGTCCTTCAGATTAGGGTCATAATGAATTCAGTTGATCAAGGACTTTGAAAATAATAAGATGAAATCATATATTGCACAACTATAGGTAATTTTTGACTTACAACCCCAGTTGGGACTGGAATTATGTAATCACAGTCATGGATCAAGTAACCTGCATGACTAAACCTGATTTTTTTTTTTCAATCATCATTGTGACTGTTATTAGGCAAATCAGCTGGTCATCAAGCAAATCTAGTCTCCTGGTAAAAGCACTGCACATTATAGTCATATGATCACAGGACACTGCATCTGAGCCAGGGGTGGGCTACTGCCCGGACCAGGGAGGGAGGGAGTGCAGTGGGGTAGCGATAATGGAGCTCCACCCCAGAGCACCGAATTTGCACTGAAAGATGTCGAAATAAAATGCATAAGCCACGCCCACAGTGTGGTAGTAAAAATTTTGGTAGCCCTTCACTAAACTGAGCATAAATGAAAGCTAGTTGCCAAGTATCCAAAATGTAGCCATCTGACTGAAGTTGGCAGGGAGCATGATATTTTATAGACTGAAAGTGTTTTGTGGACTGTAAAGCATGATTTCTGAGATTGCCATAAATTAAGTTATTAAACAAGTATTTGTTAGATGAGGACATCTTGTATTTGGTCAGATTTATCACTATGTCTATGTCACTAAAAGTAAAAGTTAATTGAAAATAAAAGCATTGCTTTCTAAAATATCTATCTGCACATAATTCCACTCAATTAGATGAGTGTCATTCTACATTATTATTATTATTATTATAATTATTATTATTATTGTTGTTGTTGTTGTAATAATAATTACTATTATTATTATTACCAAAAACCTGTTTTGTTTTATGCATTTTGGCAGATACAGTGCTTTTCATCCATGAAAAACAAATTGGCCTCACTGAAATTTTCTCTGACACATCTGTTAAAGTTGTAGAAACATTGGATATCTTTGCATCTGTCAATTAAAGGCCTATATTCAAGGTATGTGAAATGTTTGAAATATTATCTCTGAAATAATAACATTGTATACTCTGTCTCATTTGAGGAATTCAAGGTGACTTACTTGGAGATCTTCTTTGAATTTAACACCACAGAAATAACCCTGCCAAGAATGATGGTGTATTTTAAATTATGCATTCTGCTACTTCTCATTTACTGACTACCTCTGTTAATGACCAAATGATAGTTTTTTAAAAAATGATTTTCTAACCAGTGCACATATTTATGACCAATGTTTTGTACCTAACAATAAAATTCTTCAGAAATATTTAAAAGTTTAGTCATTTTCAGACAGCCATTTGGGGGAGTTGAAAAAGATTAATCAACTAATTAAGGTCAAGATTTTTAGAGTAGTTCAAGTGATCTAGACTGCATTCTCTCTGTGTCTCTGTCTCTCTGTGTCTCTCATTCTCTGTCACATACTCACTTAGTGACCATTCTAGATGAGGAGAGGGTATTAGACCCAGTGATTGCAATTTTTTTTTTGCTTGAGTGCCAAACAGGTGTGCATGCACATAATAGCGTGCATGCACTTGCCCACACTCATAATGCAATGCCCTTCTCCACGCACATGCACGCTCAACTCCCCACCATCCTCTTCACACACACACATCTGCCTACTTCACGGATGTCAAATTTGCAGCATCATGTTGCTGTCAGATGATGTTTTGTGAAATTTTTCCCATTTGCAGAGTTGGGTCAGTGTGGTCTGCATCAGATACATCTGTCCCCAAGGCTGCCAGTTTGACATCCCTGGCCCTGTTTATGTTGAAATAAACATAGAGATCTTACTTTTAAATCCCACTCTTCCATTCTTTCTATTAAAAATATTCCTGGGATTTAAAAGCATTCCTGTTGAATCTCAATGACAAAGATATAGGACTGATTTATCATTGTTATCAGCACATATATACAGTGATACCTCATCTTACAGACTTAATTGGTTCCGGGATGAGGTTCTTAAGGTGAAAAGTTTGTAAGATGAAACAATGTTTCCCATTGGAATCAATGGAAAAGCAATTAATGCGTGCAAGCCCAAAATTTACCCCTTTTGCCAGCCGAAGCACCCGTTTTTGCACTGCTGGGATTCCCCTGAGGGTCCCCTCCATGGGAAACCCCACCTCCGGACTTCTGTGTTTTTGCAATGCTATAGGGGAATCCCAGCACGGGAATCCCAGCATTGCAAAAATGAGCACTTCACTGGCAACGGAAGTCCGGAGGTGGGGTTTCCCAGCGAAGGGAGCATCAGTGAAATCGCTGCATCACAAAAACACCCAAGTCCTCGAAACCCCACCTCCAGACCTCTGTGTTTTTGTGATGTTGCGATTTCATTGAGGCTCCCCTCGCTGGGAAAACCCACCTCCGGACTTCAGTTTCCAGCGAAGCGCCCGTTTTTTGCGCTGTTGGGATTCCCCTGCAGCATCACAAAAACATGGAAGTCTGGAAGTGGTGTTTCCCATGGAGTGGAGCCTCGGGGGAATCCCAGCAGCGCAAAAACGAGCGCTTCCCAGCAGTGATGGTGGGTTTGTAAGGTGAAAATAGTTCGTAAGAAGAGGCAAAAAAAATCTTAAACCCTGGGTTTGTATCTTGAAAAGTTTGTATTATGAGGCATTTGTAAGACAAGGTATCACTGTACTTTTTCAATTTCCCAGTCCATCCAGGAACTTTCTATTGTTCTGTTCAGCTTTTAGGTTTCCTCCCATTTTAAATTTAATTTTACTGTCCATGAGTATTATATTATGTCTTTTTAAATTAAAATGAAATAAGCTGTATATCTAATGATGTATTAACATTCCATGATTTAGGGATATTTTACAACATATTCCAAAACTAGGCTGGTACATTTATATATTTTTAGTCATTTTCAGTCTGTATATTGTGCTGTTTCATTAAAAAGTACAAGTACAATAAAATGCCACCAAGGCAAGTACAATAAAGTGTCACCATATGCTAACTAAACACTTTTCTTAGCTTAGTGCCTGAAGAGAACTATAATAGTTGCAAAGGTAAATATTATTTAATTTCTAAGCAGAATTCCATATATTTGAATTTAAAGGGAGGAGACTTGAAATAGAAGGGAAAGCTAGCAAGTTCAATTGATATACATATTTCCCTTCATTCTTCAGTGGGTTGATTGAGGCTAACAATAATGAGAGAGAGAGAGAGAGGGAGGGAGGGAGGGAGGGAGAGGGAGAGGGAGAGAAGAAGGAAAGTATAGTGTGGTGTATGATCAAGTACTCTTTCTGATTAAACTTAAAATACTATCTGTATCGTGAAATTAATTTACAATTATAGAATAGAATAGAATAGAATTTTTATTGGCCAAATGTGATTGGACACACAAGGAATTTGTCTTGGTGCATATGCTCTCAGCGTACATAAAATAAAATATACATTTGTCAAGAATCATGTGGTACAACACTTAATGATTGTCATAGGGGTCAAATAAGCAATGAAGAAGCAATATTAATAAAAATGTTTATAATATGTTTATAATTATATGATTTAATATTATTTATGATAACATCAAATGTTATTTCAAGGGGGGAAATCTATAGGATTGGAATAAAGGAGCATTCTACTATTTCTATGTAGCTGAGATAATAAAAAATAATCTTTCTCAGAAAGTTCCACATTGACCAATTATATCTCTTTCCCTATCCTCCCAATACACACAAAAAGTATCTCCAAATTTAAAACATTTCATCACGCTACTGTCTAATATACTATCATTCTCCAATTTTAAATTTAAATTTACTGTCCATGGGTATTATATTATGCCTTTTTAAATTAAAGTGAAATAAGCTCTATATCTAACTCTGTATTAACATTTCACGGTTTAGGGATATTTTATAACATATTCACAAACTAGGCTTGTACTTGTATTTATAGTCATTTTCAGTCTGTATATTGTGTTGTTTCATTAAAAAAAGAAGCTTGAACTTCTAACAAAATTAAATGGTTTTCAAAGGAAGTGAAAAATCAAGCAATACTCCATCTTAACTGACACAAAGGTAAATGCTATATTGATATGCATTATTTTCTCTCCTTTCTGGGAAGAAAGGATACATTATAGAATGTTCTATATGCCATTGTAGTTTTATGTACCTCTATCTTCTCTCTTCTCTCTGGGTAGTATGCCATGTTAATCACATACATTTCCATTTCCATTAAAGAAATGTTTGTTTCTCCTTCACTTCAACAGCTGATTATTACGTCTACAATCTATCTACATAAGTGTTAGGAGTTCCAAATGACTGTCTTTTCTCTACACGTATCATCTTTTCCCCCTTTCTCCTTTCATTTTGGCAGTGAGTGGTGATGCTTTTGATTAGAACAATCTGGCGTGTCAAAGTATACCTTAAAGCCAGGATTGAGCAAATAATTAAAGAAAGACATAAAAAACATTTCAACACTGATAATGGTTCTGGCAGAAAATGATGGACAGCATCTGGTTTCTAATCAAAGGCCTGTGTCAAAATCTCTGGAGAATGATTGAAAAAATGGATAAAGCAGGCTTCTTACTTTATTGTGTCACATTAACTAAAGTAAGCATGGTGGCTACTTCAACCAGACAAAATGAAAATTGCCTTTTCTATTTTTTTATATAGAAATTATATATTGGGATGAAACGTGACTGTGCGAGATATTAGAGGAGATGGTGCTCCTATAAAGTACAGATTAATTAGCATAGCTCAGATTGAATAGCAAAACATAGTTAGAAGGGATCTTAGAGTTCTAGTTCAACTATCTGCTCAGACAGAAAACCAGTGATGGCAAACCTACGGCATGTGTGCCACATGCAGCACATGTAACCATATCTGCTAGCAGGCGAGTTGTTGCCTAACTCAGCTCCAGCGCACATGTGCATGCTGTCCAGTTAATTTTTGGCTCACACAGAAGCTCTGGGAGGGTGTCTTTATCCTCTGGAGGACCTCCAGGGGGGGACAGGGAGGCCATTTTGTGGCCATTGTTAATGGCGAGTATTCTGAGCAGAGACTGGTTACAAGTGGTGTGCAACAAGGGTCTGTTCTGGGTCCTATTCTTTTTAATATATTTGTGAGTGACATAGGGGAAGGTTTGGTAGGAAAGGTTTTCCTATTTGCCGATGACTCTAAAGTATGCAATAGGGTTGATATTCCTGGAGGCGTCCGCAATGTGGTAAATGATTTAGCTTTACTAGATAAATGGTCAAAGCAATGGAAACTGCAGTTTAATGTTTCCAAATGTAAAAAAATGAACTTGGGCAAAAGGAATCCTCAATCTGAGTATTGTATTGGCAGTTCTGTTTTAGCAAAAACTTCAGAAGAGATGGTTTTAGGGGTAGTGATTTCTGACAGTCTCAAAATGGGTGAACAGTGTGGTCGGGCGGTAGGAAAAGCAAGTAGGATGCTTGGCTGCATAGCTAGAGGTACAACAAGCAAGAAGAGGGAGATTGTGGTCCCGCTATATAGAGCGCTGGTGAGACCACATTTGGAATACTGTGTTCAGTTCTGGAGACCTCACCTACAAAAAGATATTGACAAAATTGAATGGGTCCAAAGATGGGTTACAAGAATGGTGGAAGGTCTTAAGCATAAAACTTATCAGGAAAGACTTCATGAACTCATAGTCGGCATAGTCTGGAGGACAGAAGGAAAATGGGGACATGATCAAAACATTTAAATATGTTAAAGGGTTAAATAAGGTTCAGGAGGTAAGTGTTTTTAATAGGAAGGTGAACACAAGAACAAGGGGACACAATCTGAGGTTAGTTGGGGGGGGGGAAATCAAAAGCAACATGAGAAAATATTATTTTACTGAAAGAGTAGTAGATTCTTGGAACAAACCTCCAGCAAACATGGTTGGTAAATCCACAGTAACTGAATTTAAATATGCCTGGGATAAACATATATCTATCCTAAGATAAAATACAAAAAATAGTATAAGGGCAGATTAGATGGACCATGAGGTCTTTTTCTGCTGTCAATCTTTTATGTTTCTATGTTTCTATTTTCACCCTCCCCAGACTCCAGGGAAGCCTTTCCACCGGAAGTCAGGAAACGAGGAAGTAGAGGAGGTGGGTTGTGCACAGGGGCAGGGCAGCAAGGAGTTCACGTGCACATGCACAGAAAGATGGGGTACATGATAGTGTGTGCATGTGCATGCTTTTGGCACACAAGGGAAAAATGTTTGCCATCATTGCCCTATACCATTTCAGACAAATGGTTGTCCAATATCTTCTTTAAAACCTCCAGCATTGGAGAACCACCAATTTCTGGATTCCACTGATTATCAGGGAATTTATCATTGGTTCTTGGTTAGTTCTGTCCTTGATTAGAAATACACCAAATATAATAATACAAATTAAAATGTTTAAATGTATACCTGCAGGCCAGGCTGGTCATGCCCACCTCTGTTTTAGCGAATGGGGAAAATTGTGATACATCATGTGATGTCATGACACTGTGAATTTGACATCTCTGATGTATACAGTATTGAGATATGACTATAGGTTGCCCTCTAACTTTATAATATTCTCATATAAATAACATAGTATAAGCTTTCTTGAAGTATATTAGAGCAATAGCAAAGTGTTATATTATTCAATGAAAAAAATAGCAGGATCTTGAAATTTCCCATTTGTCAAGTCACACTAGAACAACTGTTTCAATAAGTAAGATATGTAACTAAAAGAGAATCTAATGAGGCAGGCAAGGATCCACCTATAAAAAACTCAATGTCTATTTCTGAAACGTCGGGTTGCTATAATGATGAGACCAGATAGTTTATCCTTTTCGTCTGCAAATAATCATAAGACTGGAAAGGCATATAAGGGAACAGTAAGCTGTAAAGTTACTCGAGAATCACTTTCATCAGGCTCTAAGGTTTAAGATGTGCCCAAACACTTTATCTCAGAAACCCCTTTTATATTTTCTATTTAATTTATGCACAAAGGACTTAGAATGGACAAATTGAAATGGTCTGGAGCAGAAAAGAGCAGAAAATCAAATGATTCTATTAGCAGCTATTATAACAATTACTACCAACCTGCCTTCCACTGAAGACCTGTAACCTGCATGAGTTAAAAATAGGGCGGTGAAAATGTTTACAGACCCCTTGCATCCTGGACATAAATTATTTCAACTCCTACCCTCAAAACAATGCCATAGAACAGGGGTCCCCAATCTTTTAGACCTCAGGAACCACTAAATTCATAATTTTAAATTCCTCAGACCACTAATATGAGGTGTCTAATAACATGGCTAGGTGGTTATATGACTGGGTGGGCGTGGCCAACTTGATGTCAAGGGGCACCTTTCTGGCCTGTACTCACCCCTTCCATCCCATCAACTCCTCCCCTACCCGCCCCATCTCCTTAGGACCCCAATAGGACACAGTGGATGTAGCTAAACAGCCACCATAAGAAAGAGTTAGAAAAACAGTTGGCCCTGTTCAATTTGGATCTGACTGAGAAGGAGGTTCAGCAGAAGTACCCTACTGAGGACTACGGACATAGGCTTTCCAAACAGAGGGAAGATCTGCAGGAGTGCAAGGCCAGATACTGGCACCTGGAAGTTCAGTGGTCAGCTAATTCCAGGCCATGATGCAGTCCCACTGGGACAAGGCCCTCTGGATCTTTGCTACCAGCAGTGTTTAGCTCCAGCCTTCTCCCAAAGTCCTGCACAAGGAGGCCAAAGTAAATCCAAGTTGGATTTTCTGCCCCCCTCTGACCCACACAAAAAGACTTCATTGCATGTAAATGTCCAATGATACTTCACCAGAAGAGCCCTTCACTCCACCACTTGAAACAGAATACCCTACGAAATTAAATTTACAATCCTGGGTCTAGAAAACCTAGAACTACGACGCTTTAAACATGATCTAAGTATTGCCCACAAGATCAAATGCTGCAACATCCTGACTGTCAACGACTACTTCAGCTTCAACCGCAATAACACAAGAGCAAGCAACAGGTTTAAACTTAATATCAACCGCTCCAAACTTGACTGTAAAAATATGACTTTAACAATCGAGTTGTCAACGCGTGGATTCCGTGGTGTCAATCCCCAACCCCCAACATTTTCCTCTTAGGCTATCCACGATTGACCTCACCAGGTTCCTTAGAGGTCAGTAAGTGACGAGCATAAGTGCATTAGTGTGCCTTCCATCCCCTGTCCAATTGTCTCGCCTATATTTTATATATCTTTTCTTCCATTCATATATCTTTTCCTCTATTCTTCATTGACGTATTCTATTCTAATATTTTTCTCCTATCCTTTACCTGATATTTACTACTACATGTTTTATTCTCTTTAACTTTCAATTTGTATTGGACTAAACAAACAAACAAACAAACAAATAAATAAATATGTATCTTGCCCAGGGGTTGTACTTTGAGGACCCCTGATTTACTGCAATATAAAAAATGCAAATAATTTTTCTGTGGACCACCCAATTTTTCTTGTGAACTAGCAGTGGTGCATGGACCACCATTTGGTGACCACTGCTGAAGAGCACTGCACACCAAGACAACTAGAACAGGGTTTTTCCCCCTGAATGCCATCACTCTGCTAAACAAACAATTCCCTCACCACTGTCAAACTATTTACTAAGGCTGCATTACTATTACTATTAGTGTTCTCATAATTCCTATCACTCATCTCCTCCCACTTATGACTGTAACTTGTTGCTTGTATCCTTACAACTTTTATTAATATACCTCATGATTCTTTACAAATGTATCTTTTCTTTCATGTACACTGATATGCACCAAAGACAAATCCCTTCTGCATCCAATCACACTTGACTAATAAAGAATTCTATTCTATTCTATAGAAACTGAAATCATCTGATATATTGGGCTCCAATTCTGCTTCCAGGATTGTGCAGAGAAGTGTTCTGCTTTGGTGAAGTTTCAGATGAAAGTCCCTTTTGAAGGCTTATAGAGCAAAACAATCATGTTGGTTTCACTTTTTATTGCTTCAGAGTTTGCACTGTGTCAGAAGTCTGAAAGGAGACTTGTACCTGTACATTCAGACTGATCAGCTTTGATATGATAGTACCACAGCACTAGCTGAAGTTTTCCAGCCTGAACTCCCTATGGACTATTTCCTAAACATTTTGGTCCCTGCTACATTGAAGATGCCATTTGATTCATCCCAACCACTATCACCAGTAAACTAGATGTGGTTCATAATGTTGGCAGGAAATGTTGCCAATTTTGCTTCATAGAGACAAATCCATATCACATAGTACAGGCCTAAACTTTAATCATGATTGCTTTCTTTTTTTCTTTTTTTTTTAAATATACTTTATTTACAAATATAATAAAAAGGAAGGAGGGAATAGGGGGAGGGGGACAAAACAAAAAGTCTGGGGTGGGGGAGAGTGGGGAAAGGAGGGGGGAGTACAAAGTCAAATCATTTATAGTAACACTGTAATACATATGAATTATATTGCACGAATTTCTTAAAAAGAGTATAGTGTTTCTTAATTTCTTAATCATTATATGTATATATATTTTTAACACAAATATCATATTTCTTAGTGTCTATAAACGTTAAAGTTATAGTAGTAAAAGGGGAAGAGGGAAAAGAGAAAGAAAAAGAGAGAAAGAAAAAATCTGCGTTTAGCGCAGACGTTTTTAGGGACGACTTTTGTTTAAAAGTAGTGTGGGGAGTATAGAAGTAATATAATGAGTATGTGTAAAGGTTAGTTGTTTTAGAGAAGGTTGATAGTCTTATGGTGTATGTTGGATTGGTTGAAAGACAGATAAAAAGAGATTTGGTATAATTTTTATTGCAAATTTAATTGGTTTTTGGTGCTCCGTTTTTAATTTGTTTTAATATTGGCTTGAGTGCTCGAGGTACTTTTAATGGTGTAATGGAGTAAGAATTTTACAATAAGTAGTTTTTGTATTTTTTTTGAGAAACCCATTTATACCAATTTTTCCATATTTCATAGTATTCTGAATCTTTTTTATTTTGTGCTTCCATTGCTGTTTTAGACATTTCAGCACATTCTATAATTTTTGTAATTATTATGAAAAAAGAGGGTACCTGGTCAGATTTCCAAAGGGAGGCATATGATATTCTAGCTGCTGTTATAATTTGTAGGATGAGATATTTTTGTGCTTTAGTAAGGTTTTGTGTAAATATACCTAAAAGATAAAGCTCCGGTTTGAGTGGTAATTTAATTGACATGACTTGGTCGATTAGGTTTTGAATTGTTGTCCAATATTTTTGTGCAAGTGGGCATGTCCACCATGTATGGTAATAAGTTCCCAGTTTAGTTTTGCATTTCCAACAAATCGGTGAGAAGTTGGGGAACATTTTGGATATTCTTGCTGGGGGCAAATGCCATCGGTAAAACATTTTCATTTGGTTCTCTTTGTAAGACATTGCCGTTGTCATTTTATAATTTAATGTCCATGTTTTCTCCCACTCGTTTAGGTTGATCGTATACCCAAAATTCTGAGCCCAGGCTATCATGCAACATTTCACTTGCTCTTCAGGATTTTCTTGTATTAGTAAGTAATTGTATAGTTTTGAGATCATTTTTGTAGAGGGGCCAAAAAGAATCGTGTCTATTACATTGTCGTTTTGGAATCCAAATTGTTTTTTGTGTTGCTCGTATTTTAGTTTAATTTGTAAGTATGTTAGCCAATCTATATTAATTCCTTGGTCGTTCAATTGTTGTTTGGGGATGAGAGCATCTGATTTTTCGAGTAGCTGTTGGTATCTCAAAATTTTGGTGTGGGAGAAAAGGTTAGGAAAAGTTAGTATTTCATTGGGGGATATCCATTTTGGTATTGAAATATAGTAAATTTTTTTTAATAGTAAACCAAATTGTTATTAATGTTTTACGTAAATAATGATTTTTAAAATATTTTGTGATAATCTGTTGTTAAAAAAGTGTGCCACCCAGCAAGAAGATCGAAACCTTCCAGGGTTAGGAGTCTTGTGTTTTGGAGAGTATCCAATTTTTTATCATGGTTAAAATGGTGGCTTGGTAGTAAATATAGAAATCTGGAAGTCCAAGTCCACCCCTGGATCTATGATCCTGAAGGTTTTTCAGTTTTATTCTGGCCTTCTTCTTTGTCCAGATAAACTTCTTTATTTGTTTGTGGAGAGTGTTAAAAAAAGTTTTGTTCAAATTTATTGGAGCAACTTGAAATAAATAGAGAAACCTTGGAAGAATGTTTGATTTTATAGCGAATATTTTCCCCATAATGGATAAATTTAATTTCGACCATCTATTAAGATCTTGTTGTGTTTCTTTAAGAAGCTGTTCATAATTATCCTTTTTAATCGAAGCATAATTTGAGGTCAACCAAATTCCTAAGTATTTAATTTTTTTTGCGGTCTTTATTCTAATTAATTCTTCCAAGGAAAGTATATCTTTTGGTATCATATTTTTTGTCAAAATTTGAGTTTTGTTTTTGTTAATTTGCAGGCCGGATATTTCACCAAATTTATGTATTTCATCAAATAGAATGGGTGCTGTTCGAATAGGATCTTGTAAGATAAATACAATGTCATCCGCAAAGGCCTGCAATTTGTAGTGTTCTTTTTTATTCATAATACCCTGAATTTGTCGGTTGTTTCTTATAGTTTTGAGAAAGGTTTCGATGGCCAGTATAAAAATGAGTGGGGCCAGGGGGCATCCTTGGCGCACACCTTTGGTTATAGTAATTGTATCTGTGATATCATTGTTGAAAAGGATTTTGATCGATTGAATAGAATAAATGGTTTTAATTAAATTGAGGAATTTGGAGCCGAAATTCATGTATTCAATTTGATTTATAAGGTAGTGCCATTGAAGACTGTCAAAAGCTTTTTTAAGATCCATGAATACTAATGCAGTTGTTTTGTCATAGTTTTTATCGTAATATTCCAAGGTATTCAGTATGATTCTTGTATTTGTGGAAATGTTTCTTCCCGGTAAGAATCCGTTTTGGTCAGGGTGGATAATTTTGTTTAATATATTTTTTAGTCTGTCCGCAATTATCGATGTAAATATTTTATAGTCGGTATTGAGTAATGCGATTGGTCTGTAATTCTCCAGAAGATGTCTATTTTGGGTGTCTTTGGGGATGAGAGTTATGTAGGTTTCAAACCAGGACGTGGGTAATTTTGCGTGTAAGAGTGCATTGTTATAAATGTCTAGAAGTATGGGTGCCATAGTGTCAATATGATATTTATAAAATTCAGATGGAATTCCGTCTGGTCCTGGCGTTTTATTGTTTTTTTGTTTGTTTATAGCAGCCTCAATATCTGAGATGGAGATTGGTTTATTTAGGAGTGTTCTTTGATCATCTGTTATCATGGTTGTTTGTTCATTTGTTTGTAAATATTTCGATAGTAAATCGGCATCCAGATTTGAGGCTTGATAAAGTTGTTGATAAAAGTTTTGGATAATTTGTTTTTTATCAGAGTTGGTCGTTTTCAAATGTCCGGAGGAGTCAGCTAAAGCATCTATGTTTCTATCTGATTTTTGGTGGGCTAGTTTAAGTGATAGCCAACGTCCTGGTTTATTGGCGAATTCGAAATATGTTTGTTTTGCATTTTTAATTTTTTGGGCAATATGGTGTTGTGTTATTAAATTTATTTTGTGTTTAATCGTATTTGTTTCTAGTAGAATTATGTTATTTTTAGGGTCATTGTGGAGTGCTTTTTCTGCTTCTTGGAGAGATATGTTTAATTTATGAAGTTGAGCATATTTTTCTTTATTTTTGTTTGCGGTATATGAGATGTAAATACCGCGTATATATGCTTTAGTAGCGTCCCACGCTATTTCACTGGGTATCTCGCCATTGAAGTTGATTTTGATGAAAGGCGATATGTCATTCTGTATTTTATGTTGGAATTGTTTTTGATTTATCACCGTTGGGTACATCGACCATCTATGAGGAGTATTGTGGGTATTGTCTCTTATTGTCAGTAGTAGGGGATTGTGGTCTGCCCAGGTTGCATTAAGTATTTGAACATCAATAATTTGATTTATGGTTTCTATATTAGACCAAGCCATGTCAATACGTGAACAGGTTCGATGGGGAGGAGAAAAAAAAGTATATTGTATAGATTTAGGGTAAAAGTATCTCAAAATGTCTTTTAAAGCAAATTCATAAATTATTTGTTTAAAGGTTGAAGGAATAATATTACGAGTACGATATTTGGAATTGCCTTTATAATCTTTGTTTACATCCACTATTGCGTTGAAGTCTCCGATTATTACAAAATTATTTAGATCTAATTCTAATATTTTTTTGTGCAAATTTTTAAAGTAGATAGATTGCCTAACGGATGGTGCATATATTGATATTATGTTTATTGTTCTTTTATTTTGTAGGGTTATTTGAACAATTAGTAATTGGCCGTTATCGTCGGTATGTATTAATTTTGGAGAATAGATTTTTTTAACGTATAGGACTATGCCTCTCTTTTTTTCGGCAGCGGAAGCACAAAAAAATTCGAATTCAGGTTTAGATTTAAATTTGGGAATAGCTAACAGAGTAGTGTCTTCATTTTTAATGTGGGTTTCTTGCAATGAAATTATATCATAATTGTTTTCAAAGAGTTTGTGAAACATTTTTTGTCTCTTTTTTTATGAATTCAGACCATTTATGTTTGTTGAGAATAATGTGATTTGGGATTGTTTATTGTTGCAGTGTGGGTTCCTTAGATTTCTCCTTTCTTGCCTCGGTTCTTGCCTGGGTAACTGGTCCATGTCTAATTGAGTCATCATTCTGGTTTTGGAATTCTTGGTCGTTGTTTATCAGATTGTGATCAGAAGTGGTTTCTTCGTTTAGGAGAGTATCCCTATTGTCAGATTCTTTGAGGGCAGACTGGTCCATCTTCAAGATGTGAGCATGGAAATCTCTTGAGGAGATTTTATATTTTTTAACGTTTGGTATGGTTTGCGCTTCTCCCTTACCCGCTTTGGGATTTGGCGCAGAATTACGATGTCTCGACCTTGGTGGGTAACTGGATTGTCTTTAGAGGCATTGTAAATTTCGTCTCTAATTTTCCTTTTGAGGAAACGTATATGGACCTCTCGCGGGAGCCTATTTCGTCTGGCGTATGAAGTAGTAAGTCGATACACCTCATCCATTTGCGCAAGAACTTCATCCGTTGATTTGCCAATAATTTTGGCTATTATTGTTGCTACTGTGTGAGGGAGATCTTGTTGGTCAGATTCTATGATATTTTGGAAACGTAAAAAGAAGGCTGATCTTTCGAGTTCTAGGTTTATAAGGGACTCTTCTAGGGATTTGTTGGTATGTTCTGCTTTAGCTTCTGAAAATTGAAATCTAGTATCCATCCTATTAGTTAAATCTTCAATGGTATTTATTTTTTCTGTATTTTTCGTAATTGTTTCACAGACGACTTCCATTTGATCTTCCAGTTTGGTCGTACGCTCTTCGAGATGACCCGCATGTTCTTGGATTTTCTTAATGTTCTGCTTCATTTCTACCATCGTTCCCTTTAAAGATTCAAAGTTGGTGTTTAATGTGTCTTGCATTTTATTCATCTTCTCCAATAAGGCATTTAATGTTATGTTTGGAATTTCCTGTGATGATTGTTGGAGAGATGTTTTATCTGACAAGTCTGAAGAATGTTGTTGGGTTGAGTTTGGTGTTGCAGGTTGATTGGGATTTTTCTTCCAGGATTTCATTAGAGTTGATTGGTTTGAAGCAGACATTTTTGTGTTAAGAAGAGATTGTTAGAACAGTGTATAGGTGGTAGAATATATGTATGATATAGTAAGGGAATGTATGTGATGTAAAAGGGTATATATAAAGTTGTCAAAAATATTGGAGTTACAATAATTTAAGTAGAGTAGAAAATTATAGTGTGTATATTGAAGTTTAGAAAGTACAGTTAATAGAGAGTTTTTAAGGAAATATCAAAATTTGTTACACTTAAGGGGTAGAAGGAGAAAGAAAATTTATATTGAGGTTTCAAAGAGTCAAAGAGTTAATAATTAATTTAGTATAACTCAAGTAATAATATCTCAATGTATGGAAAGAAAGAAAAAAGGAACAGGAAAAAAATAGGAAGAAGTAATAATTCAATAATACAATTATTCAATATTCAATATAAGAGAAAAGACAATCAATCAAAGAGTTAATCTATTGAAGCTTTGAATCAGTTAAATCAATTAAATCAATTAAATCAGATAAATCCTGGAACATTAAATTACTATAAGTTATAGAATCAATTAAATGAGTCCAGTTACTATTTGAGATTAATTAAGGATAGTTAATAATAAAGTCTAGAGTTTAATATTAATATAGAATAAAGCTATCAAATCAAAACAGTCTATCAATATATTCTATCTAAATATAATATAGTCTATCTAAATATAGTCTATGTAAATAATTCAGTAGCTAGGGTGAATATTACAATGTTTTATATATTACACAGTTATATAGGTAGGTTTTATCAGTATATATGGTCAGAAAAATATCAAGATAAAATGAAGTAAGTTAGAAAGAAACCAAGGGTCAAAATCAAGATCAAGGGGTTCAAAACTCAACAGTACAATGGTATTAATTTCATCAAGTTCAGTTCAGTTCAGTTCTATTGAAGCTTTAGTGGAGAGATAGTGGAGGGATATAAATTCGAGGAGGTGGGATCAAATCCTAGTCTTGGATGAAGTAGAAATTGTGGTCATAACGAAGTTCCAGAGTGGGGAAGAGAAAAGAGAAACAGTAGGGAAATTAACAAATTGTCCAAAGTTCCAAATCTATAAATGTCCAATATTCAAATATCCAAATGTCAAAATGTCCAATTTCCAAGTGTCCAAAAGTAACCCAATATATCCAAAAATGTCCAAAAAAAAAAAGGGGGGGGATGAAAAAATTAATCCACAAATAGGAGGTTGATGAGAAAGAGAAAAAATTAATCCACAAGTAAGAAGAAAAAAGAGAACAAAAATATGTATATATATGTAAAATTAAAAAATAAGCAAACTTTATTTATTTAGTATTAGGAGAAAAAAGTAAAAATTGGGAAAAATTGAGGAAGAAAAAGGTATGGAAGAGGAAGGTAAATGGTAAGTGGGAAAATGGGATCGGGGTATTCCGGTTGCTGTTTCAGCTCTTATCTGCTTTACTTCTTTCCAAATAGTCAGGGTGTTGTTTCAAAGACAAATAAAAAAGATATTACTTTTCCTTTTGTGGGGGGGTATAAACTTTCTCCTACCTTCAAAGCACGTTACTTAAACCTTCTCTCCTTGCGAGATTCAGAGTGTAGTCGATAAAGCTGGGGCGAATCGGAGCCACAAACAGACAGAGCAGAAAATCGTTCTAAAAACCCTCAAATAATTTCCAACAAGTCACCGTCGCCATCTTTGCCAAGAGACTGTAAAAATCGCAAATCGAAGTCGCCGCCTCACGTTGTACTTCAGACTCAAACTGAGCCGGGATGGCAATTTTCGCAAGGGAAAATCCAACACGTATACCTCAGATCCAAAAAACCGTCCTTAATCCTTCTGCAGCAAGCAATAGCACCCCCAAAGGTATTTGTCGTTTCCGCGGCTTCCAAAATAAAGCAGAGCGCAGCGCTTCCGGATCAGCAAAAAAAGCTGATCTCTTTGGTTGACAATTCGGGGGATCTCCCGTTCCCGGGGGGGTCCGCCGAACACCCCCGGATGCACGAGAACTTCCCCTCAAAGACCTTGGGCTCTACGGGTCCGCAGTCGCCCGATAGGACAATCAATCAACGCAAAAAGCCAGATGTAACCCGGAGAACCGGGGAACACACAGCAACAGCACCGCACCACAACCGGAAGAATTGCTTTCTTATAGACTGCAATTTCTTAAAAAAATAAATAAAATCCAAAGTATTTTCAATATGTGTATGTTTTGATTCTGTTTCGTATTTGGATTATTGAACAATGTTCTTATACAGCTATATAATGAATAAATCATGTGACCCTCCATAAGCAGCAAACATAGATGACTTATGAAATTCACTACTGCTGAGCAGAATAAGTACGTCACTAAGCATTGGCCTGTGGCCTAAATTTCTGGTTGATTTGGATTAGGTGTGAAATAATGTACCAGGTCTTCTTGCCAATTGGTCCCTTAATCTGCCCTGTTAAGTCAGTGTCCATCAGCCATATTACGTCATTATGTTCTAACTCTGTATTTCATTAGTGGAATTAATTGGAATTCCTGGAAAAATCAGCCAGTAGAATAATGATCTTGCTCTGACCTGTATCTTAAACTACTTAACATTCTTTTCATGTTTAGGCTGTTGTCTGATCATTAATCATATTTAGTTGTACCTGTGATTATTTTTTCATATCCTTAATATGCCAATTTTATTACAGTGCCTACTCTCAGGAGGTTTATAATAGTGATTAAAGCTCTCTTAATTGTTGCATGCTTTTCTAGATTGCTTCAAAGACATTGTGATCAAAGACTGGATGGAAGTTGGATAAATGGCAAAGTTAATAACTAGTATAGCGTGTTTTTATTTATACTTATAAACATTTATGAAGTATCACATTTTCCAAGACTGTGAAATAGATGTCATTTATGTTCAATGCCTTTCATTCTAACCAAACTATCCAAACTATCATGTGCATTTAGATAAGTATCTAATGTGGGTGGATGAGTGGCAGACAATAGTTTTCAGAAAATTCTGTGCTATTCCCAAGTGTATAGTATTCTCTAATACAATTTTTTTTTAAAAAAATCCTTTATAAGTAGTCAGTAATTTTAGGATATGCAGATTGATTAATTTGATAAAACTACAGTTTACAAATGGAAGCAAATCAAACTGTATCAACAAAGCAAGCTCTATATATAAAAAAGCAAAAACCACTCATGCATTAATCATTAAATCTCCAGAACCGTAAACCTACAAACTTGAAATTTGCCATGTATGTTCCTCTTAGCTTCTAGGTGCTCACTAATGATCATTGGACCATGAGTATTTCTTATATTATTATCAACAAGCTCTGATGCTAAGGAGTTCTACTTCTCCTACCCAACTGAAAAGAAATCTGATCCAAATGCAAAACGCAAGCCGAGGAGTCCCAGTTTTGCTTTTGCTTTTACAGCAGCAGGCAGATTTACTACAGAACAGTTGAGCTAAGCCATGATCAGGCTCCTTCCTGTTTCCTTCTTCACACAGCAAATGCTGTTTGAGTTTCCAAACACTCCTCAACTCTCTCACATACTAATAGGATGCTAGGCTGATGAATACCAATGGATACTGGTAGGCAGAGACAGATCCCCCCCTCCCTATTTTCCTCCTCAGTTCAGATGTTGAATGCTCTTTCACTATGCAATCATTGTTAAAAGTGACTTGCACGTTTTTGGGGGGTCTCAAAGCCCGGGAGTCTTGGCAGATGAGGCTAATTTATGGTAATTTAGATCACCAGGAACCTAGTAAAACTCAACTGTCTGCTCAAAAGAAATTAAACAGGAAACAAAACCCAGAAAGTCTTCCAAAGTAAAATATATTTTGGAAATTCGAGGACCTCCATTTACCCCCGGAGGTGGAGTAATGACGCTGCGACATGTTGTGGATTAAATATGGGTCATTTATTGAATTAACATAAATTTAAATAAATTTAAATACGTCAATTTAAATATTTAAATTGAGAACGAACTAAGGACCTGCAGAGGCCAGAACTAATGGGGCGGAAATTCCTACCAGAAAATTCCTTGGCAACATTGGGCAAAAACTCCTGCTGAACCAGGTGAAGGTAACCACCTTCACCTGGATCCAAGCCACGCCCCTTCGCGTGTGGGAGGAGTTCACCCTCCAATCCCCGTGGGAAATTGGATCCAGTGATTCCCATGGACATCCTCTCTCCAATCCCCGACGTTGCTCTAACCTCTAGTTCCTGGAGAGAGGCGGTCCATCACCCTTTGAAGGATGCCCAAAGGAGCATGCGCAGTTGCTTCTAAATGCCCATTTCCGCCCCTAACCTGCCAAACCCCAATGACCAGAGGGAGGCCTATACTGATATCCAAGTGCACCGCACCCCCTAACCAATCCTGTCCGCGCCGTCAGTGTGGAATAGGCGAAAAAACGGCCGCCTCTAAAGGGGAGGCCGCAAAAAATTCCTATTCGGCCCCGAGGCGACCTCCTCAGGACACACTGTTGATAGCGGAGGGTGGGCAGGTGTTCGCTTTCAGGAAGGCCGAGGGCGAGGGGGAGGTCCTGCCTGAATCGCCCTTAAATAGGGCGGCTCAGGACCTCCCCCGACCAGCAGGCAGCGCACTACCTTGGCGCGCTGCCAAAAGCCGAACTTCCGGGTTCCAAAGGAACCCGGAAGTCCAGAGCTCGAGAGAGCTGCCGGCAGCATCTCCCCAGCCCCTGAGGTAATTTCGGCCGGCGGTTTTTAAGCCGTTGGCCGTGCATTTAGTATGTAAGATTATTTATTTTTTCCCAACATTTTTGCCAGAATATTGAATATCCAATTTTAGGATACTAATAAATTTCCAAATGTGTAAATGGTATGTCAAGGCAAACATGCTGTTTTCGGGGCTTTTTGTTGTTGTTGTTTCACATACATTTAGGTCATAATTTATAAAGAGAGCAGCTAAGTTTTAAAAAACTTCTGCATGGATCACTAGTAGGGTGGGAGCTACAGTACATGCATCTTGGACGTGGTAGGTCCATGTATCAGCTTGTGCTGTATTTGGAGGGGCATTCATGAAGAAAATAAAGAAGTTGAGCTCAGAGAGCAGCTCAAGTCCTTCATTACAGGTAATCCTTGACTTGCAATCATAGCTGAGCCTAGAAGTATGGTTATAAATCATTGTGGTAATTAAGCAGATCACCATGTGATTGTGCTTGATTATGAAACTTTTTTTGTACCAGTTTTTAAATAAACAATACCATCATTAAGAAAACACTGTGATTATTAAGCAAATTTGTTTTACCCCATAGATCATTGCTTTGTTTTTTTTAATTTTTTGGGGGGGAGGGGCTGGATATTGCATTATTATTATTTTTTTGCTGGAAATTGCTGGACTTTGCTGACAATTGATAAAAGAAAATATGATCATAGGAATGCTGCAATCAGCCATAAATGTGAGCCAGTTTCCACACATCCAAAATATGATCATGTGTAAAAGCTTTTAGGAGGTCCATCCTATCAGTTGAAAACAACTGGCTATTAAGCAAGGACTACCTAACTGGGTAAAGAATGTTTACAGCTACTATCTTCATTAATTTTAGCCCACACTGCAATATCTATAATGGTAATCTTTGGTTAAATTGCTTGTTTTAAAAGATGCTTAATATGTTGGAGGTTTGAAATGATGTTCTCCCTGTAGTTTGGCACACAGTACTTTACATTGGTTTTGAAGTTTTGTTGATTCCTTGAGCATTCACAAGAAACAGTAACAATATTTATCCGAGTATTTTATCACAGTTAGATCAGAAGACAACATAATAGTTTTGAATCTTGTGTTCTGTATTGTACCAGTTCTTCATTATGTATGTGTTTTCCTATACTTTGGCAAAAATATTTCAAACACAGTCTTGTCTTTATTGGTAACCCAAATCAACCATCTCCCTGCCTCCCATCCCCCTACCCCAAATTAAGAAACTTGTCATATAACTTGCAGGTATATCTTCAGCATTGAACAGATTTGATTTCCAGTCCACTCAGCTTCTTAATATAATATTGTGAAGATAGTGGTGGAACATTGGCATTCTGTCCATTTGTTTGTTTGTTTGTTTGTTTGTTTGTTTGTTTACTTACTTACTTACTTACTTATTTACTTACTTACTTACTTACTTATTTATTTAACTAATTAATTTTTATGCCGCCCTTCTCCTTAGACTCAGGACTCAACATGTTAACAATAGCACTTTTTAACATAGCCGGCATATTGCCCCCACAATCCGGGTCCTCATTTTACCCACCTCGGAAGGATGGAAGGCTGAGTCAACCTTGAGCCGGTGATGAGATTTGAACTGCTGACCTACAGATCTTCAGTCAGCTTCAGTGGCCTGCAGTACCGCACTCTACCTGCTGTGCCACCCCAGCTCTACTCGGGAAATAAATTTAGGCCCTGCTCTGTCCATATTATTTCTATACTCTTTAAGTGATGGAAATAGTAAACTCAATAATATATTCTATGTAGAAAAACTATGGTTATTCTGTAAAATATATTCCTAAATTCAGACTATCTAACTTGAGTCTGTCCGTCTGTCTGTCTATCTATCAATCACCTTTCCATCTTCTGGCATTTTTTTCTTTCTGATCTTAGCAAAAATACTTTGCTCAAATTATTTCTCCAGTGATGACATACAAAATAGTATCAGATTGGCTTTTTAACGAAAGTGCATGGAAACCAGTGTTTATCAGTGTAACTTTTTTTTATCTGAACTTTAATATTTGTAACCATGAAAGAAAATCATAAGTTTTTCCCCCCAAAGAGGTTTGTTAGTGACTGCTGATCTAAACAGACCAATTGCTTTGATACAATTTCCCATCCCAAATAAAACGCCCCACATAATGTCTTAATGTTAACAAATACATTTTCTCCTCCTTCCTTTGGTAATGAGCATGAGTGCTAATTGTTCCTAATTTAGTTTTGATGGGTTCATATCTAATTAGCACTTAATTTTTTTAACTAACTTAAAGAGATGTTATAATGAAGAAGAGTAATTACCTTTTTCATACTTGCACAAAAGATGTCTAATGATAAGAAAACCATTTTCATATTTTTTCTTATTCTAACAAGTGCTTTGATTTCTGAGATATCATTTTCTCTGTTCAAAAACCTTCAGCCTTTGATTTTTAACATTTTTCTATTCTTCAGAGCTATGCATTGATTGCTCTGGTGACTAATGAATCTTGATAATTATAAGACTTTTCTAAAATAATCCAGATTGATAAAAGGGTAATTACTGTTGAAAGGAAAGAAATTCTATTTACAATACAGTTTGAAACTGGATGATTTGGCTAAAAGCTACAGCTCAGAGGAAGCCACATTTTCTAATATCTGATTCATGCTTTCAAAGATATTAGTGAAATGTGATTGTTATTTCTTTTTATTCAAAATAATAATACATGTCAGATGAGACCCGCAGTCTCTGGGCCCACCTATTGGGGGGGGGGCATGTTGCTGCTAGCTGGGGTGGTGAGATTCAGCTGCTGCACATGCGCAGAAGCCGAATCTCATGTGCACAGTACGTGCATAGCTGGCGGCAATGGAGCTGTGCGCACTGCTCCATTTCCACTGATGGAATGCTGTTCCATGCTGTCCCCCATCTTTTCCACCCCTGGCCACATCCCTACTTATAAGAAGGTGTGCAGATTTATGCAACCATATTATTCTAGTTTTTATTGTTGTTAATGTTTTGCTTGGGTTAGTAGTATATATGGTTTTCTTTGATTATTGCTTAATTTATTCTATGCCACTCAGAGCCATCATGTGTGAGTTGGATGACAAGGTTTTAAACAACTGTTTGGTTGTTTCCCTTAATTTGGAAAAAAATGTCATTAATTGTCCTGTCCTACTGCATTGTTATCAGTTTAACACACCTCTTCATGTTTACAAAGAGATAGGATTTCCTGGCACACATCAAACTTCTACTTTCAATATTTGCATTCCTTATGGTTTTCTCTTTTTTATGTTAGGACTATTAAAAATATTCTGTTTGTAGGGGATGGCACGCAAGCCAAAAACATGTTTCTTTTCTATAAGATATCTACACAGGTGTACATTAAAGTTGTATTTGCAAGCTTGTATACGGACAACCTATTGCAGATATTAAAAGAAATCATTGTTCTCTGGCTTTGTAGAAGAGTAAAGTTCAAATCTGCTGTGTGCCAACTGCACTTCTGAATATCTCATATAAATGTTAACGAGGGCTCAGGTGAATCTACAGCAACCTGTCCATTCAATAAGACATTTAATTATTTTTTAATGGGTTCCAGTGTATTCATGAATGATGGGGCCAAAGTACTTGGCCCAGAATGCTTAATGATACTGTGGTACTTCACATCATTTAAAAAAAAATATTCTCAGATACTTTCTCTTTTACAAGGACTAGACATAAGAAATAAAAATAGTCCTGCTGCAGCATTGGCAGTATTCCCAAGAGTTGTTCCTGATAAGCACATTCCCTGCCATTGTTCAAATGATGTTAGCCTCCTTTAGATAACTGCAATTTCAGCATGAATACTTGCTGGAGAAAAGCCAACATCCACAGAATTGGGTTTTGGAAGTAAATACAAAAGTATGTACAAAGTCTATTATCCTGTAAATATGTGTGATGACATAATTTGAATAAAACTGTTTGGACTGTTGGCTTACCAATAGCACTTATAACAGCTTTTATTAATAACCAGTGTATGTTCTGCAATTCTGGGAAACTATACCATTGGTAACTTTAAACTTAAGTGCTAGTATCCGAAAGCATCCTACTTTATTTTCAATAACTACAGTCTTAGTATTTATTTTGAACAGTAGCTTTCCCCTCTTTTCCTTCATTTTTAGTAGATAAATGTCAACAGTTCTACCATTGCAACAGTTAGCATGTGCCTCTAATTAATTCTTAACCAGTTCATCCGCTGTAAGTTTACTATGAAACCAGATGGCTTTAAATTTCTAAGATATCCGGCAGAGGTTTTTTAGGAGAAAAAAAAATCCCGCTTATAAATTCTGTCCTCGGTCCAGGTTTGCTAATAGGCATTCAATATGTGTTCTGATTCAAGGTGAATTAAATTACTCTGAAAAATGAAAAATGGGGAAAGCTTTTGGCAGCTTGATTCACTGGCAAGGACAGGGGATTGGGAATCAAGAGTCCTGCTTCACAGGATAAAATTAGGAAAATCACTTTGCACACATCTGTCCTTGCAACTGGAGGACATCAGTAAAAACATTGAAAGTTTTCCTTTTCTTTCTTTTAATAGTCAGTCAAATCCAATCCATTGTCTGTGGCTCCATCAAATTGCTCATATGCTGTAGAAAGGTGTCTACAATATTACATGATTGAATAAAAGATGAAGGCTGGTAACTATGTATTGCTTTAACAGTGTAATTGTTAAAGGACCTAAGTTTATCAATGTGTGTGTGTAAGAACTGAAGGAGCAACAATTTTAATGATCTTAAATGTAAATAACAATCAACTCCCTTATTAAATTCAGTTTGTTTAAAAAATGGTCAGAAACATTTCCATGAATGGAATGGGGTTCTGGCATGTACCTTCCTTTATGTTTTTACATTTGTTTTTCCTATGGTCTTTAACATCCAAACTTCTCATACTTGGATGGTTCAATCATAAGTAGAGGGCCTTGGAATATATTTGGATCATGAAACAGATGGGCAGCCCTGGATATTGCAAAGGAATGAAGAGTTATTCAATAACAATTACACTCTTGGCCTCTACCAACTTGCAAAAATGATATCAAATGGTAGAAATTAAAAAGTTGTAAAGAATCCTAAGCATTAGGAGAAAACCAGGAGATTCTTGCAAGGGAAAAGTATATACAGGACAGAAATTGATACAACATGAACTTTGTAATGCATACATTACATGGACCTGTTTGTATTAGCTTTGATAATATAGTTGTAACCAGTAAGGGGCTACCACAATTTTTCCTACCACACTGTGGGCATGGCTTATGCATTTTGTTTCAACATCTTTCAGTGCAAATTGGGTGCTCTGGGGTGGAGCTCCAAATTTTGCTACCGGTACTGCATTCCTGACCATACCCGTAGGAGCCCATCACTGGTTGTAACTAAGAACTCCTTGCAAAGCAATCCATAAATCAGAGTTGGAATAAATACCTTGAATACAATAGAAGTTTGAGAACAATTTTTCGAATTTATTTTGGTAACAATTTATTGGGATGTTTTGCAAAACTCAATTATTATGAATTGACTGATCCATACTGTACCATGAAGATACAGTCAAAAGATGTGCAAACATGCAAAACAATCTATATAGTCAAAGTGTGTTGGATATGTTGGTAACTTGAATTATTTATAAAAATAATAAAGCCAAAATAAAATTAAATAATAAATAAATAAATAAATACTTAATATTTACTTTATATACTAACTGTATAATATTCAATCTTTATGCGCCTTGTATAGTATTATTAACTGGAACAAGAGAAACCTATATTTGTACATTTCAAACAACAACAATCATTATCAATAGCTGTGTTGTTGGTTTTTTTAAAATGGTAACCTAGCTGAAAATGGGGGAAAAATATATTTGTCAGGAAATCCTAAATGAAATATAATTTACTATTTGTAAAATGTAGTTGAACACCAATGGATTATAATTTTGTTCCATTTGAAAGGTAATTTATCTGGAATTTGTTGATATACAAAAACTTTCTGTAATAGAAAAGGAAACTTTGCATTAGAGATTTGTTTAGACAACTGTATGAAATAAGGCTTTAGTCATTAAGACAAGGAAATAAGTTTCATAACTTCCTTATTCTGTTAGAGTATGTACTGCAAATAATACAACTGAGTACTCCCAATGATGCCATTGAAAATATGTTTCAATGTAGCCATTGGAATACAGTATAGGATTTGTCATTTAACAGCAGGTTTCATAGAAATATATGAAGCTTGATAAAGAAACTGGACATGATCTAGGAGAGAATGAATGTTATGGAAAAGTTATTTAATGCTTCTGAAGGAATTTCTCTGCATCATCATCATCATCATAATTATTTTGTATTGGCATCCTTCAGTCTCGAAAGACCATGGTATCATGCTTGGAGGTATCATCATCATCATCATCATCATCATCATCTACAATTGTATGTACAATTGTACAATTATGTATAATTGTATCAACAATTGTATGTACAATTGTACAATTATGTATAATTGTATCAACTATTGTTTCATCAGATTAGTTACTAGTTGAGTCCCAACCAGGGGCCTAGGACATGTAATGTATTTTCAAAGTGCTGAACCAAGCAGTGCAGCTTACTGCATTTGACTGATTTTGTCAATATTAAGCTGTTTTAAATGTAATTCCAGTGCTTTCAGGACAGCACCCAGTGTTCAGTGCCCAATTACAACTGGAATTACTACTGCTGGTCTGTGCTATAATTGTTGAATTTCAGTTTTTAAATTCTGGTATTTTGCAATTTTTTCATATTTCTTTTCATCGATCTTGCTATCCCCTGGTATTATAATGTCGATGATAGTCACCTTGTTTTTCTCAACCAGCATAATGTCTGGTGTATTATGTGCCAGTACCTTATCCATTTGTATGCGAAAATCCCACAAGATCTTGACCAACTGATTTTCAGCTACTTTTTCAGGCTTGTATTTCCACCAGTTTGTAGAAGTATGGATGTTATAGTTTTTCCATAAATTCCAATGGGTCATTTCTGCAACAGAGTTGTGTTGTAATTTGTAATCAGTCTGCGTGAATTTCTTGCAGCAGCTGAGCACATGGTCTACAGTTTCATTAGCTTCCTTGCACAATCTGCATTTACCATCATTTGAGGATTTATCAATTTTTGCCTTTATGACATTTGTATGAATTGCCTGTTCTTGTGCAGCCAGAATCAGTGATTCTGTCTCTTTTTTTAAAGTACCAGTTGCTAAGCAAGTTTTTTCACTGTCTACTTTGCCTTTTATTTTTCCAGAAATGGGCCACATAATGCATTATTTTGCCAACTCTTCATTTATCATTATTATTATCATCATCACCACCATCATCGTTGTTGTGTTGTTGTTGTTGTTGTTGTTGTTGACACATTTTTAAATGTCCAGTTTCAGGAATGCTGACAGACTGATTTTCATGTTTAATGAATAAAACTAATAATAATAAAACTAATAATAAAACTACTACTACTAATAATAACTCTAGTAAATTATTATACATATATGAGATTGCTCTCCTTAACAGCTATTTAATTAAACATCATATATGCACATGTATATTATAATTTGGTAAAAAAAAACACCTCTTCTGTTAAAACAAAACAAAACAAAACAAGATTTTATTAACATTTGGGAAAGGAGAGTCTAAAATAGAGAGCTAAAGTTTTTTAAGTTTTCTGTTGAGTGATTGAAAATCCTATTTATATTGGTTTAGTTTTGGGCAGGACAGCTGTAAAAACCTACAAATTATAGTTGGGGAAAGTTATTTTTCCATAGCATCTGCAGTAAATTGGGATGGAAGATAATAATGATAATAATTAATTTACCTTATTACCTAAAATAATGCCGGTAGATTAAAGAATTACTAAAACAGTAAAAATAATAATAAATACAATACAATATATGGGGTATGGAGCAATTAAGTAAAATATTGTGAATATGAAAAAGAAGCCAAAGGCTAGCCAATTTAATTCAAAAAATGCAAGAAGGAAATTGAAATTATTTTGGGACCAAAATTGAATATCATAGTACTGAAGATTATTTTCCATTTATTCTGCTTAAGCAAAATATTATGATGTAGTATATATTTGGAGAAAATAAATAGTATAACGATAGCACTTTGAAATGTATATACAATATTAGGGATTATAATATAAAAATGCAAATTATAGAAAACTACATATTTATGAAAGTGCATAAATACAGTGTGTGTGTGTAAAATATGTTCAACATGATGTAATATGTGATTGAAACATACAGCTTTCCCTTATTCACACTTATCTACAATAAATTAGTCTTTTCAGAATTCAGTCAAAATATTTTTAAATTGCAATTAAAAAATCATTTGTCAATCATATTGTAATCATATTTTGCATATGCATAAATTTTTATACTTACAATTATTTCATAAGTTAGCAAACTTTTTAATGTCTTTTAAATTCCTCATCTTTCATGGCTGGTTAAATAAAACGCCTCCCTGTGCATATATAGTGATTTTTTAAAAACAAAAACAAAAACTATAATTCAATAACATTTTATCTGATTATACTTCTCAATAATTTCTTGATAGGCAATATCTATTTCTAGAAATTATATATCTTGAAAATTAATATTCTATGAGTTACATCATAAATATGTGTCAATATCAATAATGTGCTTGATGTGCCTTCATTCTTGTGCTTTACTGGAAGCAAATCTCTTCATTGGCAATTATAAAGGAATAAAACAGAGGAAGTGACTTTAACATAAGAATAAGATGTAAATGGAATTACTGTTGAAAGAAAATATTCCATTATTTTCATACTTCAATTATATCCCATTAGTTTATTATTAGAATAAAATGACTGCTTTGCCAGTAGTGGATCACATCAAACTGAAGATTAACTATTATTAATATTTTATCAGTTTGGAATACATTAACAATAGAGGATTAGCTATGCATCGAATTCTTAAATTTCAGGAAAGCAATGCTGTATTTTTTTTTGCCCAAGGCCACATTATATTAGCAAAATAATTAACCAAGAATTACAAATTGTACAGAACTGAAAGCTAGCATTTTCCAAAGAAAAGAAAACGGAACACGGAATGAAGTCCAATATGAGTCTAATATAGTTGGTTGCACAGTCAATCAGATGTTCACACTGGGTTTGCATTTTGTTTCAATTATCAAGGCCTTCCCAGACACCTTGCACAACAGATGTTGTTTAATAATATTAGAAGTATCATCACCTTTGGCAATTTACTTATGGTGACTTTATTATGGCAGATAAAATCTCAGAACCATTGAACTATCTCTTTCAAAGATCCTGGAGGACCAGGAAACTAACAGAGGACTGGAAAAGAGCTGATGTAGTACCCATCTTCAAAAAGGGGGGGAAAATAGATCCAGGAAACTACAGACCTATCAGCCTAACCTCAATACCAGGGAAGATTCTGGAAAAGATAATCAAGCAACTTGCCTCCATAAATTGTGGATGGCCCAACACTGGAAGTTTTTAAGCAAATGTTGGATAACCATCTGTCTGTTTCCTCCCTAAGCAGAGGGTTGGACTAGAAGACATACATGGTCCCTTCCAACTCATTGTTGTTGTTGTTTGTTTTGTTTTGTTGTTGTTGTTGTTGTTCTTATTATTGTTATTATTATTAAACGAATCAATAGACACCTAGAAGGAAACAAAGTAATAACCAAAAGCCAACATGGTTTTTTTCAAAAACAGATCATGCCAGACTAATCTTATTGTGTTTCTTGACAAAGTGACAAAATTAGTGGACCAGAGAAATGTTGTTGATTTAATTTAATTGGACTTCAGTCAGGCATTTGATAAGGTAGACCATAACCTACTACTAAGTAAAATTGAAAAATGTGGGGTAGACAGCAACACCACCAGATGGATTCAGAATTGGCTAACCAGCCACACTCCACATGTAGTGCTCAATGGAACTGCATTTACATGCTGCGTTCAGTTTTGGTCACCACAATATAAAAAGGATTAACAGTAGGTTGAAACTCTAGAACAGTGATGGCAAACTTTTTCCCCTCAGGTGCCGAAAGCGCATGCGCACACACTATCACACCTGTGCGAGTTCCCACACCCATAATTCATTGCCTGGAGAGGGTTAAAATTGTTTCCCCTCCCCCCTGGTAGGTGCTCTGGAGACCAGAAACAGCCCATTTCCCAATTTCTGGTGGGCCCAGTAAGCAAAAGTGCCCTTCCCCAATTCCCCCGGAGGCCGTCTGGAAGCCAAAAATGCCCTCCTAGAGCCTCTGTGTGAGCTGAAAATCAGCTGGCTGGTGCACATATGTACGCTGGACCTGAGCTAGGGTAATGGCTCTTCCAACTCTGTTGTTGTTGTTATTGTTGTTGTTAATATTAATGTTGATGATGTTCAAATGGTGTTTCAGTTGCTTTGGGTTTGTACCCAAGACCTATACAATCTTTAGGTGTGTGTTTTTTGCAGTTTATTTTGTGATTCCTCCTGCCACCCCCCACAAAAAAAAAAATTTCTTTTCTATTCTATTGTCCAAAGTTGATGACATTCTTATCAACAATTGTTAACTCTCAGGTGTTTTGTTGTAGCTATTAGTCTTTCTGAATTTTAATGTCTCAGAGCACTTTAATGTCTTCATTTTCTATTACTTTACCTATTTTGTGGTTCCATGAGTTCTTCCTTACAGTGCTTACAGAAACAGTATTTCTTGCAGAAATTCCAATGCACCTTTGTTACTACTTTGTCATGCTGTTGTTTGTAGTTAGTGTGTACAATCTTCTAGCAGCAGCTAACTAGGTGGTCCATTGTTTTTTCAGCTTCTATGCCAAGGCAGTATGATGTCTGGTGCTATCATCTGAACTCTGGTTTTGAATGCATTTGTTTGTAAGGCTTGGTCTGGAGCAGCCAGAAGTCACCCCTTTGTCTCTTTCTTCAACTTTGCTGTGTAAGACATTGCCAGGTCTGGATATTATCTGCTTTGCTTGCTAGTTATTTTCTGTCCTGGCCTTTAATACATTGGCTTCCTGTGTCTCTTTCCTATTCTTCATTTGGTCTTTGTTGTAGGCCAGTTTGTTCCCTTACAACCCAGTAAGAGAAGTATATGAGCTTCAGTCTATTTTCTTCACTTTCCTTCAGATATTCTTCCAATACCCCTTTTTCTATTTCAACTGTCTGGTATACTTATAACATTTTATGCCTGCCTATTTTCCTTACAAGGTAGAATCTGTTAACATGGCTACATGCGCAAAGGACATGATTCAATGTCATTATTTTTATAGTCTCCCTATCCAGGATTTATAGTTCTCTTTGTATCTAGTCAACTATTTCAGCTATAACTGGAACTGCATAAGTATTAATTGCCTTGATGATATTTCTTCCACTCAATTTGGATGTCAAAATCTTTACTCTCATGCTATGTTCTCTCCTAACCCTTCTTTTGATTTCAGTATTCTAGATATTGTCAAGTTGAAGGATGGCCAGGTATTTGTAGTAATATTCTTTGCCAAGGCTTTCTCAATGATGGGATAGGCCAGGGGTAGACAAAGTTGGCTCTTCTATGACTTGTGGACTTCAACTCCCAGAATTCCTGACCCAATCATGCTAGCTCAGGAATTCTGGGAGTTGAAGTCCACATGTCATAAAAGAGCCAACTTTGCCTACCTCTCGATAGGCAGATGTTACAATTTGATGGTGTTAAATATATGTTAAATATATATGGGGTTTAATAAAACATCATTTTGTAATTGATTGTGATTTTGTTAATGCTGATTAGAGTTAGAATTATTATTATTCAATAATCAAATATTGTTTCAAATGAGAAGTTATATATCTGTTCTTACCTAGGCTTCACAAAATCACAACACAGACTCCTTGTCCCAACAAGAACCCTTTTTGTTTGGGTAATATGAATTCCTAGCATTCACAGTCAGCAAAGTGCTGGCAAGCAGTCTTTCAAGGGTGAATTGCAGCCACAGACCTTATCAGGCTTTGGCGAGTTGCCAAGCCGATAGCATCCACCCCAGGCGTAATGCTGAACAAGCAGATATTTGGCAAGGAATCTCTGTGAGGCATCAGCTCAGATAAGTAAATCTTCACACTAATGCACGACCGGCAGCTTAAACCGCCGGCCGAAATTGCCCCCGGAGCAGGGGGACACTGCAGGCGGCTCTACAGAGCCCCGAACTTCCGGGTTCCTAAAAACCCGGATGTTCAGCTTTTGGCAGCGCGCCAGGTCAGCGCGCCGCCTGCTGGTCACTGGGGGAGGTCCTGGATCGCTCTATTTAAGGGCAATCTGAACAGGACCTCCCCTTGCTTTCTTTTGCTGCTGAAACGAACACCCACCCACCCTCCGCTATTAACAGTGTGTCCTAAGGAGGTCGCCTCGGGACTGAATAGGAATTTTTTGTGGCCTCCCCTTTAGAGGCGGCCGTTTTTTTGCCTATTCCACACTGATGGTGCAGACTGGATTGGTTAGGGGGTGCGGCGCACCTAGATGTTAGTATAGGCCTCCCTTAGGTCACTGGGGTTTGGCAGGTTAGGGGCGGAAATGGCCCATGTTCCTCTCTAATCTCCGCACTGTTTGAGTTTGCAGACAGCTCCACTGGCCGCTGGCGGGCCACAACAATATCCACATTTATAAAGAGCTTGTGTAAACCTGAGAAAACCTTTTAAAAGCATTCCTCAAACATTATTTGTCTTGGGCAATAAAAGCCACACTGGCTACAGAGGGCAGTTCCTAAAAACTGAAAAGAAGCAAAGTACCTACAACATTCTAAGTAGCCAGCAGGCAAATCCCATTCCTGATTTATATCAGCAGCAGTGAAGGGCTACCAAATTTTTTACTACCATGCTGTGGGCGTGGCTTATGCAGGACACCCTGCATTTTCTTTCAACACCTTTTGGTGCAAATTGGGTGCAGTGGGATGGAGTTCCATTTTCAATACTCCACTGAGTCCCCCCGCTGTCCAGGCAGTAGCCCACCCCTGGTCAGCAGCCACATTGTGGATAAAGTTTGCTAGACTCTACTTGTGTGGGTGTGGTGCTTGTGGGGGAAACTGGGTCAAGAGAAGTGGAAAAATAGTTCTTTTAAGACTGGAATGTCTAAATTTGATTTCGGTTGTGGGCTAAAGTTAAGAAGAGAATAACTACTTCACAAGGACCTGGCTTTTAAACTAATAAAAAACAAGCATGGTTAAAAGGGGATGTTTAATCTGCATTTAGGGGACATGAGGGCAAGCCCTTATAAGGCTGTAAAATTCCATTATAATGATGGAATCGGGCTCTTTGGGCAAAGAAACAAATAGCAAATCAATTCTTACTTTTAATTAATAAATGTTTGGATCGTCTACGCATGCATCTATCATACTGAATAGAAAGGAAGCCAAAGCATGAAAACTCATCCCTCATCTCTGCCCCTTCATGGAGGCAATCCTGCATATCAAAACGTAGGTGCTTGCCAGCAATTGATGCACATGCTTGGCTTGTTGTTTAAATTAATTGCCTAAGAAGCATTACTGGTGGGACTAGAGTTAAACAATTGATCCTCCTGAGCAGCAAATGAGGCATTGACATAAGCCATCAATAAGCTTTTCCCCATTTCCAGAATTTTATACTCCCCTTTCAGGGTGAAACAAGAAATTTCTCTCCGGATGATATATTTTCCTTTTTCTCACATTAAGGAGTAAACATGTGCAGAAGCAAAAATAAAATGCTGAAAATCAGCCAAATCTCATGCGTGTGAGTGTCCTCACATGAGATTTTGTTCCCTGCGCATGCGCAGGAGCCAAATCTTGCACGGATGCGTACGTGCATGCCCCAGGGATGCGGAGATGTATGCGCGCGGGCTTCTATTTACTCTCTTTAGCAGGGGTGTCACACTTGTGTCATCACAGTGGTGTCATGTAATGAATCGTGACTTTCCTCCTCCCCCCTTTCACTAAACCAGTCATGGGTGTGGCTAGCGTGTGATGCATCCGGTCCATGGGCCAAAAATTTGACAGCCCTGCTCTTTATGATCAGCTTGAAGCATAATACTTCATTGCTCTGCATGGTAGAGTCAGCTCTGGAAGCAACCAAGCAGATGATTTGTATTTAAGTATTCAATTCCTTCACTTAAAACAATTACTATTAGAACTGAAAAAAGATCCACCTGTGAATTGTTATTAGGAAGAAATTTGCTCCACCTGATTAAACCATCTTGAACATATAGTCATTCTCTGAATGAGAGTTAAGGTGGGATAGAGATGAAATTAAAAGGGTCTATCTTGGCTCGGTCAATAGACTTTTACAGACATTTGATTTTGTAGATGACAGGAAGTAAGACCTACTTTTAAAAGACTGGTCTTCCTTCCTTCCTTCCTTCCTTCCTTCCTTCCTTCCTTCCTTCCTTCCTTCCTTCCTTCCTTCCTTCCTGCTTGTAGGGACAAAGTATGAATAGACATAGCTTTATATAACTCCCATATAAAATATTGATGCAGACATGTTCTTAATGTATTTGTAACAATAACCTAAGTAGATGAACCATCTTAACTTACTTCTCCTATCTCTATTTTCTTCTGTTGCCATTTAAAGTGACCTTTAAACTTGTTTATATTCTGGGTCAGGTTACATCATTCATATTTCCCATCCTAGAAACACAATAGCTAGAGCAAAAGGGATAATTTTCTACTGCTGAAAGATGTACATTCTTTCAAATAGTAGTAGTAGGTTTTTCTGTCCCATTCATTTGTATTTATAACAAGCTGGTTATCAAAGTGCAAGATCTAAAGGCATCTCTCTCCTATTATTCCTCAAAGACAAATTTCTATGAGGGAAGAGGACAAAATATGTTCAGGGTGAATTGGGCAATATTAACCTATATTAGACAGTGTGTGGCTAAATGCCAAGAATTTTGCCAGGTGTTGTGGTTAGCTCTGGCCCAGCTCCTGCCCCAAGGACTGTGGATGTGGGGGAGACATCCACATGCTGCAGGCCTGTTTTGCCCCCCCCCTCCCCGTGGAATCTGCTGATCAAGGCTCCTCTGACCAAGAAGACATGAGTGACAGGGAGGAGGAGAGTGTGGCAGACAGCTCAGAAGGAGATCAATTATCTAGCTCCTCCTTGGATTCAGAACAAGAGTTAATGATACAGCCACACATGCGGAGAGCGATGCATAGGCAACAACAACTGAGATATTATTATCAAAGATAATGAGGCCACTGTGGTTGGGTGGGGCTGTGGTAATTAGTGAGGCTGCTATAAATAGCAGTCTGTGGGTTTGGCCATTGTGGAGGATTATCTGTTCCTTTGTTTCATGACTGCTTTACTGACTTTGACCTTTTGTGTGCTGATTTTCCCCCGCTTGGAAACTAAACCAGAGCAAAGTGTGTTTCACTTTGTGAAAGAAGAAGGACTGTGAATTGCCTCACAGCTGCAAGCTAATTATCACAGAACTGATAAGGGACTTGTACAAATTACCAGTTTGTTTGGAGACGAGTGCTCTTTGCTATACCAAAAGAGGGCTTAGTTTAAGTGAATTTTCATTATAAAGAACATTGGTTTGAATTTTCAAACGTGTGTGTGTCTGAAATTTGTACCTGTGAATTTTTGGGAGGAGTCTACCAGAGAGCCCGACAGAACACCAGGTGTGCTTGTGAAAACTACCTTCAAAGAAGGCCCATGGCTTGCCACAATATTTCTTCAAGGGCAAGCTTTGAATGTACCTAAAAATTACTTTTTCTCATGAATATCCATGAGGCATGAGAAAGTCTTCCTCATCTTTTCTTCAAATTAGAATATTGTTACGTTTGAAAATTTTGTAGAATTGGGCAGTCTATCTTTTAAAAAATAATCACTCTTTCAGATATTGTAACATATTTCTCAGCAAGCCAACTTTTCCCAAGATGCCACAATCATGCATTTATCAGTTAATTAAGGGCAATTTTTATTGTGTGATGTTGATGTGTAGTTCCAGCTTTTGGCCTCCTTTTGTGGCTCCAGAAATCCCCAAGCTTCATTATTGAGCCATTAAATTCACTGAGTTTCTGGACCACTGACAGTACTAGGCATTTGTGCTGCTTCAGTTATGACAATGATTTACAACTACTTGACCTTTTTGAAAGAGACAAAAACTTGGTTTCTGAAAGCTTGGCTGCTTAACTTCATTTCAAATTCCATTTATTAACAGAATATGAAATTATCTTTGACACAGAGACTAATGACATTAGCATTGCTGAATTGGAAGCAGATGAAATCTAAGACCTGGATAACAATAGTAATGATAATGGTGACATATGGCTGATATATTTTTTTTCATGCAAGTGGGAAAGAATTGGCGAAATTCCTTCTGTGGAATGGAAGAACAATGAAAGGTACATATGAAATAAGTGTTGTAAAAGCAATTATTTGCAGTGATGTGTTGAACCCAAAGTCAAACAAATTATTAGCAGAAATATTAAATAGATTTTCTTTCTATATTTATATCTTATATATTTATATTTTATATTATAATATTCTTTTTATAATTTTCTCTTATATTGTTTTCTGAAGATAAATTTCCTTGTGGTTAGTGATAATTAAAGATGATGGGTTCCATTCTTAAATTGTCTTTATCATTCTATCTTTTTTAAAATAATAATAATAATAATAATAATAATAATAATAATAATAATAATAATAATAATAATTATTATTATTATTATTATTATTATTATTATTATTATTATTATTCATTTATTAAACATGAAACTCAGTCAACTGAACATTTAAAGATGTGTCAGTATCACTGACTGGTGCTAGTGGTTGATACCAGCATCCTAGTTATTAACCAAGTATCTTTTTAAAATATATGATGTTCGGAGTAGCACAGATTTTTGCAGTTCCTCTATTGTTATTGCAGGAAGCTGCAATTTCTTGACCTGTTTTGCAAAATTCTTGGACATGGTATCAAGTATCCCAATGACAATGGGTATCACAGTTACATTTTTCATCCATAGCCTTGTAGTTTTGATGGCCGGTCACAAAATTTCATGCTTTTTTCCAGTTCTTATTCTTCAACTCTGGCATCTTCTGGTACAGCAATATCAATAAACTGTACTGAGCCCTTGACAACCATGATATCTGGCATGTTGTGTTCCAAATGACAATCCATCTGTATTTCAAAATCCCACAAGATCTTAATAATAATAATAATAATAATAATAATAATAATAATAATAACAACAACAAAAAACAACAACAACAACAAAGTTGGAAGGGACTTTGGAGGTCTTCTAGTCCAACTCCCTGCTTAATCAGGAAACCCTACAATACTTCCGACAGATGGTTATCCAGCATCTTCTTTAAAACTTCCAGTGTTGGAGCATTAACAACTTCTGGAAACAAACTGTTCCACTGATCAACTGTTCTGACTGTCAGAAAATTTCTCCTTAGTTCTAAGTTACTGCTCTCCTTGTTTATTTTTGGAGAATATGTTGATTCCCTCTTCTTTGTGGCAACCCCCTAGATATTGGAACACTGCTATCATATCTCCCCTGGTCCTTCTTTTCATTAAACTAGCCATGTCCTGTTCATATGAACTGTTCTTCATGTGTTTTAGCCTTTTAGCCATGTGTATCTTCACCTTCTCATTTTTGCTAACTTTTTCCACTTTGTGCTCCCATGACTTTTTGGATACAGGTAAGCCATATTTTTTACACAATGATCAGTGAATTAATTTATTTTTATTTTTATCAACAATACAACAGAGCAAACTAGATCACTATGCTCGATTTCGTATTTCATTCCCAAGCACCTAGGACTGTGTAATGTAGTGATGAATTATGTGTGCCGACTCCAATAAAGTGGCGTTTTGCAGTTGATAGATTGAGATTTTGTCAATTCTGAAGGTTTTCAAATGTCCGCTGAGATCTTTTGGCACAGCGCCCAGTATGCCAAAGACCACTGTGACACTTTCACCGGCTTATGCCAGAGTCATTGCAGCTCGAATTTCAGGTCTTCGTATTTCGCAAATTTCTCTAGCTGCTTCTCCTCAATTCTGCTGTCTCCTGGGATTGTGATGTCGATGATCCATATTTTCTTTTTCTCTACAATCATGATGTCTGGTGTATTATGTTCCAAAATTTGGCCAGTCTGAAGCCGGAAGTCTCACAGTAGTTTTGCTTGCTCATTTTAAACCACTTTTTTGGGCTTATGATCTCACCAGTTCTTTGCTACTGGTAGGTGGTATTTCTGGCACACGTTCCAGGGGATCATCTGTGCCACAACATCATGTCTATGCTTGTAATCGGTCTATGTGATCTTTTTGAATCAGCTGAGTATGTGATCGATTGTTTTGTCTGTTTCTTTACAGAGTCTGCACTTTGGATTGTCTGTTGATTTTTCAATCCTGGCTTTGACAGCATTCATTCTGATGGCCTGTTCTTGTACGGCCAGAATTAGTCCTTTCATCTCCTTTTTCAGTGTTCCACTTGTAAGCCATGACCAGGTCTTTTCTTTATCCAGTTTGCCTTCAATCTTCTCCAAGAACTGGCCATGCAATGCTTTGTTCTGCCATTTGTCCATCTAACATTGAGTCATAGTTTTCCTGTACTGGTCCTTGGTTTCCTTCACCTTGAGAAGCTTCCTATTGGTAAACTTTATCAACGCTGACTCTTTGTTCTCTTTCACAAAGTCAGCAAATGCATGCTTCTGTTCTTCCACTGTCTGCCTCACTTGCAAAGTCCTCTGATGCCTATTTTCCTTGGTAAATATAGTCTGTCAACATCACTGCAGGGTGTAGTGCATGATGGATCGTCATTAATTTTCTGCTTTTCCTGTCCAAATTGTCCAGCCCCTGCTGGAGTCCAGTTCACTATACCAGCTGTGTACCTAATGACAGGTATGGCCCATGTATTTACAGCCTTGATAGTGTTGCCACCATTCAGTTTGCTCTTCAATTTTTTTTCTGGTCCTCTGGATGTACTCTTTGCTGATCACAGTTTTCACATAAGAGTAGATCCAGAGGACCAGATAATAATAATAATAATAATAATAATAATAATAATAGTAGTAGTAGTAGTAGTAGTAGTAGTAGTAGTTGTTGTTGTTGTTGTTGTTTAATGTAATAACATTAAATGTAATAAATGTAATAACATTTCAAAAGTACAGTAGATGTTCATTAAAAAAAGAGAAATCTGGTCTTTTTTTTTCTTTATGATTTTGATAGTAAACTATTTGTTACTTTTATTCACTGTATGTGCAACACACATGTAAAAATTGCAGGTCTTCACATCTGCCATCTTATAATGATTATCTAAAAAACAATTCAAGGATAGAAGAAATGTGATGAAACTCAGTTCCAATTTACTCTGCATTTCTTTCTAACTTTAATTGAGTTCAGATTGTAAAATTGAATAGCATTCTGTAAATTCCTCAGTTGAGATTGAGACAGGACAACTGTGATCTAAAAAAAAAAACAAAGTAAAAAAAATTCAAACAAAAAGCCCCAAAGGCTTTCACTGGTTTATATGGTTTGATATTTTCATTCACACTAAAATATGGCTGGGATAATAATTGTTAGGCTGCTGCATAATCCACCCAAAATCTTGGCTGCCTTTTCAAATAAGGAGGTAGATGATCAAGTTGCATCTATGTCAAGTCCGTCCTTTTATAAATCCTTTTGTGAATCCTGTCAATTTTTAGCCACCTGCTATTTAAATCCAGACTTCTCCTGGACAGTGAAAGTAGCGCTCTATTCTGCCCCAGCTATGGACCACAAAGTCTATATAAATCTTAGTTTACTGATTAAGGACAATGAATGAGCTTTCTTAGTAGTCATCAAACACAAATACAATTTAAAGTAGTCTTTTCTGAACACCAGATGTTAACTACATTAACAGCCAGGATAAGTCCACAAAATAATAACACAATGCTGAGTAAGCAGTCTTGTAGATATCAGCAATCTTATGCTCATTGGCAAAATGCCCAGAAGCAATTTGCAGGAAAAGTGGCAAGGGAGAGAAGAAGAGCTGATCAGAGTCAAGACACAAAGGAATATAAACAAACATTCTTTCCTGCAACTTGCTTCCTTGGTTGTCATCCCTTAAATTGGCTAGGCAAGTCACCAATAAGCCCCAAGCCTTCCTCCCGAGAAGGCCTTCTCCTGAGGAACCATTTCTGCCTTTTGGCAACTCTGCATGGCCATGCATTGAGAATAGGCTTGTCTTCTTCTTCCTCACGATTGATGGGAGCTTCTGGAGGTTCTGAAGGCCTAGCTGAATCTCCATCTCTGGCACCAAGTCCTCTCCAGCCTCCTCACAGTCCACCTCAGTTGCCTGCTTCATAGGCCACTGGCACATCACCACATTCACCCTCTTTGCTGTTGGAATCAGATAGCAGTTGCACAGGCTGGTGGCAGGTCACAACACCCTCAGGAAATGTAATATAATTTGGCAGTGTTTAATTCTTTTTTTGAGTGAGGTGGCTGTATCATACTGAACAATTTCCATCCAGTATCTCACCTTTCCTGAGCAAGGTGGTGGATTAAGTGGTTGTGCAAGCAGATTATCTAGATCCTTTTCTGACAGCATTCAGACTTGAGTGTGGAATGGATATGGCATTGGTTGAACTTTTGGACCACCTGCATGAGTGGGTTAGGTGTTAATTCCTGGCAATTAACAGAATAATAGAATTAGAAAGGATCTTGGAGGTCTTCTAGTTCAAACCCTACTCAATCAGGAAACCTATAATATTTCATACAGTTGATTGCCCAAGATTCCTGAAATTTCTTGGCTGAGCCTATTTTAAATTATTCATTTATATGTAATTGTCAACTTACAAAGTTCATTTGAAATAAAGATTTGAAAACTCACTGAGTCTAAAGTCACTGGAAAAAAGTGTCTTATGAACACTTTTCACTATTCCATCTGTTACAGCATCCCATGGTCATATGATTAAAATTCATATGCTTGGCAGCTGGTTCATATCTATAATAGTTGCAGTGTTCTGAGTCATGTGATTTAACTTAAGAGCTGCAGGGAGTCACTTAAGACTTGGAATTTGTCTTGGTGCATATGCTCTCATATGCAGACTGTGGTAAGGATGGTCGTAAAACAGGGCAAAATTCATTCAACCAACATCTTGCTTAGCAACAGAATTTTGGGGCTCAACCATGATTGCAAATCGAGGATTACCTGTATTTTGGATATTGTCTGAAGCTGTTTTTCCAACTGAAGTGGAAAGTAAAATAAATAAAATAAAAATTCAGTATAAATTTTTCATGTAGATAGTAAGATCCTGAGGCTTTATTACTTCTACTTCCACATATATGTGTTTAAACAAATATTCATGATTTCTGTTATCAAATAAAAAACCCTGCTTCCAAAATCCCATGTGATGCTGCAGCCAAAGGTCTGAGTAGTTTTGCCAGGATATAGACTGAATGCAAATGCTACAAATCAATAAGAGTTTTAGAATATTGCTTGGCACAACGAGGAGCCGACAATCTATATGTAGTTATCATATCTAACATGTGAACACTGAAACTGAAGTATATATGGCATCAGGAAAAAAAACCTTGGAGGGACCTTGAATTATTCAGAAATAATAGAATAGAATAGAATAGAATAGAATAGAATTTTTTATTGGTCAAGTGTGATTGGACACAGAAGGAATTTGTCTTGGTGCATATGCTCTCAGCGTACATAAAATAAAATATACATTTGTCAAGAATCATATGGTACAACACTTAATGATTGTCATAGGGGTCAAATAAGCAATGAAGAAGCAATATTAATAAAAATCTTAGGATATAAGCAACAAGTTACAGTCATACAGTCAACATGGGAGGAAAAGGGTGAAAGGAACGATGAGAAAAACTAGTAGAATAGAAGTGCAGATTTAGTAGAAAGTCTGACAGTGTTGAGGGAATTATTTGTTTAGTAGAGTGATGGCGTTTGGAAAAAAACTGTTCTTGTGTCTAGTTGTCTTGGTGTGCAGTGCTCTGTAGCGACGTTTTGAGGGTATGAGTTGAAACAATTTGTGTCCAGGATGTGAGGGGTCAGTAAATATGTGAGGGGTCAGTAAATGGATGGAAATAGAAATTATATACTTATAGATTTCTTATATGTTTTGAATTGCTCTTATTGTAAGCCGCCCTGAGTCTGTGGAGAAGGGTGGCATAGAAATCTAAGTAAGGAAGGAAATAAATAAAATATTAGAAACCTTAACTGAGGAGAATATTGTCCTTGTTGAAAAGAGACAAATATATATATGGGCATTCTTGTATCTCCGTGTGTGTGTATACATCTCCAGTAAGAAACAATTCTTGATCATAATTCAATCTTCATCCAACCCTTGGCTAACCCATAAGCAGGGGTAGGTTCCACTTACCTTCACCACAGGTTCGCATCACAACATTTTGTGTTCGTCCCGTCATGTAATTTCACTTCCACTCATGCTCAGAAGATGGATTTAGCCCAAAACATAGCTGAGGAGAAAAAAAATTACCAAAAATTCAAAAAAACAAAAAGACAATGCCACGCCCAGGCCTACCAAAGTGGATCTTCATGTCATTGGTGGGTCACTAAGAGTTCTGGTGATCTGGTCAGAACCGGGAAGAACCCTTTCTTCCCCATAAGTGAGTGAAAAAAAACCATTCTTTGAAAAAAATCTAAAAGAACTTCTCCTTCATTAAACTGAATTAGAGCAGAAAGGGAAAAGCAATGACAACAAGAAGATAATTTATCTATGCAGGTAATCTACCAGGTAATACCTGTCTGAGACCAAAAGCCAGTAATGTTATCTTCCCAAAGTGAGAGAAAACATGACAGTTGTCTGCTTGCATTAAAAATCCATTTTTAATCCAGTTCAATATCTGTGCTTGATTAAAACAAATTCTTCATAGTCCTGACATGGCATAGACCTATTTCTTCCTCATTTGTATATAGATTAGCTGTTTTGGATGACTTCATGGATTATTCAGTACTCTAGCCAGCCATTCCGTCTTCTCATTCACATATTAAATACTGTGTCCAGTAGACAGCTTCCTTCCTTCCTTCTTTACTTTGGCTACTGAATACAAATTACTGGGGGGAAAAGGGGAGGGAGTGTTTATTCATTTCACATAGCTTTGAAGAATTATAATAATATTCAAAGAAGGCTGTTTTGCTTAGGATTCAGGGTCAGTTTCTGTCATAAACACAGATTACAAATTCATGGTCTATTTTTGTCAGTGTGTAAATGGTGAATTATATTTTCCTAAACTATACAAATTACTGCTCTGTAGCAATTTTACAGTTTTCAGAAATACTGTTCATTTGGCTAGAAGGCATTAACATAGTGTTATGAGTACATATTCAAAGTGTTTACAGCTACATATTCAAATGTTTATATGATTCTTAAATATGTCCTCTGCATTATGCTTCTGGAGCCAAAGCAGACAGATTTTCTTCTAACCTAAATTCTGCATCAAAGTGATTTTCAAAGATTTGAATGATTAATACATTTATCTTTATGTTTATGTGGGTGTATTGCTGGCTGGCTGATTGGCTGGCTGTCTATCCTCCATCCAACTATATATCTTGTCTTTTTATGTACACTGAAAGCATATGAACCAAAGACAAATTCCTTGTGTGTCCAATCACATTTGTCCAATAAATTATTCTATTCTATTCTATTCTATTCTATTCTATGAATAAATAATAAAAGAAAGTAAACAACAGAGAGAAAAGAAGAAGAGATGATAGATATTTCAGTAAAAACAAAAATGCACAAAATGGATTGAAATATCTAAAATGTATTCCAATTAGTAATTAAATTTCAGTGGTTTAGACTACTGTTGGGTGAACCCAATGAAGTTCGGGTTCGGTGAACTCACCTGAACTTTGCCGTGAACCCGAACCCGAACCCGAGCAGCAGCAAGCTGCTGCAGCATGCTTTTCTGTAAAATAAACAGAAAAGGATGCTGCAGCAGTGCTGCAAGCAAAAGGAGGTGGGAAATCCCATGAAGGGATTCCGGGAGCGGGGCTTTGATGTCATGGAGACTCCTTCCTCCCCATTTCAGCCGGCCAGGAAGTAGTCTCTGTGACATCAAAGCCCCACCCCCAGAATCCCTTTGTGGGATTTCCCATCTCCTTTTGCTTGCAGCGCCACAAGCAAAAGGAGGTGGGAAATCCCACGATGGAATTCCCCACTCTCCTCCCGGGCGGCAGTGTTTTGCAGTGTTTGAGCGAACGCCAAACGCCAAACCCAAACTTTACCCGAACTTTTTAAAAAGTTCAGGTTCGGTTTGGCATGACAAATGCTGCAAAGTTTGGCACGAACCCGAACTTTGCAAGTTCGGTTCGCCTAACACTAGTTTAGACATAAAAGATAAACTGCAATATCAAGAATGATGTGATTTTTTTGTAGTTTAATTTCTCTTATATTAGCACAAATGATTTAAAATACTGAATTAAAGTTGATTGAAAATATGAATGTCATTCACAGCACTTATTGGTATTTCCCCCGCTCTCAAAGAAAAGGTTGTTGGGTGTCAACTCTTTATTTTTTCTGATTGGGATTATTCTATTGTATATAATTGGCACATGAATAAATGCCAATGGAAAAACTGAGTATCACATCATTAAGCTAGCAATAAGAAGTAAATGTCTTCTTCATCTTGGAGTGAGTAGTGAAGGCAAGAGAAATCCATGCATACTGGTAAGCCTACAACAGACAAAATTATTGATACCAGAATCTTCCAGGGGGACCTGAAGGGCTTTGGTTTCTATTTGCTTCAATGTAGGAGATGCAGAGAAAAGCCAAATGAGACAAGTGTCACTGGATAACAAAAATGCTTTTTTTTTTTACTAAGAACTTTACAGCATTCAATAACAAATTTTATCCTCATTAGCTCAAGAAATATAATAAAATAAGAAAACAACAGACAATACAGCAATAATCAAGTGTTGACAGCACATATCAATTTATAAATTCTAAAGCCTGAATTTCAACATAATCCCACACCAAAATATGGATAATCTTACCCACTTTAGAATGCATTCAGTGAGAATTTTCACATGTGAATTCATTGCATATTATTTGCCTAAAAAGTGTACATCAAGAATTTTTGATTGACATCGCATCAACAAGAATATTTCACTATTTTGACCCTTGTACTGTAGGTATAAATACATCATGACATCTTTTCCAAGGTTTTCATGGCTACTATACCATGGCTAGAGCATAGTTAATCCTAAAGGGCAGCAGGTATGTACTTTCTTTCAGATTGGCATACAAAGATAACTATAGAAAACATCTTGGGGACACAACTTTAATAACATTAGGAGATGTGCCCAAAGTGGTGTTTTGTTTTGTGTTGTTTTTTTTAAAAAAACTTTTTAACTCATGGATTGAGTCATGTTGAAATGTCCAGGCCTTCCGTCCAAACTTACTATCTCTCTTTTTGTACCTAAATTATACTTTGTCCATTAATTGATTATTAATCATTAATATGAATAAATGATAAACAGACTGTATCTGTCTTTACTTTCCTAGAAAGCTAGCATATAGGGCTGGCTAGCTGATGATACATCAACATTTTGAACGTACCTATTGGCAGGAAAAATATAGGTGTATTTGGTGGGTTTCCCTTTTATTTTCTATAGTCTATCCATCACATTTTCATTTAGAAGTTCTTGGGAGAATATTGAGCCAAAACAAAAATAATGGATAAGTATTGATGTAAAAGGGCTGTGAGAATCTAAGGGGAAAATAATTTTAACATATTTAAAATTGTTCAGCGCAGATGTTGCTTTTCTACAAGATAGGTTGTTGTTATTGTTGTTGTTGTTATTGTTGTTATTGTCATTATTGTCGTTATTGTTGTTTTGTTGTTGTTGTTGTTGTTGTTATTATTATTATTATTATTATTATTATTATTATTATTATTATTATTATTATTACAAGATAAGTTGCTTATCTAGGAGAATAAGATAAATGACTCTGTATGAATGAAAGATCAGGGTAGGACAGCTTTATCGCACAGGTACTTTGAAAACAACCTTTGGTCCATTAGATCATCATTTCAGAAACATTTCCTTATCTAAACAGAGAAACCAAATGGTGAAAAGGGAGCAAAAAATTCAAAGTTGCTGTTGTCTTTTCTACATCCTTCCCTTGTGAGTAAACTGTGGGGAAAATAACAGAAAGTTTAAATTTGTTCTGGCTCTCATTGCTTTTTTTGCCCATCTTTCATCATTTTTTATGTAGGGAAGCTGTCAGTGAGCATAAAAAACCTTTGCCTTTGCCTTCCCAGCAGGCAGATAAATGTCTGCTATCTGGTGAGAATAAGGCAATTAGTAGAAGCATGGAGGAATTGGTACTCCATGAAACTTGAGGGAAGCTGTCAGCAGGGGTGAAATTCAAAAATTTTCCCTACTGGCTCTGTGGGTCTAGCTTGGTGAGCAGAGGAAGGATACTGCAAAATCTCCATTCCCATCCCATTCCAGGGGAAGGATACTGAAAAATCCCCATTCCCTTTCCACTTCTGGGGGAAGGATATTGCAAAATCTCCATTCCCACCCCATTCTGAGGATAGCCAGAGGTTATGTTTGCCTGTTTTCCAAACTATTCAAAATGCCCATAACTGGTTCTCCAAAACCAGCCAAAACCTGCTGAATTACACCCCTGGTTGTCAGGGAACATTGAAAATGAGGATCCTGTGAGGATGGATAAATGTGCCAGTGCAACATTGGTGTCAAAGCAGCAAGAACCTAAGCACCTAAGCAGCTACAACTTCTGCAAATTTCATTCCCTCAGATGTCATTTTAAAAGTTGTTTGAGTACTTGGTTGAAAATATTTTGCACTATGATGCAACGTTTTATCAAGTTAAAGGCTACACACGCAAGGGTTTTAGTAATATATATATAGGCGGTAGGGATTTAAAAGCTCTGCTTAATGTTTATAGATTTAATTTTGATACCCCTATTATGTCTTATGAATGTTTCCAACAGCTGAATGAGTGCCTTTATAAGTGGTGATTGAAGGGAATTTTAATGAAATATTGGTTTCCGACTTGATAGAAATATGCTAATATAAAAGAAAAATCATTACTGAGGAAAATAGTTAAGACCTAGGGAAGAATTGAAACTAGATTCTTGGCATTTGATGTATCCAAATAATAATAATATGCATTATGTTTTACTCAAATACGCACCAGAATTACTTTAGGCTTGATTATTTTTAGTAGCATTGACTTTATAGCGTCAGACTCAAGAATGTAATATTGATGTTTGTTATGTGTCAGATTGTAGTGAAATTATTTTGAATTATATGCTTCAAAAATTGGACAAAATATCAAGACATTGGTATTTCCATGTCTTATTCTTGAATAATAAAGAATTTGCATCCCAATAATTGCATATGCATCATTCATAAATTAAAAATAAAAGGGAAAATAATTTGAAAGATGAATAGAAACATTTAAGGGGATAGATAGTTAGATGTCCCTCTACTACTTTGTACAAAAAATGCACAATAACAAATATGAACTGAATAATATCCTGTTTTCCCCAAAATAAGAAATTCCCTGATAATAAGCCCAATCGGGCTTTTGAGTGCATGGCAATAAGGCCAAGCACTTATTTCAGGGTTCAAAGACATCTGATATGGATCCTTTTCCAATTATTTCATCTAGGCATTATTTCTCTTAAAACCATGTCACTTCACATTTGGAGCATTTTATATCAGAAGTGATGGGACTTGAGCGAAACCACAGGAATAACAGGCAGATACCCTGTAAAAAGCACTGCTATTATCACTGTCAAAGATTACCATAATAATAATAATTTAACTTAATATTACAAGACACACAACATCTTTATCCCAGCATGTGCAGAAATCTTGGCAATCCCTTTGGCACTGAGGCTGTGTGAGGCAAAGACAGAAGGGCTATGCAAATAAACATGTAAGAACAGCAGGTAGAGGATGAAAATGCAGAACTTGTCATCCTGCCCACACAGTAGGTTGGAACATCAGAGTAAACTGAGTCTATGATAGGAAGAACTTTGAGCTAGGTGCTTCAATCTGAAAATGTAATACCCCTTCTCTCTCAGTGAGCTAACCCAATGTGTGATGTATTCACACAGATAGGCAGGGCATTTAGTTAGTCTTTTAGACCTTTCAGTCAGAGCTGGGTGAGTTGTCAGATCGGACAAGCTTCTGTTGCTCCCAGCTTTGACCAATGAAAGTTCCTGAATTTCAATCTGGGGCGTGGCTGGAGCTTCAAGGACTGGTTCACTTGGAGCTCACCACTGACATGAGTGTCACTAGGTAAGTCTTCTGGACTTGGTTGGCTTGAATTCTGTCTGTTAGGAGCAAGTGATTTCTGCTATGATCTGCTAACTTCTGCTCAGAAGTTAGTTCTTCTGGTAAGAGTGGAGTGGCTGAGTCGGCCTCAGAGTTGGTCAACATGCCGCTTCCAGCTTTTACTGTCCTCAAGCTCTATTCAGTAAAATCAAGGGGTGGTGATCTCTGTGATCATGTCAGGAACCCAGAGAACACCCCCAGCATAGTTGTGGGCATATACTTGATCCCTATGCTAAAGTGTCGGAGCTGACTATGGGAAACTTCTGGAGCCTTGGCAGAGTAGTTAGGGTGTAGCCAATCTAGGTGTTGGAAGAACTTCTGCCAGTGGTGGTGCTAGGCGTGATATGCTGCACTAATAAAAATTTATCAATTCGGGTTTGCCAATTGCCTGGGCCCATGCATGAAAGGGCTTCTTTTGCTGAACTTGGACCATGAGGTCTTTTTCTGCCATCAATCTTCTATGTTTCTATGTTTCTGTGTTTCTATCGCAACATCCTTTTCACTTGACCATTGCTGGAGGGATGAAATGGTGAGAAAAGGGTTTGTCTGATCCCCTGTTCTGGTAAATAGGTTTCAAATGGTAAGGCCATGAATTGGGGCCCATTGTCTGAAACCAGGACATTGGGGCTGGCCATGTGTGGAGAAAAGTCTCCATAGCAGCTTGATGACTGTGAGCCGCCCCGAGTCTTCAGAGAAGGGTGACATACAAATCTAATAAATAATAATAATAATAATAATAATAATAATAATAATAATAATAATATTTATTATTATTATTATTATTAATAATAATAATAATAATAATAATAATAATAATAATAATAATAATAATAATAATAATAATAATAATAATAATAATAATAATTATTATTATTATTATGACTGCCTCTGTTGTGGTGGTGGTCATGAGGGTTATTTCTAACCACGTTGAGTGTACCTCTACAACATAAGGACAGTTTGACTGTAAGTAGGGCCAGTAAAGGACAGCCATTTGCAGCACTACTGGAATGCTCCAGAGGAGGGGAGCGCACATGTGTGTGCACAGGCATGCCCTTCACCTTCCTGTGCATGCGCAGGATGAATCGGCCGCTGCTCAGAAAGCGAGGGGAACAGACAGAGCACCCCTCCGCCGAGCGAGATAATCCCTCCTCTTTGCCCACTTCTGCACAGGCAAGACATCATGGTCCAGAACAGAATGAGGGAGGGAGGGGGGCAGGCGGAGGTGGTCTAGGTGTTTGCACGAAGGATTTCATTTCTCCATTTTAAGGATTTCCCATCTGTTTCTTTTCCCATTTCCTCCTTTAGTATGGAATTCTACTTATCAGAGCTTTAACTTTATTAAACTCTATTTTTGTTTGTTTAACACCATGATACATGTTTTAAAATTAACTAAAACAATTTTATTTTCTTTTAACATCAAGACCATTATACGTTCCCCAATGTTTCTGCTATTTCCGCTTACTTGACTAAGTCTTCTCTATTGATTAGGATTAAGTGAAGATTATTTGACACTCTTGTGCTTTCTTCCACTTTCTGAAGGAGAAATTTGTCAGTGAGACAAGGTCAAGAATTTCCTGAAAGAGCCATACTTGGCAGATTTTGTCTCCCTACAGATGTTGAGGTGATTGAACTCCCTCATCCATACCACTTTCTGTCTTTTTGAAAGACTGGTAATTGGCTTTTGAAAAGCATCATCCACAACTTCGCTGTGATTGTATGGAAATAATAGGCATCAATAAGTACTGTTTTTAGGTGTTTTTCTACTCATTTTAACCCAGCTGCTCCCTATAGCATTGCCAAATTCATTCACTTTGAATTTTCAACAGGTGTGGATATTTGTAATAAACAATGCAACTTCTTCCTTTCTATAGTTCATGTTCCTTTCAAGCAAACTACATTTTGCCCATCAATCACAGAGTTATCTCACCAGGTTTCTTTTATTCCTGTTGAATCATATTTACCTTTCTGTACTAAAAGGTTGGCTACAGAAGATGGCAGCACTTGGCCAACTCTGGTTGTTAAAAAAAAAAAAAGCAGACTTTGAACATTTGGAACAGAAACCAATAGAGGTAATTTAGTATATTGAGAAATCAAAAAGGCAATCCTTATAGCCATCAAGAGTTTACATTCTATGAGTCAATGTACTTTCTGAGTTGTCACTAAATGACTTTATAGATCTCATTATAGCAGCAGTACAACCTTCAATATCACATAAGCAGTAGTGGGTTCTAAATCCTTTAGTACCAGTTCATGCTCACCCTTGCGCACACAGAACACTTCTGTGCATGCCATTGTCGGCACTACAGATTCTAAGAACTGAATCAGGAGCAACCAATCACTGCATATAAGTTGTTTTCCAAAATCCTTTCTCTGAAATTTCCATTTTCCATCTCAACATGGGTGAGAAGAAAAAAAAGCTGTTCCTGAACAATTCACCTTTAGAAAAAATAAATAATATTTTGAAATTAATATTGCTAATTTTAATGACATGGATCATTGTATCTGAATATCAAATTTTGAAAATCCAAGCAGTCCAAGTTTTTTTTTTAATATTAAACATATTTTAATGTTACATATTACATATTCCTATGAGTTAAGAAAAAAGCTAATTTATCAGCAGCACAATTACACATATATGGACTCCCCAAATAATATTTTGAAAAGTTGGGATATCAGAATATTATGTTGAGCTTGTAATAAATGTGATGCTTTTTGACTTACATGATTTGGGTTTCCTTTTGATATCAAATTATTTTCACAATTTTGGGGACAAGCATATTTTCAATTTTGTAAGCATTATTAACTATTAATGGATAATAATTATAATAATTATAACAACAACAACAGCAGCAGCAACAACAACATAAAATAGTGAACTACAGTCCAAGGCTATGATGTTTACATTTTAGGAAGAACTTATTTTTAAGTCCAGAGATCAAATTAAGAAAATCATGCATGTGAAAACATAACTAGTCTTTACATGTTAAAGACTGGATAATACTTTGTAAAAAGTATTGTTTATAGATTAAATATGTTAAAGAACTAAACTATTATAGTAAGGTGACCAGGTGTCCCGCATTCTATGGGGCAGTCACACTTTCTCACAATTCATTCCACGTCCTGGGGCATTTTTAAAAAGTCCCGAAGCCGCAAAGAAGACAGCTCGGCTTCTCACAACTTTTTGCTCTTTGCCCCGTCAGCCTCCCGCAGCCGTTGAGTAACACATCTGGTGCCCCTTCCCACCTTTCTCCCCCCTTATTTATTTATTTTTCTTTCTTTCTTTTTATTCATTTGCTTCCCCCCTCTTCCTCTTCCAATCTTGCTCACTCCTCGCCCGTGGCTCCACACTTTCCCATGGCCACCACCATGGGGCTGAGCTGCCCAGGCAGGAGGGCTCACTGGCCACGACAGCAAAGGCCGGGGAAGGAAAGGGAAGAGCGACTGAGACATTTGCTGCCTTCGTCCTCTGACAGCCCATCCACTGTGCTTGGAGGTGGGCAGGTGGAATGGCATTTGCGCCGGGTGGAAAAACCTATCCACTCCTTCCCAGCAGCAGCTGGCCTGGCGAATCCCCATCTTTTAATCTCATGAATTTGCTATAACCAGCATTTCATGTTACCCTGAGAGGCCTTTTAATTTTAATTAAAGTTATGGAGTAAAATAAATGTAATAATAATTTGATCTTCTATAGGCTTCTGCTTAAATCATTGGCCTTAGTCTTCAACTGTTTTGTGACTTCTCAGAATGATTAACACACTTCTTGGTCCTAAATGACTAAATCTTTTTATGAGTATCTCTAGGTCTCTGTAATGTTCCTTCAGTTCCTGCATCCTCCTCTTTTTCTAATATGCCTTTTTTCATTCAAATCTCCTCTTTTTCTAATATGCCTTTTTTCATTCAAATCTCATTCCAAATTTTACATCATGATTGAATTTTGTTTTGAGAGGAGAAAGAGAATATAGGAAGATCCTTAGAATTCCAGTGTATGGATTTTCAAACTTCTGCTTACTGATCTACTTAAACAAGAGAATCAAAGAATCCCTTTCAATTGCTAAATTTGCATGTAAATTTGATAACAATTATGCCTGGGCAGCTATTAAACTGTTAAAGTTAAAGTTCCCTTATTGATACTATGCATTGCATAGTTGTATATTTATAAGAAATATCCTGGTAACCTAGTTTAAAACCATCTAATAAAATTACTAGATAATTTAGCCTAAATTCCTTGTTCAACTTGTTCACTAATAACGAACAAAAATGGCTTAAAACAGGAGCAGAAACAGAACATCAATTATCTACTTTCCATCTGCTCAGAGGTTGTGATTGGCTTGAATCACAATGAATTACAATAAGATTTAATTTGAGAGTTATTGCTAGTTTCTGCTTGCCTTGGGGAAGCCTAAGAAATCTTTAAATAAATATACTCTTGTGGCTGAGAAAATAAAGTTTTATCAATCTATGGAATTATTGGTGCTGGCATTTTTGTATTATATGTTAGAACGCATAGATTTAGGAAGGGTTGTTTTCTTGGGTATCACTGCTGAATTCTGGGGGGAATATAAGCAGAGTTTTGATATTCATTTATTGGTCCAAATTTATGCAGAAAAAGTAAATAAAAGCAAACTACATCAACATACTGTAGATGACAGCAACAGCTGAGATATTTAAAGGCATGCAACTTGCTCAAGAAGAGAGGAAAAAAAAATATTGACCTGTTTTCCAAAAGTCTGCAGAATGTAGAATACCAATTTTTGGTTGATAATTTGGGGAGCCTCTTTGGTTGTTCAGAAGAAAATAATTTGGCAATATTAATGTAGTCAGAAGAAAACAAAATGAGTCCAGCAAATTTATTTATTTGTTTGTTTGTTTACTTGGACTTCTAGGCCATCTTTCTCCATAGACTCAGGGTGGCTTACAACATAATACCATACAAATGATACAAAACTAAATAATAATAATAATAATAATAATAATAATAATAATAATAATCAACATCGCAATCCCAGGAGACAGCAGAATTGAGGAGAAGCAGCTAGAGAAATTAGTGAAATACGAAGATCTAAAAATCGAGCTGCAACGACTCTGGCATAAGCAGTGAAAGTGGTCCCAGTGGTACTTGGCACGCTGGGCGCAGTACCAAAGGATCTCAGCAGACATTTGAAAACCATTGGAATTGACAAAATCTGTCAATTGCAAAAGGCCGCTTTACTGGGATCGGCAAACATAACTCGCCGCTACATTACGCTGTCCTAGGTGCTTGGGAAACACCCGACTGGTGATGAAATACAAAATCCAGCATAATGATCTTGTTTGCTGTGTTGTACTGAAATAATAATAATAATAATAATAATAATAATAATAATAATAATAATAATAGAGAGAGAAGAAATTGGAGAAAATGGGCCTATTAATCTCCCTTACTTCTCTATGTGAAGATTGAGCTAAGGTTCATATATCAGGTCAGTTAGCTTCTATATATGGCATGATCCATCTAGGTGGCAGCATTTAGCCAATCTTGACTGATCTCAAAATTTAAATGGGGTGATTCTATGTAAATACTTCACTGACAGATAAAGGAAATAGTGAGGCTGTCAACGAACCATATAGCATCTGAGAAATAAATCACATTCCACTCCTGTGCTCTCACACAAGGTTCGATTTATTAGCAAAGCCATGCTGGATTCGTTACTGTCATTCCAACACTAAATTATCTTCAGTTCCCCATCCAGGTTAAGGTTCATCTCACATCCCCACACCCACAAGTGCAATCATGTGGACCAATCCGGTGCAGGGATTCACTGGCTTCCTCATTTGTTCTGTTGGCCTTGGACTCTGTGTAAAGGAATGTGTGGTGGTTATCAACTTCTCTCTCTCTCCCCCCTCCCATTTCCCTATTGCTGTGTTAAATGTGGCAGGTCAAAGCCTCTAGCTTCACATAATGGCTTTGGGCCTGACAGAGTCTGAAGGCTATGGTTGAAAGTTGGGAAAAGGCAAGAATAAAGCACTTATGATACTTCCAAGAAAGCCACACATCTGTATCTATAAAGCCATGTGCAATAGGAAGGGAGTAGTATTTTGTTCTCCATTGCAAATTACAATTGCACTGCTAGAATTAGATATTCAGTGTAAAATATTCTACATTAATGTACTGAATGTTAAAAAATCAGTTTCTCCAAAGAAAGCATAAACAGTTGTGATTAAAGTCTTTGAAAGGATCTCAGAAGATTCACATTCAAATCTCAATTTCCCCACAGACTCACTAGGAGACACTTAAATGGCATATAAATCCAATTTAAATGATAGATAGATAGATAGATAGATAGATAGATAGATAGATAGATAGATAGATAGATAGATAGATAGATAGATAGATAGATAGATATGGCTGACTGCTCTTGTCCCAGTGTCAGAACTGCAATGAAGGATTAACAATGAAGTGACAAAGGGGGAACCAAGAAAGTTTGCCGTGCGAACCTCCGTTCTAGCTTTTTTATAGTGTAATCTACTTGGCCTTTACTACAGTAAAGCTGGCAGGAATAGCAAACACTCCAGAAGATAGGCTAAAGATAAGAAGGATCTTGACAGACTTGAGCACTGGGCACTATCTAACAAAATGAAATTCAATGGTGAAAAAAGCAAGGTTCTACATTTAGGCAAGAAAAACAAAAAGAACAGGTACAGTATTGGTGGTACCCTGCTCAATAGCAATAACTGTGAGAGGCATCTTGGAGTCCTAGTGGACAACCATTTAAATATGAGCCGGCAGTGTGCAGCAGCTGCCAAAAAAAGCCAACACAGTTCTAGGCTGCATTAACAGAGGAATAGAATCAAGATCACGTGAAGTGGTAATGCCACTTTATAATGCCTTCGTAAGGCCACAATTGGAATACTGCATTCAGTTTTGGTCACCATGATATAAAAAAAGATGTGGAGACTCTAGAAAGAGTGCAAAGAGCAGCAACAAAGATGATTAGGGGACTGGTGACTAAAACATATGAAGAGTGTTTGCAAGAAATGGGTATGTACAGTTTAATGAAAAGAAGGATTAGGGGACACCTGATAGCAGTGTTCCAATCACTCAGGAGTTGCCACAAAGAAGAGAGAGTCCAGCTATTGTCCAAAGCACCTGAAGATAGGTCAAGAAGAAATGGGTGGAAATTAATCAAGGAGAGAAGCAAGTTAAAACTGAGGAGAAATTTCCTGACAGTTAGAACAATTTGTTTGTTTGTTTGTTAATATTTATATGCTGCCTTTCTCCTTGCAGACTCAGGGCAGAGAACAACAATAAAATGAATACAAGGTTAAAAACCCACAATAAAAATATTCATCCTTCATTAATTCATCAGTAGGCCAGAACAAGATTTTGGTGTTCAATGACCCTCACAGGCCTGTCAGCAAAGCCACGTTTTTAAGGCCTTTCTGAAGGCTAGAAGTGTGGGGGTGGTACAAATCTCCAGGGGAAGCTGGTTCCAGAGTGCAGGAACCACTGTAGAGAAGGCCATCCCCTGTGGCCCTGCCAGCTGGCATTGTTTGGCTGATGGGACCCAGAGGAGTCCGACTCTGTGCTATCTGATCGGTCGCTGGGATGTGTGAGGCAGAAGACAGTTGTTAATCAGTGGAACAACTTGCCTCCAGAAGTCGTGGGTGCTCCAACACTAAACATTTTTTAAGATGTTGGATAATCTGAAGTGGGTTCCACTTACTTTCACCACCGGTTTGGCTCATGACATTTTGTGCGTACATGCAATTCTGTTTCGTGCATCCTCGGTAGCTATAATCAGCCTGAAAGCTGAGGAGCTGATCAACTGTGCTTTGGGCGAAAGGATAAAGGTAAGTATAAACCTGGGGGGCGGACGGAAGGGCCCCCTTTCAAGCAGGATCAGAGGAAAAAACTTCCAAGCAGTAAAAAAAATCCCCAAAAATTAAATAAATAAAGATGGCAGTGCCCACAAAGAAGTACCAACCGAACTGGATCCGTGATGCCATCATGACATTACCAGTTGATCACTACTCATTCAGGCAATATGGTCCGAACCAGGAGGAACCTACCCCTGTGGATAATCATTTGTCTGAAGTGGTATAGGATTTTCTGCCTAAGCAGGGGGTTGGACTAGAAGACCTCCAAGTCTCTTCCAATTCTGTTATTCTATACCAAATGAAGTTGAGGGTCAATCTTGTTTAAGGGGTAAAGTTGAGGTAGGACTGATACCAAGTTCATTTCCCAGATTTATTGTTTGGAAGATAAAATGAATCAGCTTCAAAGTAAGCTCTCTGTAACTCCTGAGAAAAGGCAGGGGATGGGGAAGCAAACAAGCAAACAAACATTATCAAACATGCTTGTGAAATAAAACTGTAAACATAAGTGTTTTGTATAACAAGAATAACACTTTGTCTTTAATAAACTGGATGCATCCATCACGTTTCATTGTACTGGCACAAAGAAATGTCCATAATAATAAAACAGTGCACAGATGATACAACAGCCCTATGTTTGTATAGAATGATGATAATGTAAAAAACAAAGCTGTTACAGTGGGCAACTTGGAATGTAGAAGAGCCAAGGTGTTTTGACAACTAGAAAAGCTATTTTGAAACAGTATCATCCAAAGGGAGATGCAAATCAGAAAGTAGAAGAGATTATAAAGAGAACTAATTCAAAGAAAAAGTACAGAATGTGATATCTTGTATCATTAGCAGTTTCCATTGGACCCAAATGATGGCTGGCATGCCTAGGTAGCATCAGAATAATTATTCTGATCTTTGAATATGCCATTGCTAAGGGTGAAAGTCATAAATCAAAATTTACAACTTTTATTCAGCCATCTGGTGTCCTTTTTTCCATCCCCAAGGCTCAAAGAGATGATAGGATTTCAAATAATAACCAAAGTGATTAAAAATTAGCTGGTGCCCTTGTTGTTACTAAACAGGTGTTGCTTTTAAGTCTAAGCTCTTTGCTGACAGTCTGTTTTATGTACTATAAATAAAAATATTTAATCTTTCAAGGTGTAGTCAGTTCAAATTTAAGGTGCAAAATATTGTACTATCTCTCCAAAATGCAGTACACTGATATTATTTTGCGATCTCAGAAGGAATAAAATATGGAGCATAAAAATTAGAGTCTGCAATACTCTTGTGTTTGGCAGTGCTGTAGTGAGAGCTAGCACTTGTATTTCACAATTAATGGTGGGCTAGCAGATTGCAGAGTCAGGCTACCTTCACCTGGTTCAGCAAGGAGTTATGCCCTATAGTTGCCAAGGAAGGTTTTTACGTAATTTCTGCCCCATTAGTTTGATTGGCCTTTGCAGGTCCTTTTGTTACTGTTTTTAACAGTTAAAGTTACATTAATTTAAATTTATGTTTATTTAAATAAAGTGACCCAATTTAAATTCCAGCTCTTGTCTCCGCGTTGTCATTCCGCATCTGGTGCAATCTACCTTAATGTTACTCCTGGTTTCTTTCTCCCACTTGCAAGGACCTAGCATTTTCTCACTTCTCCCTCATAAACATAGTGTTTTTCATCTTACTTCCATCATTCCCAATAGTTCATCTAATGGCATTTCTATTTCTTATTTCTCCAAAGGTCTTCTTGGACAAGATAAAATGGGACAGAATTCTCTTCCCTTCATCTCTCCCCCACCCCTTCCTCTCTTTCTGTGTGTGTCCACATAATGTTATGGAAAACTTTACCACATCCATAGTTATTAATGCATTAATTGGTCTCATGTTTTTTAATCTAAAAACAATCAACGTGAATTTCAATGGGAATTCAGAAAGGTTTAAAAAAGAAATCCCATGATACAACTTTTACTTGTATTATTATGTATTATGCAGAACGTCCGGCATTTTATAAATTGACCTTGTATGCCGGAAATATAAAAGAAATATAAAAGCTTGCTCTGTGTTAAGCTCTTGGCCCTTATCTAAGCTGCATGTGTCATACACTGTACAATGTTATATGAATCATAATTTGTTGCCCAGTTATATGATATTGTGGCCCAGTTATATCCAAGGTTAGTCTCTCCAAGTCAAAAGTTGCAGTGAAGGACATTCTTTTATCCTTCCCAGTGTCTACAATTATGGTGATCTGAATTGGGCACTAAACCAGAGAAAGCCCCCATCTCATTATTAAACCTCTCAACTGTAAAATTACATAGCCCCTTGAGTCTAGTGGAGAGGCTGATGAGACCAGTCTAATAGGCATGCTGGAGAACAGAGAAAATCTGATAGAATTAATAATACAATATTTCAGGTGTATTTTCTGGGTATAAAGATAATATAAATCAATTTTATACAACCTTTTTGCTGATAAGAAAAAAAAGGAAATAAAATAACTCATTCCCCAAATTTCTTCTCCATTTTTTAGAAATACTCTGCATGAGAAACAAAAGAGTGTAGCTGAGCATGAATAACAAGTGCTTCTCCCTCCTCCCCACACACAAACATACACTCCCAAGCAATCAATTAAGAGTTGATTGGCAGCCCATCAAGCTCTCTGTAGCAAAGGGAGGCATTTTGAATATGCTTAACACACACACACACACACACACACACACACACACACACAGATGAAGGTCTTGGCATATTGGAGTTTCTTCCCAGGAAACGGCCCTTCATTGGGCCGATAGACAAAAGGGAATCTGTGAGGCTCCTTCAATATACTGTAGCCTAGTTGTTAATTCTCTGCCTTACAAAGCAAAAGGCTGCAAGTTCAAGTCCCAGTGAGGGTATGGCTAGCTGATGAGGCCAGAACAAGGCCGAAATAGATCTATGCTAGTCTCCCATAATTTTCAAATTCAACAAGAACATGTGATACACACACACACACACATACATACGTGCACATACAGAGCTTAATAGATGGAAGCTCTGTATAAAAGGACATCATTGATCAGCAAAGCTCAGTATTGAGACATTGGTATATTCCAAATGGCTTGCCATCTCTAAATGGGATGAATAAAAGTGCTTCTGCTTCGGGTGTAAGGAATCATAATTAATTATATTAAAGTTTTGTTGTGTGGGTTATTATTGTGCATGTGTATCACTAACATGTGCATTGATGTGAACTATAATTATACATATCAATAGAGTACAAAGAAACAGAGATTGTCAGATATATGTGCAAAAACACATTTGCAGTGTATTATCTTTTTAATTTTTTTAAAAGGAAAAGTTTATTAAATATATAAACATTAAAAAAGACATAATCTCCAGTAACTTCTGTTTCATACTCGTTTACATTAATATTGTATTGCACAATGTCTTGAGTCTGACAAACAAATCTAGAGAGAAACAATAGATAGAGATAGAGAAAAGAAAAAGAAACATAGAAACAAATAAACATATAACAACAACTGCAATCCCCCCCCCAGCTGTCTGTCTAGACAGCTCTTTCTCTTATGTTATTTTATGGCATTTGGCGCCAACAGTTATTTTTTTGGTTTTATGTAAAACCTTTTGAGTTGTAGTATGATTTCTTACATCAGGTTTCAACAAAAGTTTATATTATATTTTTCTATTTATTAAACATAATATCTCTATATACAGCATTATTTCTGCTTCCTCTTTTCCACACATTTTTAAAATTCTTTCCAAATCTCATAGTATTTTGTTTCATCATTATCTTTCAGCTCTTTTGTTAGCTTATCTAATTCTGCGCAGTCATATATTTTTTTGATCATGATTCTTTCTGTTTGTGTTTCCTCTTTTTTCCAGTTCTAGACTATGCAAATCCACTGTGATAATATATTGAATGGGGTAGTAGTATTCTTTTTTATTTTTTATTTAATCTATTATGCCTAGCACGAAGATGCTCAGCCTTTAATTTAAGATTTTGTTTGGTAATTTCAAAAATCCATGTATTAATTTTGTTCCAGATTTGCTTTATTTGGAGACGTGTCCACCACATATGGAAGAAAGTTCCATTTTCATTTCCACATCTCCAGCAATTCAGCTTTAGGTTAGAGTATATTTTTGCTACTCTGGATGGTGCTAAGTGCCACCTGTAAAACATTTTATGGATGTTTTCTTTATATGCAATTGATTTTGTCATTTTGTAATTTCTAGTCCATATAATTTCCCATTGGTCTAGATGTATGTTATATCCTATATTTCTTGCCCAAGTAGTCATATTTCCTTTCACTATTTCAGTTTCCATTTTGTATTCAATCAAGAATTTATATAATTTAGTTATAAGTTTTTTTCCTCACCTTTGCAGTGTATTATCATTCTCTCTTTCTCTCACACACAAACACATTCACATATGTGCATTCATAATGAAGAAAGAAAAAAACCTGAAAGAATAATAGCCATATAACAAATTCTGAAGGAGTAGAAAACAGAGCAGAAAAAAAACAAAAGTTGCATTTTTAAAATTGTTAATTTCCTGAATAAATGACACCTTTCAAGTTATATACTGTAAAACATGCTTATTCTTACATTTATATTATTTCAGCTATATATTCTTCTTAGATTTATATTATTTCAGCTATATATTATTCTTACATTTATATTATTTCTTTTCTCATGGGCAATTTCAGTCTAATGAAAAGTTGTAAGATTTACAGGTGGAAGCAATGTCAGTGGAACAGTACCCTTGGAGAAGAACAGAGATGGCATTTGGCAGCAACAGACGTGCTGTCAAATAGACAATTTAGGGACACATGTTAATGGGGGAAGACATGTTAGTTCTGCCATCTTGACTGCCTCCCAAACAATTAGAAACAGATTTCTTGGCAGGAGACTGGTAAAGTGATACTTCCCCATCTCTAATCAGACTGCAGAATGAAAAATAAACAAAGATTGTATTCCCTTAGAGTCACTTCTGGTGAAATGGATACTATACTCCAAGTCCTCGGAGGGGGGCGGCATACAAATCCAATTAATAAATATTCGATAAATGATAGAAAGATAATATATGCAAGGTAGAGACAGACAGACAGATTTATTATCAGATTTAGAGAGTTCATAATTTAAGATTATATAACATATGATATTGTATTACATATGAGAACATATGCACCAATGACAAATTCCTGTTCTGTTCTGTTCTACTCTATTCTATTCTATTCTATTCTATTCTATTCTCCTCTCCTCTCCTCTACTCTAAAACATTTAATGTTACACATTACACCTTGAATTTTTGGGTGAATGAAAATGTGAGCTGGGAAAAAAACCTCTTGAAGCAAGATGTACATTTTCAGATTTTTAGGAAATTGCTTGACTAATTCAAATATACAGACAGGTGAAAACAAAATTCAAACATGTGACATCAAAAATGTCATCAAAAAAAGCACCACAACGTCAACCCAGAAAGCTTAAACTACCCAAGGAGCTGCTAATACAGTTTTACAGAGGAATTATTGAGTCTGTCATCTGCACCTCTATAACTGTCTGGTTTGGTTCTGCAACCCAACAAGACAGACACAGATTTCAGAAGATAATCAGAACTGCAGAAAAAACAGTTCCTACCAACCTGCCTTCCATTGAGGACGTGTATACTGCACGAGTCAAAAAGAGGACTGTGAAAATATTTACAGACACCTCACATCCTGGACACAAATTGTTTCAACTCCTATCTCAAAATGATGCTATAAAGCACTGCACACCAGAACAACTAGACACAAGAACAGGTTTTTTCCCCGAACGTCATTACTCTGATAAACAAATAATTCCCTCAACCGTGCCAAACTGTTTAAAAGATCTGCACTACTATTAATTGTCTCATCATTCCTATCACCCATCTCCTTCCACAAATGATTGTATGACTGTAACTTTGTTGCTTGTATCTTTACAATTTATATTGAATGTTTCTTAATATGATTTGATTGCTTACATGTACCCAGACTATCATTAAAGTGTTTACCTTATGATTCCTGACGGATGTATCTTTTCTTTTATGTACACTGAACATATGCACCAAAGACAAATCCCTTATGTGTCCAATCACACTTGGCCAATAAATAATTGTCAAGATTTTATAAACATTTCAGACTTTAGCAATGGATTCTTTTAGCCACGACCTTCCTGAACAATCCTGAGAAAGTGTGCCACAAGCTACAAACTACAGGAAACAGGTGCAGTGGGTAAGGAAAAAAAATACAAAGCCCCCAATCCCCCATGTAGTGTAAATCAATCCAGATGGCTCATACAAGTAAGGCAGAACTGTATAAGCTATGGGGAAAAAGCACAATTGCAAAGCAAACAAATAAACAGACAAATATGACTTGAACAAAAATAACAGTCACAAATCCTACCAGGGAATACCAAATGAGGCATTGGAAACTGTTGGCATTTTTGTGAGAATCCTGAGTACATTTTTATTTCTTTTTGTCCATGTTAAGGAACTACAAACCGCAACTGAGACAAGTTATAAGGATGGCTTTCTAGTGCTGTTATGGGGAGGAGAATCATGGATCCATTTTAATTAAAGGGGCTGAAACTGAATAAATAATACATCAGAATAAAAACAACAACAAATACCTAGAAGTATTTAAATGTTGGCATTTCCTATTTACAAATAGGATTTTATGGAAGGGCATCGAAGAAGAGGATTTATCTTTCAAGGCTTGATCCTTTTCTCTAATCTTAAAATGGGGAATCTGATGTATGAGGTAATCCCAAAAGTCACAGGATTGTAGACTTCGCGTAAATGCATTTCAACTTCAACTTTTGTGAGAATCCTGAGTACATTTTTATTTCTTTTTGTCCATGTTAAGGAACTACAAACCGCAACTGAGACAAGTTATAAGGATGGCTTTCTAGTGCTGTTATGGGGAGGAGAATCATGGATCCATTTTAATTAAAGGGGCTGAAACTGAATAAATAATACATCAGAATAAAAACAACAACAAATACCTAGAAGTATTTAAATGTTGGCATTTCCTATTTACAAATAGGATTTTATGGAAGGGCATCGAAGAAGAGGATTTATCTTTCAAGGCTTGATCCTTTTCTCTAATCTTAAAATGGGGAATCTGATGTATGAGGTAATCCCAAAAGTCACAGGATTGTAGACTTCGCGTAAATGCATTTCAACTTGTATCCAAATGTGTTTTTAAAAATGCACATTAAATTAGGAGAGAGAAATAAACACATAGAATTGTCACAATTCAGAAATCAACAGCCTTTTACATCTATTAATGAAATACTAACATGGACATATTTTAGTGAACAGAGAGATGAGGGATCAGAGAGACAAGTAATATTCATATTTGGAATGGTAGTATTTGCTGTCAAATAGTTTCAAAATCCCACTGTATAACCTAAGTAGATTTTTTTAATCTCTTTTGATTTTTATCAGTCCTGCTTAAAGGTTAATCTGCTTGGATCCTGGTAGAAACAACATTTGCTATTTTCTTCCCACAATATTCTGTGTGGGATAAACACCAAGGAGAATAAAACCTAGCTAATGTCTATCCTCCTGTCCCCGAATATAGCAGTGAGGATGGGGATAGGAGAACTTACATTATAAACCCCCCTTTGGAGCTTAAAGGCTTCCCCTTTTATGTGTTTTACTACTAAAAATACCACATGTAACTTACATTTTAGATTTTTAAACAGAATTCTTCATACCTTGCATTATCTGAAAAAAATCACCAGCAGCAATGACTTCATCAATTCTTGCCCTCAGTTTCTGACCTTATGAGTTTTCACCAGGGTTTTAAATTGAAAGCAAGCCACAAATCTGTGAGATCAGAAATGATTTCTTAGAAGTAAATAGGAAAACAGAATAGACTGATCCTTGTCTGTTAATTCCTATTCATACATCACAATAAGTTCTAAGTTCACATGTCTGCTAAATTTTTACCAGATATCACTTGTTACACTTTGAATACTTTTCTTTCTCTGATGTGTCCTGCTATCCGAATATATTGTGAATGAAACCCAGCTAAAAATGTAAGGTGACATTTCCCATCTCCTTGCTTCAGAGATGGGTTCCTACTCGTTCGGACTGGTTCTATAGAATATGTAGTAATTTCATGGCCTGGGTCACTGGAACCAGCAGTAACCCAGGGCTGCCACACTCCTGAGCTAGTTCTCTCAACAGAGCCATAGGCACTGCCATCTTGTTTTTTGCTTCTTCACATGCACAGAAGCCTTTTTTTTAGTACTATGCATAAATGTGCACTTGCGCACAAGCGCAAAGCATGCCTGTGATGTGCAATGCCTGCATGCCTGCACTGCACATCCCTGAACAAGCTGGCAGTAACACAATCTGGAACCCGCCCTTGCCTTGTTTTCTCTCCTCTATATACTGTCTGTCCAACTAGGCTTCTGAAAATTGTGTCACCTATTGGAACAGATTTTAAGAGCATGTAATTTGCTTCAAGACCAAAAGACAAGGGCAAATTTCTTCTTCCCTCTTCTGTTGCCAGAGATCCTACTGTCAATTGTAATTTCAACAATATTCATTTGCAAATATTATTATTATTAATAATTTATTAGATTTGTATGCTGCCCCTCTCCGAAGACTGAATTATTGCTTTGGTGATTCTATGTAATAATAGAATCATGTGCAGCATAGCCCTAGATATGTAATAATTTTATTTATTCATCTCACATGTTATTTTTGAACTCTTGAATTCTTCAGACTTGAATTAAACAGCACATTTTATTCTAACAATCATGTTTCTGTCAGATGAAGGCCTAATATTTTGCTTTGTTTGATTTGATATGAAAATGTATCAGAAAACACTTTCCCACCATTTTGAAAGCATCTTTTTTAAAGCAGAAAAGCTATTAAATTGTTCTAAGATCCACTGGGAAGGAGATGAAGATAAAAGGAAAGGATATTTAATTTAATTTTGATATATGAAAACCTGAAAAACACCAACGAGATTATTTCTCTACTCCAGGGGTCTGCAACATGTGGCTCTGGAGCAGCATGTGGCTTTTTGGGGGCCCTTCTGGGGCTTCCTGTGAGGTGATTCCATCACTGACTTTCCCCTCACCTGGCCCTCTCCTCCAAGTCACTCCTTTGCCTAGCCTGAGAAGGTAAGGGCAATGACAGGAGATGGAGTAGCGACTGGGGCTGATTCTTGGTGCCTCATTCTTACTGGAGCTTCCCCAGCCCTTGTTGTTGCTGGGCCCAAATCAGTCACAACTGATTCTGGTTTCACTATTGTGAGGGTCAGTGGGTTGGAAATGGGGTCTGGGAGGAGGGGGCAACAGAAAAAGGTGTGTGACCATAAGATCCAGCTGTGGCTTTAAAATGTACTTTAAAATGTGCATGGGGAACTTTTGCCACCCACAGGATGCTTTTCAATTAAAGCTGTGTGTGTGTGTGTGCATCTCTGTCTCTCTCACTTTCTCACTGTCTCTTCTCTCTCAGAAACTTGTGAACACATAAATGTGGTGCTTCTGTGCATGCACAGAACCTACTGCGCATGCACAGAACCTACTGCGCATGCACAGAACCTTCTGCGCATGCACAGAATATCTGTGATGACTTCCAGGTGGGTGGGCAGAGCTTTCTGACACCACTGCTACCAGTTCACCCAAACCAATACAAAACATGTATTTTTAACCTGAAGATCAGTTCATACTTTCTTTTTTCCACTAATGCATATATAATAAAGTAGATTTTTAAGGATTGTTTTTATGTATTAATTGGATTGATTCTCTGTATATATATGTTGTGAGCCGCCCTGAGTCCTCGGAGAGGGGCAGCATACAAATCCAATTAAACAAACAAACAAACAAACTCACCATTGATGTGCTTGGGAAGATAAGGCTTTAAAGATTCTGGAGGAGTTCAGCCTATATTGCTTCCTGTAATGCAAAGGCATTAAATCCAGCCCCTATTAACCCCTCCCTCCAATCTAGCTAGAGATTCCAATATGACCAGTCATCTATAAGGATAGAAAATAATATTTTAGCATGTATGGTGTTTTCTAGTTAGGTATGAAAATATTGTTTGTTATATTATTATAACTGCTCATTATTGCCTGAAGTAGAGAACAATTAGACATACTAATTTCCCTTTCCCTTTACTTTTGAAATGTCTGAAGTAGAAAAGCTGACTAGAAACCATATCCACAAACTCCCATTATTAGCAAATTACACATTTACACTAAATATTCAATTACCATTAGCATAGAGATTAGGAGAAAAGAAATCAATTTGTTTTGAACCTCAAGTAGAAAATATCAAATATTTTAATTAAAAAGATGCTGACATGGAACTTCAACTGCTTCAAGTGAAATAGGGCCGTCTAGAAATTATGTGTGGCATTCTACTTACTTTACGGAACATCTGCTGCAAATAAATACATAGAGAAGTAACGAGGTCAGTTAGATTCAAATATTGCATTTCCTTTAAAGAAGATGTGATTATCAAATTGTTGAACTAATGAAAAGAATGTTACATCCCAAGTGAAATAATGGGAAATTTCTCTTTAGATTAGTTGAAAATGAAAATGTTTATAATGTTCTTTGGTCCTTTACCTTAAATAATGGTAAGTGCTTGAGGGTCTTATGGGCCCAAAGCTATAGCTGTAGGAAAGCAATTTACTATGCAGAGCTAATGATTTTCTTCACACAGCCATAACTCTTTACGAGAAATTGATATTGTAATTTAAACTTTACTTCTCTGTTTAAAAAAAGTAAAAATAGTATATTAGTGTAAAAATGTAAGATTAGGAGATGGGAAAAACAAGTGTAGATAGTATATCATTTGTTTACTACATTATGTGGTGCTTAATGCAAGATTCTTTGCACATTTTGGAAAATAGTAATCCCTGAATAAAACACATTGCTGTAATTAGATTATACTGCTGGTATTGCCATCAATCTTTTTGAAACCTATGTTACCTGTGTTTAGTCAAATTAATTCTTCATCTGCCTCTAATACCATTCTAGACATTTTATCTGCTATCCCAAAAGACAGCCAGACTTCCTTTGGTTTTCCATATAGACATTTCACTTCTCAGTCAAAAGGTTTCTTCAGGTTTGACTGAATGATGGAGAATGGAAGGATTTATATTCCATGCAGTCATCTGATCTCTGAGAGTCATTGAGGCCACTTGGAGGATTATCTGTGCCCTCAGGGTCACCTGAATAGTGCAAGTGAGTCTAGAACCTTCATGGAACTGCTGAAAGGACTATGTTGTAAACAGGAGATAGGTGTTGTAGGGAAGGGATACATCTTTGAAACATCTTCAAAGAAAAACCAAGTCCAATTGCCTTTTGAAAAAGTACCTTTGGGACAACCATGGCCTGAATATCTTAAAATCTCCATAGACATCTCATATGCTATTTTATTTTATAGAGGATTTTTTAAAAAAACTAAACAAAAAAAACCCTCTTAATTTTTTTTCAAGTTTTTCAAAACTATGAGCTACTCAAGATCATGATCTGGACGATGGGTCAATGATTGAGGCAAGCCAGTCTTCTGTGCTAAAGCTGTCTTTATTTCATACAACAGCTAACAAATTGCCAATGTGCAGCAGCTAACATCCACATGCTCTCAGCTGATGGCAACCATGAGTCCTGTTTGACAGCTCCTTATATAGAGAGCTGTCAAACAGGTAGCCAATCAGGAGGCAGCATGCGTCTTCATAAAGAGTGGACCTGAGTGGGAGCTCATGGACATAACAGGTATGGTCATATACACATAATCATGTCCAAGGCCACTGTCATCTTTTCATTTTCTGCAGTATCTAAGGCCTCAGCTGAACTGTATGTCAGAGCCTCTGAAATTCAGTGGAATTCGTTTGGAGCATGTATCAAACAGATCATCTATGTGCAGCAGAGCATAATTATGGTGATTTTATTGTGAAAGCAATAAAATGATCTGGCACTGACAAAGGACTGATATTAATATTCTGTATATTCTGATCATGTTGTTACTATCTTGAGACAAAACAAAATTAAGAAAAAAGAAAGCATGCTTTAAATAAACTTTTGGTTTTGTTTATCTCTTGTGAGATTTTTCTGTGTGCTAAAAGGAGCAAGATGAAATTTAAATCTCTACCACATACTTGTATGCTACAAAACAAGAAGATTACATTATTAAAATTCATGTACCACTCCTTATTTTATTTTTTTCCCCATTGGCAGTTAATTGAGACAGATGATTCTTGAAGAAGCAGGGTAAGAAGAATATTGGAGCCTTTAAATTCTGGTGTTGGAGAAGATTTTTGAGAATATCAAGAAAACAATCAAGTGAATCCATTGACCAAATTAACCCACAATGCTCACTAAAGGAACAAATGACCAGACTCAAATTATCCTACTTTGGCTATATTATACAAAGACCTCTCTGGAAAAGGCTTTTAAAAAGTAAAGGTTCCCCACGCTTACACATGCTAGTTGTTCCTGACTCTAGGGAGTAGAGTCAGGAACAATCTCCATTTCTAAGCCCAGGAGCCAGCACTGTCAGATGACAATTCTGTGGTCATGTGGCTGGCATGACTAAATGTCAAAGGTGCACATGATGCTGTTACCTTCCCACCAAGATGGTCCCTATTTTTCTACTTGCATTTTTACATGCTTTCGAACTGCTAGGTTGACAAAAGCTGGGGCAAGTAACAGGAGCTCACTGCGTTACACGGTGCTAGGGATTTGAACTGCCGAACTGCCAACCTTTCTAATTGACAAGCTCAGCATCTTAGCCACTGAGTCACTGCATCCCCCTGGAAAAGTCTTTAGTGCAGGGAAAATTGGTGAGAAAGTGGAAATGATAACTATCAGCAAGTAAGGACTCTGTATATTTAATATTATTTATTATGAAATTTATCTGTCACCCATCTCATTTCAAAATGACCCTCAGTTACACTGGTAATAAGTCTTCCAAAACTTGGAAGACTAGGTTAGACATATATTGTCATGGAGGTAAAATATCTATGTGATCACTAGGAGTTGAAAGCAAATTGGTGGCATATAACTAATCAATTGAAATGATGCAATTGAGTGTACCAGAATTAAGAAAACATAAGCTACCAAACATGCATCCCAAGATATGGAGTTCCAGTTTCTAGGAAACCCAGGAAAAAGTCATGCATTTCCATTAACCTATGGAAACATCTGACAAACAAGTGGAGAAGTTTCAGATGCTGCACTTTTACTAAGAAAAAGTTCCCCTTAAATCAAGTTTTCCTGCTGGCTGCATGCATTTTTCATCGCAATAATAGGTAGCCTGGGTAAAAGACAAAAAAGACAAACTTCAAAGAAAACCACAAGGCTAAAGGCATCTCAGTGGAGATTCTAAAAAGGTTGTTACTTTCTCTAATGACTGCTGAGGGCAGTGTCAGATCAGCTAAGGAGGTTAGCAGCAAAGAAGCCAAGATCAAAAGTGGAGGGCAACCAGGGTTTTATTACCACTTCAGTATCAGACTCCTGCTGCTTCATATTTCAATCACAGGTTTTTTTCCCCCCCACCTCCATGTTGCACTCATATCCTGGGGGACAGATTGCTGCAGCCACTTCTCAACAAGATAAGGTTAATTCAGATTGCAGTCAGAGCCACACAGCTCAACACTGAGAATTAATGCATTTACATTAGCCCTTTTGGTTATGTGCTGACAGCTGTACATGATTTCACCCAGGTCCAGTATTTGAGTGAGAGAATGCTCAAAAGCTATTGGTTGTCGTATCTGACACCTCCCTATAAAAGGGCTAGCTGTCAGACTGCTAGTTGCTGGTCATTTTAACCAGTTGCTGAGTAAAGAGCTTTTCCTGAAATCTGTCTCTTGTCCCACAATATAATACTTTCCCCCCCTGCATTCTCCAAAACAAATGTGTCCTGGCATTTTTTTTTTTTTTTTTTTGTGGGGGAGATCAGGACATTGGAGAGGTTGGGAATGGTTTTAACAAGGCTTGTGGTTTTATTAGATGTATTCAAGTTAAGTGTGTGTATTGCCTATTGTCTGTCTTTGTTAGCTGTATATGGCTTGCTGTTATGCCCTTTGTTAAAAGGGCATTATAAATAAACATTATTATTATTATTATTATTATTATTATTATTATTATTTATTAGATTTATATGCCGCTCCTCTCCGAAGACTCGGGCCAGCTAACAACAATAAAAAAGACAATGTAAACAAATCTAATATTAAAAATAATCTAAAAAACCCCAATTTAAAGAACCAATCATACATACAAGCATCCCATGTATAAATTCTATAAGCCTAGGGGGAAGGGAAAATTTCAATTCCCCCATGGGAAGGGAATTTCAATTCCCCCATGCCTGACGACAGAGGTTTAAGGAGCTTGCGAAAGGCAAGGAGGGTGGGGGCAACTCTGATGTCTGGGGGGAGCTGGTTCCAGAGGGCTGGGGCCGCCACAGAGAAGGTTCTTCTCCTGGGTCCCGCCAAACGACATTGTTTAGGCCAACTCTGTGGGACTTAACCGGTCGCTGGGATTCATGCGGCAGAAGGCGGTCTCTGAGATATTCTGGTCCGATGCCATGAAGGGCATTATAGATCATAACCAACACTTTGAATTGTGACCGGAAATTGATCGGCAACCAATGCAGACTGCGGAGTGTTGGTGTGACATGGGCATACCTTGGGAAGCCCATGATTGCTCTCGCAGCTGCATTCTGCACGATCTGAAGTTTCCGAACACATTATTATTATTATTATTATTATTATTATTATTATTATTATTATTATTATTATTATTATTATTGAATAATAATCCAGTGACACAAACTCTTTAAGAATTTTCTCTCATTGTCCTCCATTTCACACATAACCACATTTTATGAGTTTTTTAATGTGATTGACAGGCATACATTTTAAAGAGCTGTATATATTTTTTGCATTCAATAAGATACTTAGGGGTATAGGCTTCCTAGCACCTATTAGAAGGATCATTAAAAAATTAGGATTTGAACCTGGACAGCTTGCTTATAAGGCAGTAGCTTTAACTTCTGAGCTCCAGGTTCTCCTCCTGTATCAGCGTGTACCGGTGAAGAGTTATATATATTATTTTTTTTCTGTCAAATCACCATGGTATACCCAAATATGGGAGGGACATACTGCTTCCTTCCAGTAGGGGTATGGATAACGGATGAAAGCTAAATAGCCGCCCTGAGTCTAAGGAGAAGGGCGGCATAAAAATCAAATAAATAAATAATAAATAGCTTGAAATAGATCTATACTAGTCTCTCTTTACTTTCATTATCAGAAAAAAATATGTTGCGCATATAGAAAATAGTTTCTCATCTATAAGCAATTGCCTGCATGGCCCCTAGAGGGGCCAAGAGGCGAAAGAAAGCAGTATGCTCATTCCCATATTTGGGTATACCAGGGTGATTTACAGAAACACACACACACACAGAGAGAGAGAGAGAGAGAGAGAGAGAGAGAGAGAGAGAGAGAGAGAGATATTGCAATTGCATGTATATTTCTTCCATCTGAAGATGAGTGATTCCTTTCCAATTTTGTTTTGAAGAAAGTAATTTTTAAAAATGCTACCACTTCTTTTTAAGGACAAAGAATAGCCTCAGTATGTTAAGTAGTTATTTTATTTTATTTTATTTTATTTATTTATTTTGTCCAATAGACAATGAAGGTTATAGAGGATATACTCATAGTAAAGTATATCAAATAAATAATAGAAGAGAAGATATAGGAATAAAATATATCAATGAAAGAATAGAGGAAAAGATATAGGAGATATAGGAGAGACAATAGGGACTGAAGACACAGTAATGTACTTACGCACGCCCCTTACTGACCTCTTAGAAATCTGGAGAGGTCAATCATGGATAGTCTAAGGGTAAAATGTTGGGGATGACACTACCGAGTTGAACTAAAGCTTCATAATCACTACAACCCAGCTGCAAAACACTTGACTGTGGTTGTTTAATACCATATCTAAGGTCTCTTTTTCCTTTCTATCTGGCACAAATAGCAATATCATTCAGACTTATATACTTATTCACTTTACAGCTCTTTCTAATTCCTTTACAGAGTCAGCATGTTACCTCCAACAATCTGCGTCATCATTTTACAGATATCAGAAGGATGGAAGGTGGTCAACCTTGACCCTGGTGAGATTTGAACCACCAGTTTGCAGGCACATGGCAGTGAGTAGAATTAGCCTGCAGTACTAACCACTGTGCCCCCACAGTTCTAAAATAGCATAGTGCAGTGTTCTGCAAACAAGTCCTTTCTTGTATTTGTACCCAAGTAGTTCGACTTTTCTTCGCCAGGTTTCAGGACTATTACTTGCCTAAATTTAAGGATAACTTCCAGAGAATAACCAAAGGGAGCCTACTTTTAAAAAAAAATCTTCATAATTCTTAACTGCTTCAATCTGTAAAGGACTTTTCTCTCCCCAACCTTCCATTTCCATTAACTTCTTTAAGTCCAGTAATACATTTATATATATTTTTTATCTTTCTACTGCTATTTAGACATTCACTCAGCTGGTATTCCCTTGAGTTGGAAGTAGGAAAGAAGTTAGCCACCAGTGAGTGTTTGAAGCCTCTGTAGTTTCATTTGCCTGCAGCAAAAGACCTTTCATCTTTCCACAAAAGCAGAGCTGGAATATTTTCTGTATGGTTAGTGAAAAGTATCTTTCAGCCTTTAGGTGAGTAGATCAAACTATTCTGGCTTATTGTAAAATATAGATCAAGCAACAAGGGGGGAAATGTTTCCAATGAAAATAATTCAGTCTTTGCCTCAGTAGGCTTTATTCCCAACCTATCTTGCTTTAATCAGAATTTTTTTTTAAAAAAAAAACACCTTATCTCATCTGGATTACCACTTTATGATACTCCTCTTCTAACTATTTCATTTTTTTCCTTTCTAGACCTTTTTCTGTTTTTTAAACATTTGTTTGTGTGTATGTTTGTGTGTGTGTGAGAGAGAGGAGGGGAGGGAGAGTCAGAGGGAGGGAGGGAAGAGATGGTGTGGGATTGCTAAACAGGCCAGTAATTAACTAAAAATGTCCTCTATTATATATTCTATTTGAATGATCTATTAAACTCTGATTTAATGCAAGAGTATGTGGACAGTTTATTCCTCTGATATTTAATGGGCTCTCCGGGACTGCCTTCTGCCGCATGAATCCCAGCGACCGGTTAGGTCCTACAGAGTTGGCCTTCTCCGGGTCCCGTCTACTAAGCAATGTCGTTTGGCGGGACCCAGGAGAAGAGCCTTCTTTGTGGCGGCCCCGACCCTCTGGAACCAGCTCCCCCAGATATCAGAGTTGCCCCCACCCTCCTTGTCTTTCGCAAGCTCCTTAAAACCCACCTCTGTCATCAGGCATGGGGGAATTTAAATTTCCCTTGCCCCTAGGCTTATAGAATTTATACATGGTATGTTTGTATGTATGAATGGTTTTTTAAATTGGGGTTTTTTAGATTGTTTTTAATATTAGATTTGTTTACATTGTCTTTTTATATTGTTGTTAGCCGCCCCGAGTCTTCGGAGAGGGGCGGCATACAAATCTAAATAATAATAATAATAATAATAATAATAATAATAATAATGGGAAAAAATGGGAAGAATTTGACATAAAATCTAATTTTAAGGGGGTTTGCCTTCCTAAAACATGAGAAATGTAAGAAAAAATGTATGTGCGTTTTTCTGTCTGAGTAGGTGAAACAAAATCATTGCAATGAATACTGAAGAAAAAAAAGGTAGGGCCACAATTTGGATAAGCAGTAGAAAAGCGCTGCAATGGATTAACACAGTGAAATTGACAGTTGCACCTGTTTGGATCTCCAGCTTCAATGATTGAGAAATATTAATTCCAGATTACCATTTACAATTATTCAAAGTAATTACCAAATATAATGTCCTGCAAACAATGAGTACAGTACATGCTGTTAAAACGGAAAGCTATGAGCCAGGAATAATCTGTGTTTGTGTTCCTGCAGATAAATTACTGCATACCCTGTTCCCAGATATTATAGATGTCACTTCTTTCCTTCTAGAATCAAAAGTTCATGTTTTAGTGTATTTATTCTGCTTCTATCATTTACATTCATTGTAAAGTAAAGGAAAGATGTGGATTCTTAATTAAAGCACCAATGCTTATTGGGGGAAATGTGATAATTCTAGAATTAATAGCCTGAACATCACATATTGCAAGAATCAGTCAAGGTTTTACTTAAAAAATAATAATAATCTGAGCACAAGTTTATTCTACTGATTTTAAAATAAAACAGCTTCTGAAATATTTCAGAGGTGCTATTCCTGTCAGCTTGCTTTCAAAGGTAACAAAGGAAGTACAATTAAGTTTCTTGTTGCTGCCTGATAGTTTGACAATATAAATAGAACTTCTCTCATTATTTCCTTATCTTTCTAATAAACATTCATTAAATTGCTAAAACTATCTTTAACATATATCCTAGATCCCAACCATGATACTTGTACAAGACTTGAAAAGTAAATCTGACTTTATTTCAGAAAGTCGCACAGCTGGAGTTCATTGAGTGCTGCACCAGAGTTGTGTTTGACTTCATTGGGGCAGGGCAGTGTGGACATGGCCAATGTAGGCATGTCTAGCTCAATGTTACTTATGTTGGTGCACCTGTGGTGGCCCGAGTGCTCTGCCAGAGAAAATGAACTCCCAAGCTCTGTTTTTGACTGTAACGGCCTCCTGCAACCCCCTGGGAGTAAAAATGGAGCTAGGGAGGTCCACATGCAGCCCTCCTAAGCTCTATTTTAAGTTGCAATGATTTCTTGCAACCCTCCACTCATAGCCCTCCCAAGCTCTGTTTTCGCTGACAGATGAACCACAGGCCAGCCCTTCACTGTTTCTAGTATGACACCCCTGTCCTATAACAATAAGTTTTTTGACTGAGATATATTTAGAATCAGAATCAGAAAAGAGCTGGAAGGGATTTTGGAGGTCTCCTAATCTAGCCCCCTACTCAAGCAGGAGACCTTATACCAGTGATGGTGAACCTTTTTTGGTTTGGGTGCCAAAAAGATGTGCACATGTGCAATAGTGTGCATGTGTGTTCCCATACCCATAATGCAATGCCCTGTGTATGTTCACACACATCCAACTTCCTCCCACACAGGCACATAGGCCTTGCTGAAGCCTCCAGAATTGCAGTAGGCCCTTTGGGCCTTTGCTCTCCCCAGGGTTCGGGAAAGCCTCCTAAATCCTTGAGGATGGCAAAAAATGGCCCAGCGGGCCAAACAGAAGTTCAGAAATGAAATGGAAGTGGAGCTCCCCCCCCTCTACTTACCTTCAGATAGTTGCAACCAGGCCTCACATACCTTGGCCCATTCCTTCTGCAGCCACGAAGGCTTTCCCGAAGGCCTCTGCAGCTGATAACAGAGTTCCGGATCGATCAGGAAAGCTTTGCCAGCTGCAGAAAACTGGGCTGAGATATGGGAGGCCTGGCTGCAACTGTCTAAAGCTGAAGAAGTTCTTGAAGGCCTGTGACAGCGAAAAAGAGGCTAGGGGTGTGTGATACAGGACAGTGAATACACGCAAGTGAGTTTCCGGTTGGCTTGTTGGGCCATTTTTTCTGTGGGGAGAGCGGAGAATGGCCAAAAAAGAAGGGCGAAAATCAGCTGACAAAGGGCAACGCCTCGCGTGCCCTCAGATATGGCTCTGTGTGCCACCTGTGGCATGCGTGCCATAGTTTTGCCATCACTGCCCTATACCATTTCAGACAAGTGACTGATTTCTTAAAAAACCTCTGTTGATGAAGTACCTACAATTTATGAAGGCAAGCTGTTCCACTGGTTAATTGTCTCCACTGTTAGGTAGTTTCTCTTTAATTCCACGTTGCTTCTCTCCTTGATTAGTTTCCATATATTATAAAATGTTGCAACAGAGCCAATTGCCAGCTCTTTCATGTCGGCAGGATTCTAAAATCCCTGGAGCTCATTTTCATGCTCATTCTATAATATGAAGTATGCCCCCCACTTGCCAAGTGAGACAAAGAAGGAGATGAATAGAGATAAATTAGCCTGATCGATGCATAACTTCAGCAGTGACTTTCACAATGTTTTTACTGTAACAGTGACTTATAGCTTCAAAGCAGTATATTGGAAACCATTTTCCAAAATGTAGATGAAACTGGGACAAAAATTAAATTACATTTCTCTTTACATAACATTATTTCATTATTTAAATGAAATTAAAAATTTGTTTAAACATTAAACAAATTAAATATTACTTAGCAATTCTTTAAATTAAGGGCCATGGTGGCACAGTGGTTAGGCTACTTCTGCTGATCACTGGCTGCCAGCAGTTTGGTAGATCAAATCTCACCAGGCTCAAGGTTGACTCATCCTCCTATCCTTCTGAGGTTGGTAAAATGGGGACCCAGATTGTTGGGAGCAATATTCTGACTTTATAAACAACTTAGAGAGGGCTGTATAACACTGTGAAGTGATATATAAATCTAAGTGCTCTTGCTATTTTAATGATATGGTTATTTCCTGTATGTTTACTTACAGTTTAATAACTTGTAATATATGTATATGTATATGTATATGTATATGTATATGTATATGTATATGTATATGTATATGTATATGTATATGTATATGTATATGTATATGTATATGTATATGTATATGTATATGTACAGTGGAGAAAAAAAGTATTTAGTCAGACACCAGTTGTGCAAGTTCTCCTACTTAAAAAGATGAGAGAGGCCTGTAATTGACATGAACCATGAGAGACAACATGAGAAAACACATCCAGAAAATCACATTGTCAGATTTTTAATGAATTTATTTGCAAATTATAGTGGAAAATAAGTATTTGGTCAATAACAGAAGTTCATCTCAATACTTTGTTATATATATCCTTTGTTGACAATGACAGAAATCAAACGTTTTTTGTAAATCTTCACAAGGTTGCCAAACACTGTTGCTGGTATGTTGGCCCATTCCTCCATGCAGATCTCCTCTAGAGCAGTGATGTTTTGGGGCTGTTGCTGGGCAACACAGTCTTTCAATTCCCTCCAAAGGTTTTCTATAGATTTGAGATCTGGAGACTGACTAGGCTACTCTAGGACCTTGACATGCTTCTTACAAAGCCACTCCTTTGTTGCCCTGGCGGTGTGCTTGGGATCATAGCCATGCTGAAATACGCAAAATGTCTTCGAACAATGTCATGTCCCTTGGTCAAGCAATATAGATGAGCACTGCACCCTAGAGTCAGACACGACTGGACAGGGAAACCTCACATCCTGGACACAAATTAGTTCAACTCCTACCCTCAAAAAGTCGCTATAGAGCACTGAACACCAAGACAACTAGACACAAGAACAGTTTTTTTCCCAAACACCATCATTCTACTAAACAAATAATTCCCTCAACACTGTCAAACTTTTTTACTAAGTCTGCACTTCTATTTCTACTAGTTTTTTCTTATCATTCCTATCATCCTTTTCCTCCCACTTAGGACTGTATGACTGTAACTTGCTGCTTGTATCCTAAGATTTTTATTAATATTGATTGTTTCTTCATTGCTTATTTGACCCCTATGACAATCATTAAGTCTTGTACCACATGATTCTTGACAAATGTATCTTTTTCTTTTATGTACACTGAGAGTATATGCACCAAGACAAATTCCTTCTGTGTCCAATCACACTTGACCAATAAAGAATTCTATTCTATTCTATTCTTTACCCTTTATCTTTAAAATATGAGTCAGTTCTGTCTGCAGAGAGGTTATCAAATGGGTTAGTTTGATGAGAAGCAAATTGTTTCAATGCAAGCCATTTGGATGTGGCAAAAGCAACAGGACCCTGCTAATGGTCATGCTCTTACTCAAGACTTCTACTCTAAGTCAGAAAGTTTCTTTTGACTTTGTTTGCTGTGTGAATCCAGTAAGTCTGACCTTCTACAGCTGTGGAAAGTTGCTTTGCAACTTCACTTGATGGTTGCTTTCAGTCTTCCCCAAATATAAATGCAGTCCCCAGGCATAACAAATGTTTATAATAAAGTGAAAACATCTAGTCTACATCTCAGAAATAATATTGTGGAGATTTGTAATGTATAGGCAATGGCAATTAACTGTGTGAGATGATTGGAGTGTGTCTTTCTTATTAAATTAGAATGCAGAAAAATTCATCCAGGGGTTCAAAGATTAGGAAAGGGAAAAAAAAGAATATTGTTGTTTTGGCATGTGGTTGAAATATGGGATTTGGTATTGCATGACACAGCAGTCACCATGAACAAAGGGAGTTTTAAACTAATTTAGACAAAGTGCATTCAGTATAATCAGTAACCATAAATCATGAAAACTGCATAGTATTTCACAATTTGAACTGGCATGCCTTCAAAAAACAATTTCTGGGAAACAGTATTAGAGAGGCTGTTAAAATTTGTTGTGGAATTCTTACTAGCATCTGGATGACTTCTATTATAAATAATCTTTTGATTTTCTCCAGAAAAGTTAATGTTCTTCTTATACTTTCATGGGATGAACATATTTGGATTGAGGAGAGGGAATGGAAGAGCACTTCCATGAATCCATTTTACTGATTGGCTGAATGCAGTTACAGTATAATAAGCAGTTATAATGACTCAAAAGGATAACATGGAATGGGGAATCCATTGTGAAACTATGATTTAACAATACATTTGGATTGTGTGAATTTAGGACTCAACTGATAGAAATATATTTTTCCTTTTTTAAGTGCATCCTTTTACATTAATTCTACTTTCAAAAATTTCTAAATGGCATGCATCCACTGCCTTTTAAGGGTATTTGAAAACTTGAGCCATGTTTGATATAGATCCAGGGCTATTGCTTTCCGTTGCTTTGAATGGTTCTCTTTGTTCATACTTTGGAACTGTAATTAGAAAGATGCCGGTATTGAATTAAAATAGTTTTAAAATAAATATGCTTCCTTTCTGAGAAAAAAAGATATTTTAATCTTTATGTGGACTTACTTTTAATATAAAGGTCCTGAAACAACAGATGTGTTTCTAATTGCATTCTTAAAATGAAATGTTTTTATTCTGAGTCTGCAGCAAAGGAAATATCCTTCAGCAAAGGGCACCAGCTGTAAAATAATAAAAAGAGCTTTAAACGTTTATCCAGTGACTGGCAGGTTTTTTGCTCTTAGACATTTTAAAGTTCATATTTGTTCATGCAAAATGTAAGAGCTGAAGTTTAGCTGTTTTAGGTCTTTTGTGCAGCAAATTGCACAAAATATTTTGGCAAAGAATTAGGCACCTGGTGAAGTTCAGAAGGTACTGCACAATTTGAAATTGTAGTAAAGCCAGCCAGTTCTCAACATTCCACCAGCACTGAAATCAAAGGAAAAATATATCTACCAGCCACACATGTTTGAATTATGGAGGTAAAATTGAAAATGGCCAAATTGTGGGTTGAAATTGATATGTGCAATTGTGTAACATAAACCAGTTGCCAAAATACTGTGCATGTTTATATGCAGAAATGTAATTTTGGTCATTTTATATGGAACAGCAATTTGACACTACCAATTGGGCCAAGAAGTAGAAGAGGCCTTTTGCTTTCTATAGTCAAATTGCAAACCAACAGTGATATGCTTATTTCTGCACAATATGCATAATCAATGGGGAGTGTGACTGCTACTGATTCTATTCTTAGCTGCTGAACTAGGGATGTGTAAGCTTCAAAAATGCTTTAGATCGGGGGTCCCCAACCTTTTGGATCTCAGGGACCACCAAGGTCATATTTTTAAATCCCACAGACCACTAATATGATTATTCTTTTTTAAAAAGATAAATATATTTGTAAAATAATGATCAGAGAACTTCCATTTTATTAATATGAAATGCACCTGTTTAATATAAGAAAATTATAAATGCTTATTTAATCATAACAAAATCTTTAAAGATTTTTAATTGTAACAAAATTATTAGCCCTGCTGTTCTGTTCGGGTCGTATATGTCCCGAAACAAAGTTTAAGATCCTGTAAAAAAATTTCCCTGCATATACGAAACTTGAAATTTTATGACTTTATGTCATTTGAGGGGTTACACTTGCCAAAGAAGGTACAGTATTTTGGGGGGGGAGTGGGGGGCTTAGTTTTGGCTGGGCAAAAAAAAAGTCATACTTGTACTGTTCCCGGGTCAATATGACCTGGACTAAAAATGGTTTACTTTAGCTATTTAAATTTGGGTTTTTTGAAAACTTTTTTCACTGGTATACTAATTTGAACATTTCTGAACACAATGAAATGAAAAATGAAATGAAAAAAAATTAATTCTTATTTGTTTATTTTGCTCAGAATCCCCCCCATCTTTGTGCAAATTTGTTCATTTTTATCTAGATTAGGCAGCCATTTCCAACTTTTTTGAAAACCTTTTGCATTGGATTACTAGTTTGAACATTTCTGAACATAAAAAAATAGAAATAAAATAAAAAAGTAATGCTTAGTTGTTTATTTTGCTCAAAAAAGTGCCTCCCCACCCCCCTGGCTGTGTGCACTTATTTTCATTTATATATAGATTAGGTTGCAAGTTCCACCTGTTTTGAAAACTTTTTGCATTGGATTACTAATTTGAACTTTCCTGATCCCAACCAAATGAAAAATGAAATGAAAAAAAGTAATGTTTACTTGTTTATTTTGCTCAGAAAAGCCCCCCCCCCCGGCTGTGTGCAAGTATTTTCATTTATATGTTTTTTAGGTTGCCAGTTCCAATTTTTTTAAATTCCTTTGGCATTGGTTTACTAATTTGAACTTTCCTGATCACAACCAAATTAAAAATGAAGAGAAAAAAATAATGCTTAGTTGTTTACCCTAACCCTAAACACACCCGCCCCATCTGTGTGCAATTATGTTCACTTTATAGGGAGATTAGGCTTATACTCGAGTATAAGCCGACCAAAATTTTGCTACTGGAACCGCAGTTCTGGGAGCAAAACTAGGCTTATACTTGAGTATAAAATATGAAAATATAAAGTATGGAATATGAAACCAGTCCTGTTGACCTCTCCCCATTTCTAAGTGGTCCGTAAGGGACGTGCATAAGCTCATCAGTGTAGCTACTGTCCCTGTCCAACTATCTCCATTAATTTGGATCCATTTACTATGTTTATATTTATGTTTATATTTATACCAGTTATCTTTTACATGTTTGACAAAACAATAAAAGGTTGTTGAAACACTTGGTGGCTTTTATGTTTCTTCAGAGTCATCTAAATCAGTGTTTCCCAACCTTGGCCACTTGAAGATATCTGGACTTCAACTCCCAGAATTCCTCAGCCAGCATTTGCTGGCTGAGGAATTCTAGGAATTGAAGTCCAAAACTCTTCAAGTGGCCAAGGTTGGGAAACACTGATCTAAATGGTGTTCCTGGTTCCTGTAGTCTGCAATGTTTTCACTGGAAATCCATTCCTACTCCCACATCATTCAAAGGGTGTTCATCCCAAATTGTATAGATAAAAGTCTGTAAAGATTCTCAGTCATCCAGGTCATGGTTGTCCAAAAGGTGCTTTTTCAGGAGGCAACTGGATTTTCTTGTTTTTTCTTTGAAGACATTTCACTTCTCATTCAAGTACTTCAATGACCCTCTGAAAGAATGTAAATAACCTGCTGTCTGCAAAGATTATAAATCTTTCCATTTCCCACTATCCTGTCAGAGCTAAAGAAACTTCTGCAATGTTTAGTTGAAATGTCTTCAAAGAAAAAACAAGAAAGTCCAGTTACCTCCTAAAAAAGCACCTTTTAGATAACCATGATCTGAACAACTTAAAATCTCTATAGACCAGGGGTCCCCAAACTTTTTACACAGGGGACCAGTTCACTGTCCCTCAGACTGTTGGAGGGCCGGACTATAAAAAAAACCTATGAACAAATCCCTATGCACACTGCACATACCTTATTTAAAGTAAAAAACAAAATGGGAACAAATACAATATTTAAAATAAAGAAGTAATTAAATAATTAAGTAATAAAGTAATTTATACTTCTTTATTAACAAGTAAATTTAAACTTAAATCAACAAACTTCCTCCATTTCTCCTTCCTTCCCTCCCTCCCTCCTTCCTCTCCATTTCTCTCTTCCCTCTCTCTTTTCTTCCTTCTCTCTCATTTGTTTCATTTTCCTCTCCCTCGTTTTCTCTCCATCATTTTCTCATTTTTCTCTTTTCTCTCTCTCTCTTTCCATCTATCCCCCTTTCTCCCTTTCTCTCTATCTCTCCCTCTTTCTCTCTCTCTTTCTCTGTCCCTCTCTCTCTTTCTCTCTCTTTCTTTCTCTGACTCATTCTCTTTCTCTCTCCCTCTTTGTATCTCTCCCTCTTTCTCTCTCTCCCTCTCTATCTCCCTCTTATCCTCCCCGCCCCTTGCCTCTGTACCACCTCCTCACTCAGCAGCAGACTGTGGTGAGTTGACAGGAGATTCGGGAGCTTATTATATCTATTGATAAAATCTTGTGGGCTACCGCGGGCCAGATAAATTGCCTCAGCGGGCCGCATCCGGCCCCCGGGCCGTAGTTTGGGGACCGCTGCTATAGACCATTGGACTATTTTAATAGTGAAGAATTACCTGCAGTTGTTCCCATATGTAATACACAGAATAACTTCAGAATCATTTTTGTTGCACACAATATTCTGGAATATACACATATTATTTTGGCTTCTACAAAGACTTCTATATTATGAGGATCTTTGATTACGATAGTCTTCTATTTGGCATCCACAACACTAAGCATAAGCAACCAGTAAAATATAGATTTCTTTCTCAGAATGGGGCATGTCATCATATAGTTATTCAGAAGCGAGGCCATTATCATGCTGGAGGCTAGAGACAAGGTTAATTACTCCTTACTAATGTGTGATGCCCTTTTCATATAAATAATTGTGAGGCTGAATAATAAAGTAGTATCTCAAAAGCATAGCTTTAGATTAGGATTCCTGGAACTATGTATTTAAAATATATGCATCAGACTGAGATAAAAGCACATAGGATGGGATTTGTATCATGCTTTCACTCTGTCTGTGTCATCATTTTAATGAAATTTCTGTTTAGTGATGATGCCAGTATGGCTATTTCCAATGCTACCGATAATTCAACAAACTCTGCTTTAATATAGTATTTATTTATTATTAGCAACTCTAAATATATAATAAATTATGTCTGTTTCATAATATAGTACCAAGAAATTTTTGGATATAGTTCCTTTTTAATCTTCTAAAAATATTATTGCTGAATAGCTTTGTAAATTTAATATAATTAAGGATTAATGAATTTAAAATTTAGCACAGAGCATATTGTTCAAGTGACCTCTCTCTCTCTATCCTGAAAAAAAATCCTACATATAGTATCACTTTAAATTCTCTAATGGCTGAAAATAATTTGTATATACATTATGTATTATATGTCCTTCAAAATGTTTTAGCAAGAAATATTTATAGAGAAATGGGTTCATTACCAACATTTACTTACCATAATGTTTGGGATTGAGAAGTTATAATTTGTTTTCTTTTCACACAGGGGAAATGGGAAATTGGCAAATGAAGCTTTGTAAATATCCCTATTTAAAGTTTCCCAAACACTTCACTGTTCTTTTTTACTCTGTCACTCTCCAACAGAACCACAAACAATGGTGGCAGTATTGTAGTGGCTGATAATTCAGGGTTTGGTTTGTGTTTTTCTAGTAATCTTTATGTCTCCATAACAGCCACTAAGTATTGGGCATTAAAAATGTAGAATGTACTTTTGATAGATTTATGAGGATTATAAAGAAATTTATCATGCCATCAAATTAAACTTCAACTGGGTTTTGTTACACAAGAAGCACTGTGACTAAATAAATAAATAATTTCCTTTTTTGGAAGCTGGTCACTCCTTATGGCATCAAAATTCTCTTTCGTAAGATTGTTGTTGTCAGGTTTATAAGTTTTATTACAACATGGTAAGCTGCACAGCATTAAGGCTCAAGGTCTGTGATTTTATTATTTCCAGTCTTGATATTCCACCTAGAAGTTTAAATAAAGAATATGTCATGTCTCTATATACTATTTTCACTCTCTAGCCCCATCTAGTGACCTGAGGGACAAATATATCCCAACATATGATCTTTATATACTATTGTAGCTCTAGCCCCATCTAGCCCCATCTAGCCGCCCCGAGTCTGCGGAGAGGGGCGGCATACAAATCTAAATAAATAATAATAATAGATAGATAGATAGATAGATAGATAGATAGATAGATAGATAGATAGATGATAGATAGATAGATAGATAGATAGATAGATAGATGATAGATAGATAGATAGATAGATAGATAGATAGATAGATAGATAGATGATAGATAGATAGATAGATAGATAGATAGATAGATAGATAGATAGATAGATAGACAGACAGATAGATAAATCTAAGAGGGACAAATACATTGTTTGAAGCTGAGCCAATCAATTTTACCCCTCAACCCACAATCTCAAACCAAGTGCATGCTGGGAAATCAGACTCCATTTACTTTATTTACATACATACAAACATACATACATACATACATACACAGTTACAGATACAGATACAGATACATTTAGAGACAATTAATTTACAGCAAATAAATATTTTGTTTCCTTTTAATAAACATCGCCAGCTCCCAAGCTCGGCAGGGTCGGACAGGACGATGCAGCCCTTCAGCTTCCAAGCTCCGTGGGGTCAGACGGGACTTGACTGGGTGCAGCTTTCACCCTGGGAGGTGTGGCCCCAACAGTAGCAGCTGAGGAAGAGGAGGAGGAGCCTCAGCCTGACATTATGACTTTCCTCCTTTTCCCCTAGTGAATAGGCTGCAAGCAGCTGGCAGGTGAGTGCTGCATTTGCAGTTTCCTGCCACTCCGGCATGCTTTGCTCCCAGATGCATCCATGAGGCATCTCCACCTGACTCAGCTGAGTAAAAAAATGTTCGCTCTCCAGGATGCAGCTGCCTGGCGCTTCGCTACAGAAGGCTTGCCGCCTGCTTGTGGTATTCTGCACCCTCCACCCCTCGGCTATGCTCTTCTACTACCTGAGGGGAGGGCAACACACTCGGCCACCAGCGGAGCCCAGAGCTGCCTCCTCACAGCCAGACTTTTGGCCAACAGACGTTGGAGATGATGCTCCTCCCAGCCAATGTCTCCAAGCCCAAGCCCTTCATGGATTGCCCTGACCCTTCCCCTTGGCTTAAGGTGACCAGATATCCTGTTTTTTAAAAATTGGGACTTTTAAAAAATGCTGCGTGACACGGGACAAATTGCCCAAAAGCTGGACTGTCCCACCAAAAGCGGGACATCAGGTCACCTTATTCTAGTGTGTATGTTGTATAGCGTCATTTTGAGCGTAAGAATTGAAGCAGTTTATGTCCAGGATGTGAGGGGTCTGTAAATATTTTCACAGCCCTCTTTTTGACTTGTGCAGTATACAGGTCCTCAATATGAAAGCAGATTGGTAGCAATTGTTTTTTCTGCAGTATGCAAAATGCTATTTTCACCCTCCTTTCCAATTCCTTCTCTTGCTCTCACTTGTAAAAGAAGAAAGAGCAAAGCCATAACAAAGCTGTATTAATGCATTTTTGAAGTGTTTCTTCATTAACAACTGTGTCTTCTTATATTTTTGCAGGAATTATTTATACTTTTTAGATCAAACAAAATGTTCTTTCCAGTGCTGAAATCTGATAATTTGTTTTAGCACAATGAGTATGCTGCCAAAAATAAACATCTCTGCCTACTGTACACATTATTAAAATTAAAAGTAAGAGAGAACTACAAAGCTTGAATGTGTCTCCAGAACCTGATTTGTGATAATTGTTGTGCTTTACTTTGCAAACAATACTGCAGTGGGTAAAATATAAAATGAGACTGCTAAGACTTCATAAAAGTTTGGCATCAGCAGCAAAAGGAATCAGATGCGTATTTTGTAATGATATATAACCATCTGAATCTTTTTATACATCAGTGGAAATTTCTAATTCTATCCTGGAATCCTTTTTTAAAATTAAAACCCTATACTTAACTTCGCATTACAGTTAAAAAAAAATGCTCCACTGTTAACAAAAAAAGTTATTTTAGCAGAGGCTTCTGTGCAATGGAAGGAAAGAGAATAATTTTCAGAAATTTCTCTGTTTTGCTTACAGCTTCTCAAGTGATTTCCTGTTGCATTAGAGCACAGGGTCAAACGCGCCATGTCACATGACATTTTGTGACACCCCCCCCCATTCACAGATCTGGGGTCGGCATGGCTTGTGCGTGTCACATCTAGGCCGAGGGCTGTTTTAGAGAGTTTAAGAGAAGAATTTTGGAAAGAGATCTCTTAAGATGTCTTGGACAAGGGGAATCATAGGAAATTACCTTTTCATCATTCCATTATGGTGAAAGGCTTGTGAGAATATAGGCAAAATAGCAATTTTTTTCTGGCTAGATGTCACATTCACTAAAACAGCAAGATTTCATTTTGGGAACTTCCTGGGATAAATAAAACAGTGGTAACCACAAGTGGCTTGCATTACATTTACTATAGGTTTTTAAGGCTGTTATAACAAAATGGCTATATGTAATTGTCTCCTTAAAAACAAAGTAGGTGGCTTGAAACCATGTAGAAATATGTCTGTGTTGTGTTTGTTTTTTTAAGCAATGTAGCATAATATCATTTATCTAGAATTCTTAGTCCCCAAATAAACCAAATAATCTATGGACTTTTTAGGAAGTGGGATGAACCCCCTCCGCCCTTCACCTTAGATGAGGCTAGTCTGAAATGGTATAGGACTGTGATTGCAAACATATGGCACATGTGCCAGAGGTGGCACACAGAGACATCTCTGTGTGCATGTGCATCGTTGCCAACTGCTCTTCTAGTTTCTGGCATGGCAGCTGGTCTTCACAGGTGCTGGAGCTCTGGAAAACGGCCTGAAAATGGCCTGAAAAATGACCTCCAAACAGTCTGAAAATAGCCCAGAAAGTGTCCTGAAAATGACCCTCAAAACAGCTCAAAATGCCCCAAAAGCAAGCATGTACACGCCAGACAGCTGGTCTTTGGGTTTCCTGCACTCCTGTGCGTGCACATGCACATATGTGCATTCATGTTCCAGTTTGGGCACTCAGTGCTCAAAAGGTTCACTATCATTGGTATAGGATCTCTTGCTCAAGCAAGGGATTAGACTAGAAGGCCTTTGAGGTGCCTTCCAACTCTATGTTCTATTGTTATTCTGTGAGTCTATCTATGTTTGTGGTCCAGATTGAATACACTGGAAACTATTTTTATGGTGTTCCCTTTATAAACTTCCTTTTAAAAAATATTAATTGCCTCATGTTCTAACTATTGCTATTGTTAAAACCTACTTTAACCCTCTTTTAATAAATTTAGATTTCTGCAACCAGATGTAGTAGCCCTATTGAGAGTACGGCGGTGCCTCTACCTAAGAATGCCTCTACTTACGAACTTTTCTAGATAAGAACCGGGTGTTCAGGGTTTTTTTTGCCTCTTCTCAAGACCATTTTCTACTTACAAACCCAAGCCTCTGAAACTGTAACCAGAAAAGGCAGGGAGAAGCCTCCATGGGGCCTCTCTAGGAATCTCCTGGGAGGAAACAGGGCCGAAAAAGGTGGGAAGAATCTTCTGTGGGGCCTCTCTAGGAAACTCCTGGGAGGAAACAGACCCGGAGAAGGTGGGGATAAATCTCCGTTGGACTTCTCTAGAAGTCTCCTGGGAGGAAACAGGGCCAGAAAAGATAGGGAGAAGCCTCCACCCTCCCTTTGGTTTCCCCAATCACACACATTATTTGCTTTTACATTGATCCCTATGGGAAAAATTTCATCTTCTTACAAACTTTTCTACTTAAGAACTTGGTCACGGAACAAATTAAATTTGTAAGTAGAGGTACCATTGTACTTAGTACAAGTGGTTTTTATAGACTGGTAGAGAAGACTGATATACTTTGCAATGCATAGTGCAATGCATCAGAGCAATAAGCATCAATATCCATTATAGGCAATATGTTCCCTGGTGCAATAAGGTCAATTATTATACTGTACCTGCCGTTGTTGTATCCTGGGCCACCAAGAAAGATGGTAGTATAAAATTGTACTTGATTCAGTACTCTTAAGAAAGCTTTCCATTCTTGCCTAAATAATGTGATATTAACTATGCTGAATAATTCACCTGTTCTATCAAGAACATTCAACTAAGTTATAAAATGTGTATGAGTTCCAAAACGATCATTGCCTCAATTGTGCCTTAAGAAGCTTTAAAAACAGATTTAACACATCTGCTACTCTATTAATCAAATATGGTATACAATATAAATGTGTATATGTTCAACGTATTAACTGTGTTATTATTCTAGCTTTCAAACACTCTCGGTTATCACCTTCCTTGTAATATGGGAGAAGTGTTTGAAACAGACAACATCAATGTCATTTTGCTCTTGTTTCTAGTCATTCTTTTCTTTAATCACTTTTTTTTTGGTGTGTGTAAATAAATGATATAATTTCTCTTATTCTTCTGAAACATTTTTTCTGGAAAATCTAAGTTCTGTTTATTCTATCCCCATAGCATTTGCTGCTCTGGCAAGACAGGGTTAATTTCTTTCTATTTAGCTTGCTTATAGGTAGGTTTGGCAATCCTGACCTTGCTGGCCAAAGAAGGTACAGCATGTTCCCTTTAAAAGGAAACATTCAGGTATTATTATTATAATAATAACAGAGTTGGAAGGGACCTTGAAGGTCTTCTAGTCCAACCCCTGATTGGGCAGGAGACCCTACACTATTTCAGACAAATGGTTATCTAACATCTTCTTAAAAACTCCCAATGTTGGAGCATTCACAACTTCTGAAGAAAAACCACTCTACTGATAAACTTATTTATTTATTATTTATTAATTGGATTTCTATGCCACCCCTCTCCGAGGACTCGGGGCGGCTCACAACATATAAAATATACAATACACAATATCTTAATATCTAAATTACTGTCAGGAAATTTCTCCTGAGTTCTAAGTTGCTTCTCTCCTTGCTGCTAGCTGAGAATAAAGCAAATAGTAACATTCTATTTCTTTATATCAAGATACATGCCACTTGAAGGATTTAAGGGGCGTGCATAAGTGTACCAGTGTGCCTTCCGTCCCCTGTCCAATTGTCTCTCCTTATCTCATTTATCTTTTCTTCCTTGCAAACATGTTCACCTATACTTTTATATCTTTTCTTCTATTCTTTTCTTTACTTATATTATTACATATCTTTCTCTTCAATGTGTATTATGTATTGGACAAAATAAATAAATAAATAAATAAATTTGCATTTGGAAGTAATTCAAAATCACAACCACAGTTTTACCAGTTTTAATTTTTGTGGAATATATTTCTGAGCTCTGCTAAATTGTCTACTATAGCTCTCTATCCACATACATAATCAGGAATGTTGTTATACAGTGGAACCCCGACATAAGAGCTGCTCTACTTAAGAGCAACTCGAGATAAGAGCTGGGAGGGGAGAGATATTTTTGTTCTACTTACAAGCCCAAATTCGAGATACAAGCGCCAAGGAGCTGTCTCCTGAAGCCAAACGCTAACTTCCGCGTTCGGCTTCAGGAGACAGCTGCGAAGCGGCGCGCATGTTTTAAAAGGTTGCAGCCGGCCTGGGGGGCTCGGGGGGGTGCTTGCAGCTTTCTTTCTTGCTCTTTTTCTTTCTCTCTTTTACCTTCCCTTCCTCTATTTCTTCTTTTCTTTCTCCTTCCCACCTTCTTCCCTCCCTCCCTCCCTTCACTCATTCCTCTCTTACTCTCCCCTTTCATAAGTTTCCTTGCTTCCTTCCTCTGTTCCTGTCCCTTCCCCCTTTCTTTCTTTCTTTCTTTCTTTCTTTCTTTCTTGCTCTTTTTCTTTCTCTCTTTTACCTTCCCTTCCTCTATTTCTTCTTTTCTTTCTCCTTCCCACCTTCTTCCCTCCCTCCCTCCCTTCACTTATTCCTCTCTTACTCTCCCCTTTCATAAGTTTCCTTGCTTCCTTCCTCTGTTCCTGTCCCTTCCCTCTTTCCTTCCTTCCTTCCCACCCTCCGTCCATTCATTCACCCATTCCTTTCTTGATCGCTTAAAGCCGGTCCCTGGTGCAAAAAGGGTTGGGGACCTCTGTCCTACAGGATTGGGTGGCAGAGAAGTTGAACATATGTAAATTTAAAAGTTTAAGAAAGTTTACAAGTTAAGTGAAAGAAACTTCATTATTCATTTATATGTACATGTACATTTCTTCATTAAAAACATGTCTTTCTGCATAATTTAGACTAACTTTGTGAGTTTTTTGAGGGCTGGAACCAATTAAAATTATTTACATTAATTCCTATGGGGAAAAGTCGTTCGAGATAAGAGCTGCTCGACTTAAGAGCCCAGGTCCGGAACGAATTAAACTCGTATCTCGAGGTACCACTGTATTAGTATTTCTCAATGTGATACCTAACAGTAATATACAATTCAGTAGAAAAATCTGATATATGAAAGGTTGATGGGTAGGTAACCAAATGTTAAAATAGTGGGGGGAAATCCTGAAATTGGTGAACCAAATCAAGTGTATGGCTGTTTTTATTTTTCTTTAAGTAGGTTTCTACCTTTATCACTATAATATTTCACAGTACTCTAGAGTGTTGCGTGATGAAATCAGTTCTTTTTTTCAGACTGACAGCACAATTCTATATGTGCCTATATAGATATTCTGCTTACAATTTAACATTTATCTCAGCATTAGAACTAAAAGCCATAAAAAGATTCACAATCTCCAGTAATCTCCAATCCAACCATCTATCCATTCAATCAATAGTTTGTTGTTATCCATCCATGGTTCATGAAGTAAGTCAGAATTAACTAACATCACACATTGTTATAAACCACAACCGTTTTTAAGAAAAAAAAATCAATCAATTTAATGTGCAATGAATTATTGCACTAAGCCATAATATGATTTGACCATGCTCTGACAAAATCAGTTTTAGTCCCTTAATGTGGAATCATGTGAATCAAGTATCATTGGATTTGATAATTGTTAAAAAAAAAACCATTGGGACCCCATGGACAATGTTCCTCAAGACCTTTCTGTCTTTTACCATCTCCTGGAGTCCATTTAAAATCACGTCGTCTGCTTCAGTGATTCCATTCAGCCAGCTCATTATCTGCTGTCCTTTTCTTCTTTTGCCCTCAATCTTTCCCAGCATTAGGCTCTTTTCCAGTGAGTCCTTCCTTCTCATTAAGTGGCCAAAGTATTTGTGTTTCATCTTCAGGATCTGGCCTTGTAAAGAGCAGTCAGGGTTGATCTCTCTATGAGTTACTTGTGTGTTGACGTTACAGTACAAAGGACTTGCAAGGAGTCTTCTCCAGCAACATAGTTCAAGGGCCTCAATTCTTTGGTGCTCAGCCTTCCTTATGGTCCAACTTTCATAGCTATACATTGCAACTAGGAAAACCATAGACTTGACTATACACAATTTTGAAGGCAGGGTGATGTCTCTGCTTTTTAGTGTGCTGTCTAGCTTTGCCATGACTTTCTCCCATGGAATAAGGATCTTTTAATTTCTTGGCTGTAGTCCCCATCTGCAGTGATTTTGGAGCCCAAGAAAATAAAATCTGTCACTACCCACATTTCTTCCCCATTTACTTGCCATGAATTGAGAGGGCCGGGTGCCATGATCTTGGTTTTCTTAATGTTGAGTTTCAAGCCAGCTTTTGCACTCTTCTCCTTCACCCACATCAAAATACTATTTAGCTCCTCTTCACTTTCTGACATTATAGTGGTATCATTTGCAGGGCTGAGATTGTTGATATTTCTTCCTGCAATCTTAATTCCAACTTTTTTATTTTATTTATTAAAGTTGGAAGGGACCTTGTAGGTCATCTAGTCCAAATCCTCACTCAGGCAAGAGTGCCATGATGTGGTAGTTTGAACATTCTTTGGCATTAATTCTTTGGAATTGGAATGTAAACTGATCTTTTCCAATCCTGTGGCTATTGTTGAATTTTACAAATTTGCTGGTATATTGAGAGTAGCACTTTTACTTAATCATCTTTTAAGATTTCTAATAGCTCAATTGGAATACTGTCCCCACCATCAACTTTGTTGTTACTCAGACTTCCTAAAGTCCGGTTCTTCACATGCCGGGATGTCTGGCCAAGGACAGTGGCCACCCCATCATGGTTATCACGGACTTTAAGCTCATTAAGCTTCTGTATAATTTTGCCACCTCTTCTTAATCTTTTCCATTATGTTCCTGCCAATTTGGTCATTTATCATGTCCATCTTTCCATGAAACATCCCATTCATATCTCCAATTTTCTTAAATAGGTCACTGGTCTTGCCTATTATTTTGTTTTCTTCTATTTCTTTGCACTGTTCATTTAAGAAGACATTCTTATCTCTTCTAGCTATTCTCTGGAATTCTCCATTCAATTGTGTGTCTCTTTCTCTCTTTCTCCCTTGCCTTTTGCATCTCTTCTTTCCTCAGCTATTTGTAAAGATTCTTCAGAAAACCATTTTGCTTTCTTGCATTTATTTTTCTTTGGGATGGTTTTGGTTGCTACCTCTTGTACAATGTTGTCAACCTTTGTCCATAATTCTTCAGGCACTCTATCATATATAATTCCTTAAATCTATTTGTAACCTCTACTGTATGTTCATCGGGGCTATGATTTAGTTCATACCCAAGTGCCTGGTGCTTTTCCTTACTTTCTTCAATTTAAGACTAAATTTTGCAACAAGAACCTCATGATCTCAGCCACAGTCAGCTCCTGATCTTGTTTTTACTGACTGTATAGAGCTTCTCCATCTTTGACTGCAGAGCACATAGTCAATCTGATTTCTGTGTTGACTCTCTGGTGATGTCCATGTGTAGATCATCTCTTGGGTTGTTTGAAAAGAGTGTTTGCTATGACCATCATATTCTCTTGATAAAATTTTGTCATCCTGTGCCTTGCTTCATTTTGTACTCCAAGGCCAAAGTTATTTTGGTTATCTTTGGGCTTCCTACTTTAGCATTCCAATCCCCCATGATGATAAGGACATCTTTTTATTTTCATCATCATCTCTTACTGCTACGTTTATTAAAAGTGTCAACATTTGGATTAGATATTTGTAAAGAAAAATGACAGTGGGAAACAATCAGCACTTGACGACAATCAGTTGTATCCTGAATAATGTCAGAACCACCATTTGCAGGCTCTATAATGGTGTTCTTCTTTACATTAAGGTCTACCATTTAGAATATTTTGTATTGATTATATTATAGTAATGCATTTATGAGCAAATCTCTATTGCTAAGTATAGAATAAGTATTTTCCCCTTCTTTTTGTTACATTTTTTGTTTATTTGTGTCTATCTCTCACAACCATTCTTTGCTGGAGAGACGGAGTAACGACACGGACACAAGAGCTGGATTTAAACTGGGTCATTTTTATTAACATAAATTTGCATAATTTATTCATTAAATTTGCATATATTAAAATAATCAACTATGACCCGGCAATGGACCTGCAGGGTCAAACAAATACTTCCGGGGCGGAAATGACGTTAGGACAAAAAACTTCCTGGGCAACTCATGGGCGTATCTCGATGCAAGTCCAGGTGAGGGACCACTCCATCACCTGCGACCCTGCCATGCTTTGCATGAGGGGGGTCCCACCGGCTAACCCCAATCCGGGACTTAAAGGTGCAGGACCCAAAGACAGGTTCCCCCCAGCTGCTCAGGCAGTCGCTCCCTCCATGAGCTTGCGGAGAACCTGTCAATCATCCCCAAAGATGCCCAAGGGAGAACGCGCAGTTGCTAAACCACCCCCTAGTTTTCCGCCCCTAACCTGCCTACCCAAATGACCAAAGGTAAGCCAATTAACCTAATAATTGCAAGCACCCCCTAACCACACATCCATCTCCCCAGTGTGGAATGGGCGAAAAAACAGCCCGGCTAAGAGGCAGAACTGCAAAAAATTCCCATTCGGCCCCCAAATGGCGACCCCTAAGCACACTGCAAAATAGGGAGGGCGGGTGGGTGTCTGCTCGTGGCTGCAGTCCGGGTGAAAAGGCAGAGCCTCTGGCCTGCCTGCCCTTAAATAGGGCAGGCAGGCCCCGCCCGGACCAATCAGCAGCCGGGCCATTCAGGCCCGAAAAATCCCGAGCGAAGTCTCATCTCGCGAGACTTCGCTCGGGATCCAAAATGGCGGCCGCCATGAGGGTCCGGTGTCTCCCGGTCCCTCCAGCAAAGCCTGCTGCCGGGTAAGTCCGGCGCCGTCATTTCTTTTTGGTTGCTATATTTTTTCATTTAAGTTTGAATATTTAATTGTGTATGTGTAAAATATAATAAATCTACTATATGAGGACTACAAAAATCTGGACAAGCACTAAAGGACTACAAACAATAAATCTCACTTTTTGCTGCCCTCTAGCTATTATGTGGGGTTATTTTATTTTATTATTTTAATTTAAGCATGTTTAATTAAATTTTATTTTATATTTCATTTCATTTTATTTTATTTTATTATTTATTTTATTTTATTTTATTGTATTGTATTTTTTGCAGTAAAGTCATGGTAGCCCTAGTTTTACTGATTTTGAGATCAAAAAGTTTTAATAAGACAAATGTATTTATTTTATTCATTCATTCATTCATTCATTCAATCATTCATTCATTTGATTTATATTCTGCCCCTCTCCAAGGACTTGGGGCGGCTCACAACATGATGAAATACAAGGCAGGTTGTGGGGTTTTTTTCAATTGGTGATGGTGGAAGCCTCTTTTATTTTCACATTGCTTGCAGTTAAAAACAAGAACTAAGTTAATTATATGTAGCAGTTAAAAATGCAGAAAGTTTTATCAATGGAAAACAAGAGGAGCAAAGGGTAATTGATTTTCCCAAGTCTCTTTGTATTCTGAACCTCAGAGAAAATATTAATTTTAATCAAGTAGCAGAACACACTGGTTAAATATACAGATGATACTGTAGGGATACATAACATCTATGTTAGGTTAAGACTAAGAATATAAAAATCTTGCTTTGCATTGAAAAAAACAAATTTAATACACAGATAGTTATAAAGTATGGGAAAGATTGTAGCTTTCCCATTTTAACACCCCAACTAGAACTTCAGTTTGCTACCTCTTGTACAATGTTGCCAACCTCTAATTGTACTATAGCTGATTAACATCCTGGGTAGGGCATATAACATAGATTACAAAACACAGTGCCTTGGTTCAAAGTTAGGTACCAAGGCTAATATCTAGTTGCTTAATAAATGATGGGAACATGATCCACACTGAAAATTATACTGTTAGTATCTAATGAGGAAATATATCAAGATGCATAGCATTGAAGGAAAAATCATGGTAGATAAAAATTTGTTTGCAAGGAAATTAGTAATACATAAAGGTTTTACTTTCCAGGAATTCCCACTGTAACATGAATAGCAATAACAATAGCACTCATATACTTCACATTGCTTTACAGCCCCCTCTAAGCAGTTTACAAAGTCAACATATTGCCTGCAAAAAATCTGAGTCCTCAATTTACCCACCTTGGAAGGATGGAAGGCTGAGACAACCTTGAGCCTGGTGAGATTTGAATTGCCAAACTACTGGCAGCCAGTGATCAGCACAAGTAGCCCGAAGTACTGCATTCTATCCATTGCACCACTGTGACTCATATCTTTATTGATTAGGTAATGTTAGCATGACTTTGGGGAAGGGACAGGAAGTGGTATCTTTTTTCTTAGCTTCTGAACAGGGAGTCTAAACCAAAAGTCTGTACAGAATCCCCCCCCCCCCGATACTTAGTAATACTAGTCTCCAATTTTCTATTTTGTGAAGACTATTAGGGGGGGGAACCCCATAATGAAATATATGTCAGGCACAGGTATTCCAGTAAGTCATTTTTAATTATTGTTTTATTTGTTTATGAAAGGATCACCAGCTTTTCATTACATAGGTGTACTGTCAAAAAACAAGTCTGTGCTTTCAACATTTCATTCTAATTTTGAATTTGAGTAGTTGCCAGAGTTAATTATTACTCATTCTGGAGCAAGTTTTTTTTTTCCCAAATTGAAATTCTGTATGTCGATCTGTGTGATAACTAGAGATACCATTGTTCTTAAACAATGTTTCCACTGAATATCCAGGCTGAGCGCCTAAGCCAAAATCTAGACAGAAATCAAGCCAAGATGATTTTTTTTCCCCATGGCTTGAGGACTGTTGGCCTTCTTTCTCCCCGGTAGCAGTGCATTTACTCTGATATTGTTTCCTACTTTCTCATTTTCTTCCTTCCTCTTCTTCTTTGACTTACCCACATACCTTCTGAGTAGGTGGAGGTTCCTCTTCGCTAGCGGTACTGGAACACTCTTGTTGACTGGCACGTGCGTAGGCATGAGATTAAGCTTCTGTGCATGTGCCGGAAGCCAAATCTCATCGGTGGACATGTGCATAAGCGAGATTTCAGCGATTTTTGCTGAAATTGCTGAAAATCTCTGAAATCTTGCTGGCTTCCAGTGCATGAGCAGAAGCTGAACCTTGCACTGATGTACACGCCTGCTGGTCAGCTGGAGCTGTGCTTGCAGCTCCATTTTCACTACCAGGACAGCATCCCTCCCCCATTCTGGGTGCAACCCATTACTGCTTCTGGGTTAGCTTCCTTTTTTTATAGGCTAAATATATGGGTGTGCTAAACTGGCAGCCTCAGGATTCCAGCAGGTTTTTGAAAAAGCCAGGTATGACTTAACTAGCCAACTGGTGAAGTTGTTACTTTGTTGAATGATTAGCTGAGGTGTTGGCATGGCTACCTGTAGGCAGCGGTGGACTATGAGCCGGAATGCCAAATTGCACTTGCCGCTGCGGCTCATATGTTCTTGCTGGACTAGCGCGATTTTGCTGCTGCACCTGTGAAAGTAGCAAAATTGCGCACGAAGCCACAGGTAAAACCTCGCTGAAATATGGGCACAATTTTGCTACCTCCACAGGTGCAGCAGCAAAATCGCGCTGGTCCCGCAAGAATCTACAAGCTGTGGCAGCAAGCACAGCTTAGCGTTCCAGCTCGTAGCCCATCTCTGCCTATGGGTGAGTTTCTGCAAGTCATTCTGGTTCTCTCAGCAAAATGGACTGCAATACTTTTTTTTTTTCTAAATATTTTTTATTAAATTTACAAAAATATACAAAAGAAGGAAGAGTGGGTACATCGTATTTTGCATCATTATGTCGACATATAATCACATGCTCTTATTATATTTATATCATATAATTGTTCTATTTAAATAAACTTTATCAGTTCAATATACATATCAATACTGAACGAAATACCAAGTTAAGAATTAAATTTTTAAAATGTTCTGTCTCAATAATTTGTTACCTTTTAACTCTTCCTTCCCCCGCCCTACCCCCCAGTGAACTGTTTCTAACAGTTCTAGACATCTTAGATTAACGGTTGAGCGGCATATGGTTGCCGCGGTTTTTTCCAATATTTTTTCTAGTCTACACTTGAATTAAGGTCCGATTGAATTGAGAAAAATGTTGATAACAATCCGATAAAAATACTCAAAGTTTTATATTTTGTCAGTGTCAAAACTTCTCCCCTATCTGTTAGCCTATATTTAGTTTACATTTTTTCTTTTTTTTCTTTTTTTTACCCAATCATAGAATTTTTCCCAAATCTCATAGTATCTTGAGTCCTCTTTGTTTTTAAGCTTTTGGGTAAGTCTGTCCATTTCTGCACAATCGTATATTTTCTTAATAATTTCTCATTCGGTTGGTGTATCCTCTTTTTTCCAATTCTGCGCAATTGTGATTCTCGTGGCTGTAATTATGTGTTGAATTAAATAGAAGTCCTCTTTTTTACCTTTCAGATCTATTATGCCCAAAAGAAAAATTTCTGGCCTTAATTTTAATGTGATTGCCGTGATCTCTTGAATCCATATTTGAATTTTTTTCCACAACTTTTTTATGTGTGGACTGCAATACTTTTATGTCCCTTTGGACAGAGGGATGAGTCTAGTCGTTGAAAGAGGAAGGCAGAGATTTGCCTGCCTGCAACTTCTCCAATCATCATTTTCAGGTGCTGCTTTTTTCTTTTTTTTTAACCACAGAGGCACTTTCAACCTCTTTGAAAGTGCCTCTGCGCTTGAATTTTTCCCACTCTGGTCCCCATTGTTTCTACACTGCATATTTGAACACTATCATGATTTCTTAGTCTGTATTTGACAGTAGATCATACATCTCCAGACATATCTTGGCTTAATTTTAGACTAGGGCTTGATTTGGCAGAAGATTCCCAGACAAGGATCAGCTACATCAGGATATTGTAAGAGAAGGATGAAGCTATGCATAACAGTTGATTGCCCATAAAATGATTATTTTACATTCTAGGGCTTAAACCCAAGCTGTCTTCTTCTTGACTTTCTGAAAAAACAATACTTGACAGACAGACCTGGAGTCCAATTGGGCAATTCTGACCGAGATGACAGGGACAGGTCTTAGTTCTATTATATGGGATGAATTTGAGCTTCTGACTTCTGGGGAAGTAGATAAGGCTGTGGGAGTGATTAGTTTCTCCACTTATTTGTTGGACCTGTGCCCCTCCTGGCTGGTTTGGCCAGCAGGGAGGTGACATGAGGCTGGTTTCAGACTGTAGTTAATGCATCTTTGAGTGAAGGGTCCTTACCGCAATCTTTAAAGGAGATGGTGGTGAGACCCCCTCCTCAAGAACTTTCCCTGGATCCAGCACAATTAAAGAACTTCCATCCAGTCTCCAACCTTCCCTTCATAGGAAATGTTGTAGAGAAAATGGTGGCACTTCAACTCCTATAGTCATTGGAAGAAATTGATTATCTGGATTCTTGTCAATTTGGCTTCAGACCTGGCTACAGCACAGAAACTATTTTGGTCACACTGATGTATGATCTCCAGCAAGCCCAAGATTGCAGTCATTCTTCTATCTTTGTGCTACTTGACTCTCAGCGGCTTTCGATACCATTGACCATGGTATCTTTCTGGAATGACTAAGAGAGCTAAAGTTGGGAGGCACCGTGCGGCAGTGGTTTTCCTCCTATCCCTCTGGTTATTCACAGTCAGTGTTGGCAGGGGGACAGAGATTGACCCCTAGACCTTTTGTTTGAAGGGTCCCTCAGGGCTCGGTCCTCTCTCTCCTCCTATTTAATATTTACATGGAACCACTGGGTGAGGTCATCTGACATTTTGGGGTGAGGTATCAGCAATATGCTGATGATACCCAGTTGTATATCTCCACCCCACATCAGTTTAGTGAAGCAGTGATATGATGTGCCTGGTGCCTGGAATCTGTGATGATCTGGATGGGTGTCAACAGGCTCAGACTTAACCCAGACAACACTGAGTGGCTCTGGGTACCGCATCTTAAAGACTGTATTGACTGTCCATCCATGGCTCGGGTTGTAGGGGGGCTGCAGAAATTCTTCCCCTCAGAATAAGTTTGCAATTTGGGTGTCTTCCTAGACCCACAGCTAAGATTGGATCAACATCTTACAGCTGTGGCTAAGGGAATCTTTGCACGGGTTTGTCTGATGTACCAATTGTCTTGGTTTCCAGTCCCCTTATCATTTATTTTATTTTTATTTTATTTATTTTTATTTGTCAAACAAGTATAGTATTATAGTACATATTAACCCAACATAATGTAACGTAACATAACACAACACAACACAACACAACACAACATAACATAACATAACATAACATAAGCAGAACATAGTAATAGAAAGGATAATAAGACAGTAGGACAGGGGGACATTAGGCACATAAGTGCACCTATGCACGTCCCTTACAGATCTCTTAGAAAAGGGGAGAGGTCAATTGTAGATAATGTAAGGTTGAAGATTTGGGGGTTGGGGGAAGCAACAGCAGAGTCAGGTAATGAGTTCCAGGCGGTGACCACTCTATTGCTGAAATCATATTTTCTGCAGTCAAGTCTGGTTGCTCTCTTCTCAACTTTCTCTAGGGTTTCAATATCCTTTTTATAGCGAGGTGACCAAAATCAAATGGCGTACTCTAGGTGTGGTCTGACTAGGGCCTTATAGAGTGTTATTAGTACCTCCCTTGTATTGGACTGTATCCCTCTGTTGATGAAACTTAAGATTGTGTGGATTTGGATCTGTTGAGGACTACTTGTTGGGTGAGGTTGGTCAGCCAAGCTTTGTTGTTTGTATCCATGATTTACATTGATAGCTTGTATTTAGTATCCTATTATGATTTATATTGATTGCTTATTTAGTATCCTATGGCTATCACTAAGTGTTGCATCTTATTTATTTATGTTTATTATATTTTATGATTATGATCATGATTTATGTACATTGCATATACATTGAGATAGACAAATTCCTTGTGTATCCAATCAATCTAGTCTAGCCTAGTTTAGTCCAGTCTAGTCTAGTCCAGTCTAATCTTTAGGGATGAAGAACTGACTGTTCCCTCAAGACAGTTGGAGAGTTTTATATGCCTCAGTTACTTTGTAACGTTGCTTTTATGCATTGTTTGTTTGTTTATTACTGCTTAGAATTACAAAATTGAGATGGCAGCTATATAAATTTGTTCAATCAATAAGGTATCATATAAAAAACTATCCTTCTTGTGCTTTATATCACAATTTTCTTATGGAAGGCATGTGGGGAATGGTCTTATCCAATTAACTTAATGTTAGGAAGACTGAGAATAAGTGTTCCATAAAACTACGGTTCCAATCCATTTAAAGGTAAACATCATCAACTAGTTTAAAATTTAAAGATAACTGTGATCAGTTTAATAAACTTGCTAATGGTTCATTTCTCCATTTCCCCAATTTTTTTTTAAAAAAACTCCTGAATTTCACAAAGCCTGCTGATACTTCCCAAAGGTTTAATTTTTCTGTATAAGGTCCCTAACAGAAAAAATAAATTTATTAGTATGTACAATATCTTTTTTCCTCTTTCCCTATCTCATTAATATGTCTTCTCTTTAATCTTCAGTTCTAAATTAACTCCCCCCTTTCATCTCATTCCACTGCTCTTAAGTCTCTGATTAATGGGCTAATGGTATCATGGTAGATTAAATTGTTCCCTAATTAATTATTATTTCTTTTACTATCTTTTTTTAGGTGGTACTAACCCAAAAAGATAAAATTTGCCTCATAACCCTTAATTGCATTTCTTGATTAAGTCATTTCTTAAAATGTGCTAACTCCACTAAGTTGAATAGGTTACTATTGCTAATTTAACAGGCAGCTTTTAGATGTTTCTTTGGGATCTGGTAGACATGAGCTGAAATGCTTCAATAGAAAATTAATCATCATTAAGCTGGATCTTGTTTGTTCGAAATCTAGATTTTTTTAAAAAAAAAAATCCTCAGTCAATTTTGGATATATATTCAGAGAAGATCAGTTATTGTTTGGGACAATAGTAATAATAAAAATATAATAATTGAAAACCACTTGCTGATGAAACTAATATTTCAGTTCAAAACCACTATGTCTAAACATTTTTTGATTATAGTAACGAGTTGAATGATTCTTCAGAGATTGTGTTTATATGGAACATAAAATTTAAAAACTACTTTATTTTGCCTTTGGCTTAGTACCTTGCATCCATAACCTATTATTAAATAAATTCATTTGCTGAGCTAATTTAGAACTATAGAGCACAGTTAAAAACTGCCTTTCCCCCCTTAATTGGAGTTCACACTATTCAGGTTATTCAAATCTGATTGATATATACAATTAATATGTAGTAAATGAAATCAGTTACTTGAAAACAAAAGCTGGAGATTAATACTTATTTCTAACCATATTATACTAACTTACAAGTTCTTTGCATTAGAACTCCACTGAATGTACCAACTAGGGATAGAAGATATCTGAAATCCAGCCTTTTAACCAATATTGATGAATCCTGAAACTTTGTAGATCAATCTGTCTGTCTGTTTGTCTGTAGATCGATCTGTCTGTCTGTCTGTCTGTCTCTCTGTCTGTCCATCCGTCCGTCCATTCCTCCATCCATCATTTACCATCTGTCTATGAGGTGAGTTACCATCAGTATGCTGATGACACTCAGCTATACATCTCCACCCTGTGTCCACTCAGTGAGGCAGTGGAAGTAATGTGCCGGGATCTGGAAGCTGTTGGGGTCTGGATGGGTACTAACAGACTCAAATTCAACCCTGACAAGATGGAATGGCTGTGGGTTCTGCCTCCCAAGGACACTTCCACCCGTCCGTCCATTACCTGGGGGGGACTTTTGACCCTCTCAGAGAGGGCCCGCAACTTGGGTGTCCTCCTCGATCCTCATCTGACTTTGGAACATCATCTGTTGGCTGTGGCAAGGGGGGCGTTTGTCATTAGATTCTGGCCCTGGCCGATGAATGTATAGTGGGTTTGTTGATTGAATTGATATGTATGTAACCATTTAACTCTTAATTTTAATTAATTAGATTTCAATGTATATTGTCTTTTTCATATGTTGTAAGCCACCCCGAGTCCTCAGAGAGGGGTGGCATATAAATCCAATAAAACTAGACTAAACTAAACTAAACTATCACTGTTCATTCCTTTTTTAAAACACCTTTTCCACTCTGCACAATGTAAAAACCCATTATTGGTTGTTTCCAATATTATCTGCAGTAATGCCAAAATACTCACTTTTTGGTGAGGAACAAGTGCAAATGATAAATGTAATGTAATTAAATTTTATATCTAATCAAGTTGCTGCATTATATAATAGAATGTACTAATATTTAAATGTTTTAAGCTAATGGAGAAATCTTGGATATGTGAACAGTAAAATGAAAATTGTGGCATACAGACTAGATTTCAACAAGATATAGTATTGAATCATTTTTCTGCACAAATCATTTAACAGAATTATCTGCAACTAATGGGTTTAGGTTTTGTGAATAGATTAACACGCATAAGAACAGAAGAAAACATTTTAAACCTTTTGACAAAGTTTCATTATGAATCATTTGGCATTCTAATTTCTAACCAATTCTTTGCTGAAGAGGAATATTAAACATAGAAAAGATTGGTGATATGAATGAAATCATTGCTCGTATATAGCTTTATTCATTGTATCTTATATTTTGGGAACATATAAGAACATTTTTATTCATGTATTTTCAGAAATGAATGACATGAATGAAATTATGAGGTTGACTAAGTTTAAAGTAACCTAGTCTAGTATTTTATTTCTAGTATATATTTAACCCTGCTGTTCTGTTTAAAAAAAGTTAAATATCTTCTGTTCCCGGGTCACCCTGACCCGGACCGAAAACTCTTCATTTGCAGTGCTTATGTTTGGTCAATTTGAATACTTTTTTCACTTGGAAAGGAGTCTGAACATTTCTGCACACAATGATATGAAAATTGAACTGAAGAAATTAATCCTTATTGGTTTATTTTGCACATAAATATGCCTCCCCCCTGTTTTTGTGAATTTATTTTAGGTTTATTGATAATTATGCCTGCAAAATGCATTCTATTTTACTAAAGTTGGTGTGGGATTGGTAGCTTGAACATTTCTGAACATAATGATATGAAAATTGAACTGGAAAAATTGATGCATATTGGTTTATTTTGTTGATGAAATGCACGCCCCCCATTTTTTAAAAATAGTCTTCACTTTATGGATAGTTTTGCTAGCAAAATACATTCTATTTTACTAAGGTTGGTGTGGGATTGGTAGCTTGAACATTTCTGAACATAATGATATGAAAATTGAACTGGAAAAATTGATGCATATTGGTTTATTTTGCACATAAATGTATGCCTCCCCCCATGTTCAATTATTTCAATTTATATAAAAATTATGCTGTTAATTTCAAACTTACATACTTTTTTTTAGTAAAATGGATTTGTTTCATAAAATTAGTTCTCTGGCTACAATGTGGTTGATTTTCAAAAGGATATTCCAAATATTTCTAGCCAAATATGTATAAAAAGTGACAATAATGGCACACAGCAAGGCCAGGGGGGGTGGCCCTTTTGTGGCAAAAATAAACCAATAAGAACCATTTTTTCCAGTTCATTTATATTTTTCTTATATTCATAAATGTTCAATTTAATATATCAAACCTTTTGGGGGGAAATTCCTTGGGGATTTGTAGCCTCAAAAAATAGAAATTGACACGAAATTCAGAAAGGATGGGGGGAGGGGCTTTTTGATCAAAATAAAAATATAAGTCTCAATTTTTCCAGTTCAATTTTCATATCATTATGTTCATAAATGTTCAAACTAGTTTTCCAGTTGAAAAAGTTTTCAAAAAGACCAAATTCAAGTACCTAAAAAAAATCATTTTGGTCCGGGTCTATATGACCCGAACAGACTAAACGTGACTTTTTTTTTGCCCAGAAAAATAAATTTTCCCCCACCCCCACAAATATTTTTTTGATGATCAGCATTGTTAAATTGAGTAAATGAATGCCTAATATTTTAAAGAATATTTCGGATTTGGAGCATAAAAAAATAAAAAGTGAAAATGGTTGCAAGCAGCTGAGGGGGGGGGGGAAGGCCTTATTTCTGATGTTAAAAAACCAGTAAGAATCATTTTTTTCAGTTCCTTTATATTTTTCTTATATTCAGAAATGTTCAAGCTACCAATCCCACACCAACTTCAGTAAAATAGAATGCATTTTGCAAGCAAAACTATCCATAAATTGAAAAAACTTTCACAAAAACGGGGGGGGCGTGCATTATATCAGCAAAATAAACCAATAAGATTTACTTTTTTCATTTCAATTTTCATATCATTGTGTGCAGAAATGTTCAGACTACTTTCCAAGTGAAAAAAACTTTCAAAAAGACCAAACATAAGCACTGCAAATGTAGAGTTTTTGGTCCGGGTCAGGGTGACCCGGGAACAGAAGATTTTTAACTTTTTTTACCCAGCAAAAACTAAGCCCCCCCCCCCCCAAAAAAAATTCTCATAGAGAGAACCCCTGAAATGATGAACAGCCATGAAATTTCAAGTTTCAGATATGCAGGGAAAATTTTTTACAGGGACTCAAACTTGGCTTCGGGTCAAATAGCCCCGAAACAGAACAGCAGGGTTAAAAAGGTTATTTATATGAATTGCCTTTTCAGACTTCTCTCAACCCATCACATAAACTGAGATAAAGTACATTAAAATATTACTAGGGTATAAATAAAGATTTTCACAATGGCTGAATTGGTTCATCATGTTAAGTCTCCATTTTTCTTAAATATGGTTTGTGCAATAAGCCACAATGGTTGGATTCACACAAAACATTCTAATATGCAGACTGAAATTCCAGAGGTACATATTGGTCTCCCTGAGTTTATCCAAATTATAATTAGTCCCATTGGGATTGCGCGGCATAGAAGTCAAACAAACAAACAAACAAACAAATCCATCCATCCTTCCATCCATCCATCCTTCCTTCCTTCCATCCTTCCTTCCTTCCTTCCTTCCTTCCTTGAAATTTTTAATGTACATGATTGAGGAAAAACATTAAATACGTGAGCCAAGATATGTGTCTATTCATTTTAATTAGAACACTGTGTACGAATATTAGACCAAAGTAAAATTAACTAGTGGATAGTTTAGTATGACTTTTGAGAGGGATATACAAAAGGTAGCCAATGAAGATGTTGCATTATTTACTAGATCCTCTCTTTTTCAGTAAACACCTCTGTCAAAGTCCTTGGAGTACTCATATCCAACGATCGAAGTGTTAGAGCCCACTGTAACAACATTGCCAAAAGGGCACTATGAGTTGTTAATCTAATTTTACGTTGCTTCTTCTCTAGCAATATTACACAGCTAACCAGAACTTACAAAACATTTCCAATTCTGGAATACAGTTCACATATCTGGAACCCACACTGCATACCAGACATTAATACAATATTTCACAAGAAGAATTGTTCACTCCTCCATTCGCAACAAAATATCTTATTCCACCAGACTTGAAATACTGGGATTAGACAATTTACAACTACGTCGCTTCTGTTCTGATCTAAATGTAGTTCATAAAATCATAAACTAAAATGTCCTTCACATTAATGTCTACTTCAACTTCAACTGCAGCAATACATGAAAACATAATAGATTCAAATTAAATGTAAACTGCTCCAAACTCGACTGCAGAAAATAGCATTTCAGCAATAGAGGGATCATTGCCTAGAATGCACTACCTGACTCTGTGGTTTCTTCTACAAATCCCCAAAACTGTAACCTTATACTGTCTATAGTCGACCTCTCCCCGTTTTTAAGAAGTCTGTAAGGGCATAAGCACACCACTGTGCCTACTGTCCCTGCCCTACTGTCCTATTGTCCTCTTTTATCATTACTTTTTTTACTTATGTTATGTTTATACAAACTACTACTATCCTATACATGTTTGACAGACAGACAGACAGACAGACAGACAGACAGACAGACAGACAGACAGACAGATAGATAGATAGATGATGGATGCATGGATGGATAGATAGATAGATAGATAGATAGATAGATAGATAGATAGATGGATGGAAAAACCTTTACCTGACTCTGTCATGGCTAAAAGTAAAGATTAAGCCTTATTGTTTCTGTTGTGTTTAGTATGAAAATTCAAATTGAATTAAATTAGCATAAAATCTGGATTACATTAAAATGAGAAATTTGTCAGTGATCAGAAATCCTTTTCAGCAACAATGTAAAGAGTTTTCTTAATAAAATCACCTTAAATAAACCATAAAGTACTCTTAAGTGATACTAAAGATGTGTTGGCGGGGCGGGTGGGTAGGTTGGCAGATACCCCATTAATCATTTTCCTATATTAATTTTTAAAGTGAAAACCAGGTGAGTTTGTATATATTTCTCTCTGCCCTTTTACCATGTACACTACATCCATCTGATTTTTTTTCTAAATTCGTCCATGTCCAAAGGGGGTGAAAATTGCTCAAATATCCATTTTTTAAAATCCTTTATTTTCTCTCTCCTGTAAATGGTGGAGCTGGTTATCCTCCTATCTGCCCTCTTAAATAGCTCTCTTTGTAAATGATTGCCTTTCACAGTAAATCAGGGCTGTACTCAGCCTGGACCATTTGTTTAAGGAAGCATTTCTCAGTCTCACGAGAGCCACACAAATTAGGACCATTCCTGTCCTTATAACTCTTCATCAGCTTTAAAATTGGAGCAGAACTATAAAACAAAATTAACCATCTCAAGGGCCATAGCCACTATGATGTCTTAAATAAAAGTAGCTACAGGAAGGAGAAATAAATTATAGTGGGTAGAGGTGTATGTATATGTAATCAGTTCTATCCTAGCATACTGAAAAGGGAAAAGAATATTTGAAAGAAGGAACTATCAGCATTGATTTTCTTGATCTGACAAAACTCAGTGTTGTTGTTGTTGTTTTCCTGAAGGAAGCAGCTTTATGACTTGAAAAGTTCACAAGAAAGGCATGATTGACAGACTATTTCATAATCTGAGATGCACAGCCTAAGGGTATAGATAAGCAATACAGTGGTACCTCTACTTACGAACTTAATTCGTTCCATGACCAGGTTCTTAAACCTGCTGTTCTGTTTGCAAAGACTATACACTTGTACTGTTCCCGGGTCTATTTGTCACGGACTAAAAAAGATTGATTTTAGGTACTTAAATTTGCTTCTTTGAAAAACTTGCACTGGTTTACTAATTTTAACATTCCTGATCAAATGAAAAAATGAAATGGAAAATGGTTCTTGAGAAGAGGGGAAAAAAATCTTGAACACCCAGTTCTAATCTGAGTCTGCATAATTGCTCTTGTCTCCCCCACATCCTTCTGACACGTGGATCCAGGATCAGATCCCTCATCTCCTCTTCCTCCTCAGACCCAGGCAAAGCCCCAGTTAGGGCTTGCAAAGCCCCAGTTGGGGATTCTATAGCCTCTGCAGGGTCCTCACACTCTATCTCTCCTTCCTCCTCCTCCTCATTGTCCGATTCTTCTGATAGACACACAGGCCAACATGCCCATATGGCCCTAGTTTAGCAGGCTCAAAGTCTGTTGCCAGAGGACCTGGCTGCGATCCAACCACAATAGACAGACAGACAGACAGACAGACAGACCAACAGACAGACAGACAGACAGACAGACAGACAGATGACAGACAGACAGACAGATGACAGACAGACTAAGATACATTGTTATCTGGAGATATAATTATTCTGATTGGATTATTTTTCATTGAACCTGACAGACATTTACTTACCAGAGGTCATTATTATAAATCATTTTATTTTGTTATTTGCTTTTGACTTAATTGCACATCATTTTTGTAGATTTAATTGATAAAGTTCTCACACATTATTCTCATATTTGAAGTATATCTGGAATAGAAAATATATGGCTTTATATTAAAAGCAGAACATCAGATATTGTTGAATTCCTATTTCTAATGGAATTTGAGATAGGAAGTCAGCCAGAGCTTTTCTGATTAAAAACCAATGCTTCTGTTTAGCTATATGCTTGAAATAACTTGCCGTGAATCAGATTCAAGAATAAACTATTTGTGACTACCAAACACATGTATCAGGAAGCGTCTCAAGCAGTGTATCAAGAAAATAAGGGAGATGATGGTTACTATAAACTTGCTTTAAAAGTGCAATACATGAAAGGTAACTTTGATTTTGTAAAAAGTCATGGTGATCTATTTTCCATTTACAGCATATTTCACTTGGAAGCTTATTAAAATCTCTGAGCAATCTAACTGTTCCCTAAGTTGAACTGACATAGCTAAAGTATAACTTGACAAGAACCATAAATTTATTTCTTTGTATTAGTTATGTTTTCAGTGCCCTGATTTGTTTATTTGCAAAGTAGATGCATAACTTAAACATTGCTTCAGAGAAATGGGAAGTGTAGATGAAATATTTATGTATCATATTATCCATAGTCTGTCTACCATCCGGAAGAGATCAAGATGGATTACAAATCATAATTAAATAAAATAAAGTGGGGAAATACAATAACAGAAAGGCACATATTTCTTTTTAAAAAGAAAAGGGCACAGGTAGCGTTGCCATGTTTGAAATGCAAGATAAAGCACCCCTGTTTTCAACTGATTCTAAATAGCTGGGAAAGAAGTGCTCTCCAAAGTGAGAAATGCCACAAGATTTCTACCTCTCTAAACTATTTCCATCATTTGGAAACTGAGGAAGCCTTTCTCTCAGTTCTTAAAATCAGCCAAGTATGCAACAGAAAAAAACACTTCAGAAGTTTTAACCCAAAATAAAGATGAAATAGAAATACAGTGATACCTCATCTTACAAACGCCTCATCATACAAACTTTTCGAGATACAAACCTGGGGTTTAAGATTTTTTTGCCTCTTCTTACAAACTATTTTCACCTTACAAACACACCACCGCCACTGGGATGCTCCGCCTCTGGACTTCCTTTGCCAGCAAAACACCCATTTTTGCGCTGCTGGGATTCCCCTGAGGCTCCCCTCCATGGGAAACCCCACCTTCGGACTTCCGTGTTTTTGTGATGCTGCAGGGGAATCCCAGCAGGGGAATGCAGCAGCACAAAAATGGGTGCTTCACTGGCAATGGAAGTCCGGAGGTGGGCTTTCCCATGTAGGGGAGCCTCAGGGGAATCACAGCAGTGCAAAAACCAACGCTTCAGCTGGCAAAAGGGGTGAATTTTGGGCTTGCACGCATTAATCGCTTTTCCATTGATTCCCATGGGAAACATTGTTTCGTCTTACAAACATTTCCCCTTAACAACCTTGTCCCGGAACCATTTAAGTTTGTAAGACAAGGTATCACTGTATCTTTATTGCTAAATCCAAATACTGTAATTTTCACGGTATAAGATGCACCCTTTACCTCCCTAAAAGAAGCTAAAAATTTTGTTGCTACTGGAGAAGAAGCTACATAAGGGCCTTGGCAACAACATCGCCTAAAAGGCTTCAAAAGTTGTTAACCTAATCTTATGTAGCTTTTTCTCTAGTAGTATCAGACTACTAACGAAACCATACGAAACATTTGGCAGATCAATCCTTGAATACAATTCATCTGTTTGGACCCACATCGGATATTGGATATAAATATATTATAAAATATCCAGAGATAATTAACAAGAAGAGCCCTCCATTCCTCTAACCGCAACAGTATATCTTATGCAACTAGACATGAAATCCCAGGCTTAGAAAGTTTAGAACTACGTCACCTTCAGCATGACCTAAACATAGCTCATAAAATTATCTGCTACAACATCCTTCCTGTCAATGACTTTTTCAGCTTCAAACACAATACACGCGTACACAACAGATACAAACTCAAAGTGAATCGCTCCAAACTTTACTGTAGAAAATACAACTTTAACAACAGAATGGTTAATGCCTGGAACTCACTACCTGACTCTATGGTTTAATCATCTAACACCCAAAACTTTAGCCTTAGATATGTTCACTGTTGACCTCACTCGAGTCCTATGAGGTCAGTAGGGGTGTAAATAAGTGTCTACCATCCATGTTCCCTCTTATCAGTATCCATCTTATGTATATAACCTATGTTCATATTACCAATATGCAGGGGTGAGCTACTGCCTGGATGGGGGATAATATCTATTCATATTACCAATATGCAGGGGTGAGCTACTGCCTGGATGGGGGATAATATCTATTCATATTACCAATATGCAGGGGTGAGCTACTGCCTGGATGGGGGATAATGCAATGGGGTATCAAAAATGAAGCTCCACCTCAGATCACCCAATTTGCACTGAAATATGTTGAATGAAAATGCAGGGCATCCTGCATAAGCCACGCCCACAGTGTGGCAGTAAAATTTCTGGTAGCCCTTCACTGCCAATACGTACTTGACAAATAAATACATTTAAGAATATTGCATAGCCAATGCTACTGTATACAAGAACCCATTCTAGTTCTAGAAATCTTGAATAAGTTGATGTCTGGAATTCAGCTCGGAATTAGTTGAGTTATGTTGATGGCTGGCGTTTCGGTATGATCAGCTCAACGTACTTATTGCCACTCAGAAAGACTGCTGATGTCTACAGTGATGCTGAAATGGATGAAATGACAATCGCAATTAAAGGAGTAAGAATTAAAGAAACCAAAGAGATATGGCAAAGATGGTATGAATGGATCCACACAAAAAACTAAATATATCAGTACAAAAAAAAGTATAGGTGTACATGTAGAAGAATATTCAAATGTAACAAAACCTTATGCCTTATTAACTTGCTGAATTGTATATACAGTGATACCTCATCTTACGAACGCCTCTTCATACGAACCTTTAGTGATATGAACCCGGGGTTTAAGATTTGTTTTCCTCATCTTAAGAACCATTTTTGTCTTATGAACCCGAGCCCGGGTGAGTGGGCTCTCTTACTGCATATGCGCTCGCAGCCGGATTGTCACAGCCGGGATTTTCCATTTGCTTCCCGCCCCCACCGGGATTTCTCACCTCCGGATGTGCATAAGAAGACAAGCCAGCCAGGTGGGGAGGGGGGATGAGAGAGAGGGAAGACACCGCAGATGAAGCCCTTGGGGGGATGTCCAGAGGGGGAGGGAGTCACCCCTCTCGGCACCCCCAAGCCCAGGAGGGCGGCTTCCTGCTTCTCTGACCCTCCCCTAAAAATCTCTGGCTCTCAGAACAAAAGAAAAACTCAGAACGAAAGACAAGCCAGCCAGGTGGGGTGGGGGCTGAAAGAGAGGGAAGCCACTGCAGACGAAGCCCTTGGGGGGATGTCCAGAGGGGGAGGGAGTCATCACTGTCAGACTATTCACTATGACTATTCCCTCACTAAGTCTATTCCCTCACCACTGTCAGACTATTCACTAATAGACTATTCACTATTCATCATCTTTCCCCATTTATGACTGTATGACTGTATGACTTAAGTTGTTGTGTGTATCCTTACAATTTATATTAATATTGATTGTTCCGACTGTTTATTTGAATGCTATGGCAATCATTTAGTGTTTTACCTCATGATTTTTGACAAATGTATCTTTTCTTTTGTATACACTGAGAGCATATGCACCAAAGACAAATTCCTTGTTTGTCCAATCACACTTGGCCAATAAAAAATTCTATTCTATTCTATTCTATTCTATTCTATTTCTATTCTTATCCCACCTTCCGCTTTAGTGAAAATTCTATTGTTTTTATTCTATTGTTATTGTTGTTATTCTGAACTCTATTGTTAAAAGATCCTTGGCATTTTCTAGCCAGGACCCCTCCCCCAGCTGGACATCCCCCCAAGGGCTTCGTCTGCGGTGACTTCCCTCTCTCTCACTTTTCACCTTATGAAACTGATCACGGAATAAATTAACTTTGTAAGACGAGGTACCACTGTAGTTTGCTTATAACACTGAGGTGTGATTTGTAACAACAACATGTAAAATGTTACAGTATTAGATCTGTAAAAACAGATATATGATTTTTTTCTGTTTGTTTATTTGTTTGTTTTAAATAACAAAATTTGCTATTAAAAAAAAAGAAAGACTGCTGATGTGACTTTGAAAAGGTTTTGTGTCAAGAGGATAGTGGAGGACATTGCATTTTTTGGAATCACACCATAATCTAGATCAGGGGTGTCAAACTCAAATCACCATGGCAGTGATGTATTGGGACTTTCCCTCCCTTTGCTAAACCAGGTGTGGGCATGGCCACTGTGTGATGCATCCAGCCCATTGGCCGGGAGTTTGACAGCCCTGGTCTAGGCTACAGCTCTTCCTCCTCCTGTCTCTCATGTTAGGCTCACACTCCACCACATATATTCTTTCCTTTCTTACTTGCAACCTCATGCTTTCTTCCTCTCCCACACAACAGTAATTTATATACAGGCAGACCCTGACATATTCTTCTTAAAGTTGGAGCCACAACTGTGCTCCTTATGCTGCCTTAAAGTCTTATGGAGGAAAACAATAAAGAAAGAAGGACTCACACTAAATGGCTCAGGCTTTTCTTCCATAGTAACACCAGGGCAATCTGAGCAGAGAGGGGGCCAGCTGGTGGCTACATTATGACCATGGCCAGCATCACGTCAGCAAAGTTGGCAGAAATTGTAGAATGGGTCAGACAAATCAAGAGGTGACATTTTTGATGAGCTATAATGAATGTAGAAGCTATCCACATCATGCTGACATCCTGGTTGTGTTATAATTTTTGTACATAATGTTATGGAAAATGACCAGGATAGCAAATCTTTAGAAGGGAGCCTTTTAGGTCATAAACCTACTTTTTAGGTCATAAACCTAACCTACTCTTAGACAATAGTTTAAGTTCTGAGTCTACCAGTTTACTTTGTTGAAATACAGTGTGATAGGCCTTCTTGGTCCTATCTTTGAGTCCTCACCCAATATTTGAAAAGCAGGCTATTAGCAGCTCTCTCAAAAGCACTGCTCCAAATTGCTTTTTTTCTCTTTCCTAGCCTCCCGCGCCCAAATAGCTTAAGTGGAACCTTTTATACAACCAAGCCTATATGAAATCTGTTAAATCTTTGAAATGGTACTCATTTCATGTACAAATGACATCTAATCCTGAGCCTGGGAGCCTGTTTGAAGCATAATTGGACACTGAGTGAAATGGGAGAAGAATAGCAACATTTCAGTGAATTTTGTTTTACATAAGTATTAAACATGTTCAACTCTTTTAGTATCAGTTCCTTTTTATCACAATGAAAAGAGACATTTGTGTTAATTCCAATCATCAGCAGTGAGCCACAGTTTGTTCTCTGCCAGGCTGCAACAAGACCTCATAAGCCAATCACAGAATGAAAATATCAATCATGAGCCCATAAAATCTATACAACCTAGAGCACAGAAAGCACTGAAATCATCAACACTATATTTTTGCATATTGTGACTTTTTTTGTAAGTGTTTTATAAACCTGAAGCAATTCAAACTGAAGTGTGAGCTGAGATTTTAATATTTCATTCATTTACTAGGCTACTTAATAATTTCAGTAACATATTTCATCATTTATAGACTGCACTCACAATAGAGCTTTATGCAATTGTCTTTTTGATTGAAGGCAGTTACATTTTCAAAAAATCTCAGGTGTCTCCAAGTTCAGAAACTCCCATAATAATTCTCTTATGCAAATGAAAAAAAAATGCAGCCATTTTCTTGCTCTTCCTGGCCAACAGTCAATATTATCTTTTAGGAAACTCAACATCTTCAGAGCCAAGAAGTCTACTTGGGCTGAACAAGAAGATTCCAGTATCTCAAAGAAAGATCCACCACATTTTTTTCTGGCAAAGTTCTAGAGATACATTTCAAATGCAAATGATCACTCTTGGATGCCTAATACTTTGGTGGGCTCATGTCAAAAGTTATTTAAGGCCTTTGAGGGAGATTAGTCTAGTTATGGATACTACTTTTATCATATGATTATAGTAACAGCATTTTGCAAGTTTGAATGTGCCTCCATCTTCTCTCCCTTTATTTCAAGACAACTGGGGAGATTCAAGCCTGAGTTCCTTTTTCAACTTACACTTCAGCCTCGGACTAAAATTTCTTTTTTTATGACTGTTGTCTTGATGAAACTGTTCCTCTATGTTTCTCAATATTATTGCTATTTCCTGTTATAGGATGTAAACCTTGGCAGCTATTGATGGCCAACTAGATGCTTTATTGATTACTGTAATGATATTTAAATCCAGATCTTTCCTAGATTTTTATTGAATGTTGATCATGGTTTTAATCAAATTTCTGCCTAGTGACCCTGCTATGCTATTTAGCGTATTTTACCTGGCTTCAGGATATGGTTTGGGAATGGTTCTGAAGAAAACAAAATAATACCAAGTGTGTTTTCTGTCAATTAATTGGGCATCTGTTCAATAAAGTGAAATAGTTTATCTTTTCTACCCCATTATTTGAGTTAAGTTTGCATGAACTTGCCAGTTGTAAACTTGGGCTAATGGCATGTGAGCACTTTCATGTTATCATTATTTTGTCTTGGCCCAGTCTATCTTGACCCTTTAAATGAAGTTTTCAGTTAGTTTGTTGCTTAGACTTGAAAATGCCATCATCTTTTATGTTCAAAAGTGTAACCTGGATTTGATGTAGGCTTCATTTTGCAAACACAGTGTTAATTGATACTATTTTTACGTCCATGTTCTGAAGAAAGATAATCATTTTAAAATAAACAAAATAAGTAATGCTTATAGGAATAGGAATGTAAATATATCTATTTAGGGACAATATTAACAGCAATACTATTCAATGAAAGCTTACTATATATAGGGGGATAGAACCCCCCTAATTGTTCGTTTTGTGTTGTTTTTGCTGTATGTTGTATTTTATGTGTGTTGAATTAAATATATATATAATGCTTATTAAAATTAAATAATTCTTACTTGCTTAACCTTTGGTGCAAGGAGATGTTGTCAGTGATAAACAAAACATGGTAGATGAGATGATTATTCAATTATGCTTGAAATGAATCATAATATATTTACTGATCTTTTGAAAAGTTGAATGACTGCACTGTTTCAGATACTCTTCCCCAGATTTGATTTGATGTTGCTACCTTTTTCTTTACTTCATATTATTTTAATGCTGTTGATTCTTTGCTATCCTCATTTTTCTAAGTAAGCTAGAGACATTCATTTTGAATATGGTGGTATCAAAATATGTTTAAAAAATAAACAACCAAATTGTAACTTCTTATTTTATACATATACATATGTCTATGTCCTACCATTGAATTGAATTGAATTGAAGCTACTTCCCTAGGTAAGTTTTAGATTAGGTTTCTCTTATAAAGAAATCTAGGAGAGATTTTTCTCTTCAGATATGGTAAATTTAGTCCCTGAATCTCTTTTACGAGTTTTAATTCTCTACACAGACTCAGAAGTTTTTAATTCCTATTGGCTGACTTAGTTGCTATGCTTATTCATTGGCTAACCTTGTTAAAATTGGCTCTTCCAGTCATGAATACCTAACAGTTACATAGTCATAAACTGAGAGCATTTGGGTTAAGTACAAGTTTGAACATAAGGGTGATAACCAGTTTGCACCCTCCTTTTCTTTCAGCCAGTTTCTTAGGCATTTCGTCTGACTCAGGGGTTACTAAAACCCCATCAATACTATTAGCCATTGATAGCCTGATCATTCATGAACTTTAAAAAAAATAAATCTAAATTGGCTGCCATTACCACAAGTGCTGGCAGTGAATTCTCACTTTAACTACGTGCTGTGTAAAACAATATTTCTTTCTCTCAGTTCTAAATCTTTCTAAATTTTAGTTTCAATAAATGAGCTCAAGTTCTAACTCTATAAGAAAGAGTGTAAAGCCTTTCCCCCCATCTTTCTCAGCAGTCTTTCTCTGAATATTCTACCCTTTTTTAAAAAAAATTACTGGGTATGAGTAATATTGAAAGCTATTGTTGGTCCCTCCAGATTTCTAGCTGGAAGTAGAATTTTTTTTAAAGGTTTATAAGCTCTTGCCTCACAATCAGGAGGTTGTGAGTTCAATCCTAGTACAGTGATACCTCGTCTTACAAACACCTCGTCATACAAACTTTTTTGAGATACAAACCCGGGGTTTAAGATTTTTTTTGCCTCTTCTTACAAACTATTTTCACCTTACAAACCCACTGCCGCCACTGGGATGCCCCGCCTCCGGACTTCCGTTGCCAGCAAAGCACCCATTTTTGTGCTGCTGGGATTCCCCTGAGGCTCCCCTCCATGGGAAACACTACCAATGGACTTCCGTGTTTTTGTGATGCTGCAGGGGAATCCCAGCATGGGAATCCCAGCAGCACAAAAACGGGTGCTTCGCTGGCAACAGAAGTCCGGAGGTGGGATTTCCCATGGAGGGGAGCCTTGGGGGAATCCCATCAGTGCAATAAAGGGGGCTTCAGCTGGCAAAAGGGGTGAATTTTGGGCTTGCACGCATTAATCGCTTGATTCCTATGGGAAACATTGTTTCGTCTTACAAACTTTTCACCTTGAGAAGCTCATCCCGGAACCAATTAAGTTTGTAAGACAAGGTATCACTGTATAGGCAGATGTAGGGCCTTCTGCTTGGGCAGGGGTTTGAACTATATGACATGCAAGGTCCTTTCCAACTCTGTTAATCTGTTAATATCTGTTAAAAGCATAGAATTTGTTATGTGTTTGTGTTTTTTGTGTGCATATTTTCATTTGGCAATCAGGGCAGTCTTAAAGTTTGGATATCAAAATATGGAACAGGAAATTAATTATGTCATCTAAGATTATTGATTAGATCATAATACTTTATCCTTGTAAATTCTAGTCTTGATACCAAACTTAGAGCTATTTAAACCATATATTTTACTCACACTAAACAAAGAAGGAGGAGAAACAGAGTTCCTGTTTTCTAGAAACAAAATTCCTATTTTCTAGATTGATACTACACCAGCAACTGAATCAAGATGGCTTATTCAAATCCAGTGTGCAATAAAATATTTGGAGGAGGAGTATATCCATAGTACTGTATATCCAGACATTGAAACAATTTTGAAAGTCTTGGCATGGCCCTGGTTTGTATGTTAACTATATGGGGAATTAAATGAAAAGAAAATGACTAAATAAAAATATTAGCATGGTACTGTATAATCAACCTTTAAAAAAAAACCAATATTGCTCAAAATGTGGATCTGTACTTTTCTGCACCAGGAGTGTGATAGCTCAGCTATTAAGGAGCCTGAGCCTGAAAGCATACAAATGTAATTCCCACTGAAGTGGTGGGAAGGTAACAATTTCAATTTCAATTTATTAGATTTGTATGCTACCGCTCTCCGAAGACTCGGGGCGGCTCACAATAATGATAAAAAACAATATTATAATGGCACAAATCTAATATTAAAAATAACTAAAAACCCTATCATAATTAAAAACCAAACAGCACATACATACCAAACATAAATTATAATGAGCCTGGTGGAAAGATGTCTCAAATCCCCCATGCCTGGCAGTATAGGTGGGTCTTAAGTAGTTTACAGAAGACAAGGAGGGTGGGAGCAGTTCTAATCTCCGGGGGGAGTTGATTCCAGAGAGCCAGGGCCGCCACAGAGAAGGCTCTTCCACTGGGGCCCGCCAGACGACATTGTTTAGTCGACAGCATTCTGTGCAGCTTTGGCATATAGCTACGTTGGCCACAGAATCACGGAAATTGTCTTCAGTCAATGCTGGGTCCCTCGGCCGAGAAACAGAGATGACGACCATACTGTAAAGTTGGACATGACTGAGAGTGAAACCTTTACCTTTTACTGTGCTGCAAGTCTCATTGGATTATAATGCTGACATGAAATCAACTTTGTTTCTTCATTGTGTTTCTACTTATACTTACTTATTAGCTTGCTACCATACCTAAGACAGCAGCAGAGACCAAAAAGGAGAGTTAAAGGTGATTTTGAGATCTATGGATGAAAGAAGGCTTGAAGCATGATTATTTAGGAAGACGGTATTGATTAGAACCTGTTGTGTCTGCAGTCCATGTCACTATTAAAGTGCAACTTAACAAGCAATTTCATTGTTCTTGTTAAAGAATTAGTTCCAGTCAGCCCTGTCTGATTTCCAATCCAGGGAAGTTAAAGCACTGTAAACATTCTTCTATAGTGCATGGCTTTGTTAACTACATATAAATATAAGATGAGGCATACAACCTATTTCTGAATTAAAAATGTAAATGTAACAGAAAAATAAATGGTTATATACCCATGGATCAATCAACCTAACCGAATTCAATTTAATTAATTAAACTGATTTTTTGTCTGGACTTACAGACTTTTTATATAGATTGATATCTCTTGAACATTTCATTTAAATTAGGTATTCAGTCAAAATTTTGCTGAATGTGAATTTCCCATCCCCACAAAGTATTTTTCTGTCCAGACTCCTCAAATATATGTCCCTCCTGGCTGGTTTTGGCCAGCTGGGAGGTGACATGGGTCCAGGAGATTGTCAACACTTCTTTGAGGAGGGGGTCCTTCCCGTATCCCTAGAAGGAGGCACTTGTGCACCCCCTTCTCAAGAAGCCTTCCCCGGACCCAGCCGTTCGTAAAAACTATCATCCAGTCTCCAACCTTCCCTTTATGGGGAAGGTTGTTGAGAAGGTGGTGGTGCTCCAACTGCAGTGGTCCTTGGAAAAAGCTGATTATCTAGGCCCCCAACAGTCAGGATTCAGGCCCGGCTATAGCATAGAAACTACTTTGGTCGCGCTGATGGATGATCTCTGGCATGCCCGGAACAGGGGATTGTCCTCTGTCCTGGTGCTTCTCAACCTCTCAGCAGCTTTCGATACCATCAACCATGGTATCCTTCTGCACCAGCTGGAGGGGTTGGGCACTGTTTTACAGTGGTTCTCCTCCTACCTCTCTGGTTTGTCACAGTCGGTGTTAGTGGGGTGTCAGAGGTCGACCTCTAGGTTACTCCCTTTTGGGGTGCCTCAGGGGTTGGTCCTCTTCCCCCTGATATTCAATATCTACATGAAACCGCTGGGTGAGATCATCCAAGGGTATGGGGTGAGGTATCATCAGTACCCTGATGATACCCAGCTGTACATCTCCACCCCATGTCCAGTCAGTGAAGCAGTGGAAGTGATGTGCCGGTGCCTGGAGGCTATTGGGGTCTGGATGGGTGTCAACAGGCTCAAACTCAACCCTTACAAGACAGAGTGGCTGTGGATTTTGCCTCCCAAGGACAATACTATCTGTCCGTCCGTCACCCTGGGGGGGGGGGAATTATTGACCTTCTCAGAGAGGGTCCGCACCTTGGGCATCGTCCTTGATCCACAGCTAACATTAGAGCACCATCTTCCAGCTGTGGCAAGGAGGGTGTTTGCCCAGGTTCACCTGGTGCACCAGTTGCGGCTCTATTTGGACCGGGAGTCACTGCTCACAGTCACTCATGCCCTCATCACCTCAAGGTTTGAGTACTGCAATGCTCGCTACATGGGGCTACCTTTGAAGAATGTTTGGAAACTTCAGATCATGCAGAATGTGGCTGCGAAAGCAATCGTGGGACTCCCCAGATATGCCCATTCTCAACAACACTCTGTGACCTGCACTGGCTGCCGATCAATTTCGGTCACAATTCAAAGTGTTAGTTATGACATACAAAGCCCTACATGGCGTCGGACCAGAATACCTCCGAGACTGCCTTCTGCCACACAAATCCCAGCAGCTGATTAGGTCCCACTGAGTTGGCCTTCTCTGGGTCCCGTCGACTAATGTGGGACCCAGGGGTAGACCCTTTTATGGCCCTCTGGAACCAACTCCCCCCAGAGATTAGGACTGCCCCCACCTCCCTCGCCTTTCGTAAGTCATCTTTGCCGCCAGGCATGGGGAAACTAACACACACACCAATTGTCAAGGCTGGTGTATGGTTTGATTGGTTGTGTGATTATTTTATTTTATTATAAGGGTTTTAAATTGTATTTTAAAATTGGATTTGTACACTGTTTATGTTGTTGTGAGCCACCCCGAATCCTCGGACAGGGGCAGCATACAAATCTAATAAATTGTTATTATTGTTGTTGTTATGGTTGTTATGGTTGTTATGGTTGTTATGGTTGTTATGGTTGTTGTTGTTGTTATTGTTATTGTTGTTGTTGTTGTTGTTATTGTTATTGTTGTTGTTATTGTTGTTGTTATTGTTATTGTTATTGTTATATAGTTCTACATATTTTCATTTGAACACCTTTCCCTCTTTCATCCTTATGATTATGTTCATATATCAAATGAAACCACATTTTAGTCTAGCAAAGCCAGCTTGCAGGGTTTATGATTTAGTGTAACTTGAAGAATAGGAAATTTGGGTTGCATAAATGCACTATGTGTATGACATGTAAACACTGGTCCAGAAGGATTCTGGTCCCACATCATGATAAATCATTCAAGGGGAAAACATAAGGAAGAATTTCCAAATTACTATTCCTATGAACATGGTGGGAAATTTACAGTGATCATATGCTCACCCTTGAAAGGTGGCAGATGACATGCATAGATATAACACACACATACGTGTCTGCTTAAGATCCTGGGTTTGTTGACTGGAAAGCTAGTAGTCTGTATTCCAGATCCAAAATGCCAACCCAGTGATTAGTAAGCATACAAATGTGTGTAGATAGATAGGTAGCTCTTTGGTGGAAAGTTAATATTTTTCCATGATGTCATGCTGGCCACATGACTGAGGAAATGTCTTCAGATAGCACTGGATCAATGGCCTTGAAAGGGACATGAGCACAACTCCTATAGTCAGCAGAGTAAAATACACAGGGAAATCCTTTATCTTTCTTTCTCTCTCTTTAATCCTTCTAAGCTCTAGCTAGGGTGGTGTTTCAAAAACTCATGTCCAGTCTTTTTAACATTCATTTTACTCCAATTCTAAGTATATTATTTTGGGGGTAAAGAGCAATTGATTTCAACTGAAGTCATTTTATAAGCAAAATATTTGGTGTGGCAATTTTTCTGCTCAGACTACCATGAATATTTCCAAGGCCAGCCCAAGGCATTTGAATTTACATATTCCTTCAGTCATGATTAGCAGAAAATCCCAGGAGTCCAATTATGTTAATAATCAAATAACAATGGGGTGCTTTTAAATGACACCAAAAATCTGCTGCTCCAGTCTGATTAATGGTTCTCATAGAAAAATGTATGAATGTCTCCAAAAGCCTACTTTTTACTGAGCCATTGAATCCTACAGCATGATTTACATCAGTTTTGTTTTCTCTTTCTCTTTGTTTAAAGAGTACGTTTTTGGAGTGGAAGGAAGAATCCATTTTCTAGATAAAGAATTAAATGAATGAAGAAAGAAAGAAAGAAAGGAAGGAAGGAAAGAAGGAAGGAGGGAGGAAGAAAGAAAGAAAGAAAGAAAGAAAGAAAGAAAGAAAGAAAGAAAGAAAGAAAGAAAGAAAGAAAGAAGATTGTCCAGTGTTAGGAAGGTGACCATGACAGAGGAAATGACTTTGTACAAGCATGTTGCTGTGTCAAGGAAAATTTCATTATTTATTAGGAACTGGTTGGCCTAATAGCTGCTGGAACTAGCAGATTGCCAGATTTGTCTGACTGAGTCATGGCACGTTATCCCTCTACCCTGTCAACAAGTTAATTGAGTTTATCTGAATCATGATTCTTCTAGAAGGAAGCATCTTATGAATCACTCTTTAATAAATCTATTTCAGATTCTAACAAAGGAGACATTGAGCTTGCAGCCCTGAGGCCTGACCTATAGCAGATACTGCATGAATGAGATATACATTGCCCATTTTGGATGGATATGTTCCTGAAATGGCACTGCTTTGTCCTAACGCCTGCATATCCAGTATAACATAAGACAAGATCCTGGCCAAACATAAAGTTATTTCCCACGATCGGAAAATATACCCATTGTTCTTGACTATGTTGGGAACCTATCCACATATGTTTTGCCTACTCACATTTTTCACTTTTTCTGTTTTGTCTTGGTTGTGTCATTAAATAAGATATGTGATCCCTGTACATAAAAAAGTAGAAATCAGGAAATAAAGCTTTACTTTTGCTTCCATATAAATTGTAGGATAGACATGTGTTCCATTGAGATCCGAGCCATATACAATACAGGTTTGAGCTGCAGAATATTTGTAGGGAATGCTACCTCTAAAGTGTGCATTAATAGGACTCTAAAATTTTCTCTTAAATTACCAGCAATCTTATGAAAACAATGGTCAACTATGGGCTGCTGAGAAAATGTATGCTGCCCCTGACTTCTGATGGTTTTTTGGACAAGGAAAGATTGATTCTATCAGTTTTAGCTTTGCTATTTTTTTCTTTACATGGCTGGCCATAAGCCCAGGAAATTCTGCCATTGCCTGCGTGTTTTTGGTGCCTGCTATTCCACGGCTGCCTGGATTTTTGATTGGCTTCATCTCCAGCATTGGTGATGTAGTAGCCCAAATCAGTTTTATTCCCTGACCTCTCTTTGAAAGATATATGCATTAAACAAGGAAAGTTGATTCTATTAGCTATAGCTTCGATATTTTGTTTTTTTACATGATTGGCCATAGATTTCTATTCATCACTACTTACAAAATGCAGTAAAAGCTCACACCTCTTCATAGACTTTTATGCATGCATATGTTTGAATGCACCTTCAAACAATTTTCCTATAGGACCTTTGGGCTGATATTTTTCCCATGGAAAATGTGGAATGTTGAACTGTGAGTAGTATTGCAAATCTATGCAACATGCTGATTTCAGTATCCTTGTGTGCTCTGTATTCATTTATATATTCTCACTGCACAGTGTTGTTGTTCAGAGCTGGACAATTTTAACAGCAGCATGAGTCATAACATATAGAAATTCAAGGGGAGTTTATTTACTATCCTGGTGATATAATGATGGGATGTGCCGTATGCTTCATTGAAGTTTTCGCATAAACACAATGGACATGGGAAAGGTTTGCACAGTTTCATCAGTGCTGTCTTGTATTTCATAGAGGACATCACTTCAGAAAAAGTCTCTCCACAAATGCACCCACTGCACATTAATTGTTGTATTAGCTTGCACTAAAAAAACAAGACTATTTTTCCCTTTCTAATAAAATGAAAAGGAGATTTGTTGACTAATCTCCAGTCAGTGTTATCACTGATAAAGCATTAATGCTGTTCTGTTCGGGTCGTATGTGACCCGAAGCCAAGTTTGAGTCCCTGTAAAAAATTTTCCCTGCATATCTGAAACTTGAAATTTCATGACTTTTCATCATTTCAGGGGTTCTCTCTATGAGAATTTTTTTGGGGGGGTGGGGGGCTTAGTTTTTGCTGAGCAAAAAAAGTTCCTAATGTTATGTTCGGGTCACATACGACCCGGACCGAAAACACTTCATTTGAAGTGCTTATGTTTGGTCAATTTGAAAACTTTTTTCACTTGGAAAGTAGTCTGAACATTTCTGCACACAATGATATGAAAATTGAAATGAAAAAATTAATCCTTATTGGTTTATTTTGCACATAAATGTGCCGCCCCCCCCCCGTTTTTGTGATTTTTTTCAATTTATGGATAGTTTTGCTTGCAAAATCCATTCTATTTTACTGGAGTTGGTGTGGGATTGGTAGCTTGAACATTTCTGAATATAAGAAAAATATAAAGGAACTGAAAAAAATGATTCTTACTGGTTTTTTAACATCAGAAATAAGGCCTCCCCCCCCCTCGGCTGCTTGCAATCATTTTCACTTTTTATTTTTTTATGCTCCAAATCCGAAATATTCTTTAAAATCTTAGGCATTCATTTACTCAATTTAACAATGCTGGTCATCAAAAAATATTTTTGGGGTGGTGGCTAATTGTTTTCTGGGCAAAAAAAAATCATAACTTCAAATCTGTTTCTGTTCGTATATGACAGGACCAAAAATATTTTTTTTAGGTACTTGAATTTAATCTTTTTGAAAACTTTTTCAACTGGAAAACTAGTTTGAACATTTATGAACATAATGATATGAAAATTGAACTGGAAAAATTGAGACTTATATTTTTATTTTGATCAAAAAGCCCCTCCCCCCATCCTTTTTGAATTTCGTGTCAATTTATATTTTTTAAGGCTACAAATCCCTAAGGAATTTTCCCCCAAAAGGTTTGATATACTAAATTGAACAATCCTGAACATAAGAAAAATATAAATGAACTGAAAAAAATGACTCTTATTGGTTTATTGTTTTATACTCGAGTATAAGCCTACTCGAGTATAAGCCTATTTGAGTATAAGCATGGGGGCCCATTTATGAGCAAAATAAACCAATAAGGATCATTTTTTCAGTTTAATTTTCATATCATTATGTTCAGAAAGGTTCAAGCTACCAATCCCACACCAAAATAGAATAGTAAAATAGAATGCATTTTGCAGGCAAAATTATCAATAAACTCAAAAGTTTTGATATACTAAATTGAACAATCCTAAACATAAGAAAAATAGAAATGAACTGAAAAAAAATGATTCTTATTGGTTTATTTTTGAATATAAGACCATATCATTTTATACTCGAGTATAAGCCTACTCGAGTATAAGCCTATTTGAGTATAAGCATGGGGGCCCATTTATGAGCAAAATAAACCAATAAGGATTAATTTTCTCAGTTCAATTTTCATATCATTGTGTGCAGAAATGTTCAAGCTACCAATCCCACACCAACTTTAGTAAAATAGAATGGATTTTGCAAGCAAAACTATCCATAAATTGAAAAAACTTTCACAAAAACGGGGGGGGAGGCACATTTATGTGCAAAATAAACCAATAAGGATTAATTTTTTCAGTTCAATTTTCATTCCATTGTGTGCAGAAATGTTCAAACATGTTTCCAGGTGAAAAAAGCTTTCAAAAAGACCAAACATAAGCACTGCAAATGAAGAGTTTTCGGTCCGGGTCAGGGTGACCCGGGAACATAACATTAGGAACTTTTTTCGAACAGAACAGCAGGGTTAATCACTCATTAATATGAACATTGCATATGAGTATTGGGATGAGTCATTAAATTTGAATGAAACAACCTTCATTTAAATCTCCCAAGATATTTTTGCCTTGCCAAAGAGTACCTCAACTCATCTCAACTGCAAAAGTAACTCGTGAAACAGATTTACAGATGCATACATTTTCCCAATGGCACATATTTTCTTCAATCAAGTGGAAAGTGCTGTCTTAAATAAACATCAGATTTTATTGGGGGGGAGAGTCTTCAGAGAGGGGTGGCATACAAATCTAAATACAGTGGTACCTCAGTTTTCGAAAGCTTCTCAGTTCGAACAAATCGGTATTCGACCAGGAAATTCAAGAAACTTTTGCCCTGAAATCCGAACAAACATTTGGAACTCGAAAACTCGAGAGAGCTGAAGACAGAAGCCAGCAAGCTACACACAGAGAGAGAGAGAGAGAGACGCAGAAAGAAGCGGGCAAGTGAAAAACTGAAGCCGGAAACCAGCAAGCTACAGAGAGAGAGAGAAAGAGAGAGAGAGAGAGAGAGACGGGGACAGAAGCGGGCGAGCGAGAGAACTGAAGCCAGAAGCCGGCAAGCTACAGGGACACAGAGAGAGAGAGAGAGAGAGAGATGGGGACAGAAGCAGGCAAGCTAGAGGGAGAGATAACTGAGGAGGGGAATTTATCTTAAATTGTTTTGGTTCTCAACCAAGTCAGTTCTCGACCACACTTCCAGAACGAATTGTGGTCAAGAACCGAGGTACCACTGTAATAATAATAATAATAATAATAATAATAATAATAATAATAATAATAATAATAATAATAATAAAAATAAAAGGCTACAAAAAAGCCTTTGACTCATTGCCACACAGCTGGATCATAAAATGCCTGGAAGTCATTGGAGTCAATGAAAACATCAGGAAATTCCTAGAAAAGGCGATGAAATATTGGAAGACTGAGCTTTTTGTTGGAAATGAAAGCTATGGACTGATCAACATCAGAAGGGGCATCTTCCAGAGGGACTCTTTGTCCCCATTGCTATTCATCATTGCTACAATCCTGCTGTCACTCATCCTATAGAAAAAAACCTAGGCTACCAAACTGCTAAGAATTCACCAAAAATTTCACTCCTGCTATATATGGATGACCTACAGTTGTACGGAAAATCAGAAACTGAGATACAGTCACTAACCAACACTGTGCGAATCTTCAGCAATGACATCTGCATGGAGTTTGGCCTGAATAAATGTGCCACAGTGGCACTTAAAAAGGGGAAAATCACTGAAAGTGATGGCATTGAAATGCCAAATGGTTAAACCATCAAGTGCCACCAGCCAGAAGCCTACAGATACTTGGGCATCTTGCAACTGGATAATATCAAGCATGGTCATGTGAAAACTGTGATCAGCAAAGAGTACATCCAGAGGACCAGAAAATTTTTGAAGAGTAAACTGAATGGTGACAACAATATGAAGGCTATAAATACTTGGGCCATACCTGTCATTAGATACACAGCCGGCATAGTGAACTGGATTTAAGCAGAGCTGGACAACCTGGAAGGAAAACCAGAAAATTAATGATGATCCATCATGCACTACACCCCCGCAGTGACGTTGACAGGCTGTATTTACCAAGGAAAATAGGCGGCAGAGGACTTTTGCAAGTGAAGCAGACAGTGAAAGAAGAGAAGCATGCATTAGCTGACTATGTGAAGGAGAGCAAAGAGTCAGCACTGATGGAGGTCAACAATAGGAAGCTTCTCAAGGTGAAGCAACCAAGGACCAGTACAGAAAAACTGTAACTCAATGTCGTATGGACAGTTAGTGGAACAAAGCATTGCATGGCCAGTTCTTGGAGAAGATTGAAGGCTTCGGAGAGGGTCGGCATACAAATCTAATAAATGAATGAAAATGAAATAAAGAAAAGACCTGGTCATGGCTTACAAGTGGAACACTCAAAAAGGAGACAGAAGGACTAATACTGGTGGCACAAGAACAGGCCATTAGAACAAATGCTGTCAAAGCCAGAATTGAAAAATCAACAGACGATCCAAAGTGCAGACTCTGTAAAGAAACAGATGAAACAATCGATCACATACTCCACTGCTGCAAAAAGATCACACAGACTGACTACAAGGCCAGACATGATGCTGTTCCACACTGTGGAACTTGTGCCAGAACTACCATTTACCAGTGGCAAAGAACTGGTGGGATCATAAGCCTGAAAAAGTGGTCGAAAATGAGCAAGCAAAACTACTGTGGGACTTCCGACTTCAGACTGACCGAATTCTGAAGCATAACACACCAGACATCCTGATTGTGGAGAAAAAGAAAGTATGGATCATCGACATCGCAATCCCAGGGGACAGCAGAATTGAGGAGAAGCAGCTAGAGAAATTAGTGATATACGAAGATCTAAAAATCGAACTGCAACATCTCTGGCATAAGCCAGTGAAAGTGGTCCCAGTGGTACTTGGCATACTGGGCGCAGTGCCAAAGTCTCAGCGGACATTTTAAAACCGTCAGAATTGACCAAATCTCCATCTGTCAATTACAAAAGGCCGCTTTACTGGGATCGGCAAACATAGTTTGCCACTACATCACGCAGTCCTAGGTGCTTGGGAAGCGCCCGACTGGTGATGAAATACGAAATCCAGCATAGTGATCTCGTTTGCTGTGTTGTATTGACATAATAATGTGCATTTATACAATGCAGCCCTGATTGAATTAACTGAAGTTAGTGGTGTGAGGGCAATCTGATTTATTTCAAACCCCTTCAAGATGCTAGAGAACAGAAAATGGAGGAAATGTCCATGAGCTATAGTGGAGAAAGTTCAACATAGGTAAAGATCAATTGTACCTGTTGTCCAGACAGACTGAACATAGAAGGAGTAAGCAAATGACAATATACCTTATTTTTTGGAGTATAAGATGCACCTTTTCCCCCTAAAAAAGAAGGTGAAAATCTGGGTGTGTCTTATACTTTGAATGTAGCCCTGCCCAGCCTCTCAAATGGAGGTTTCAGAGGCTGAAAAATGGAGCTTCAAGCTGAAACTGAGCTTCCGACACTGAAATGGAGCTTCATACTCTGAAACAGAGCTTCAGAATAAAAGCCTTTGAAATGGAGCTTCAGATTCAGCTTCAGGGGGAAAAAAGCCTCTGAAATGGAGGTTTCAGAGGAAGAAAAAAAAGTAAGGAGCAGACCTCACAATCAATGAACCTGTTGCTAAAATTCACTTCTGGGAACAGCTGAATGGGGTAATCAATCAGTTTTTTTCCCTTATTTTCCTTCCCAAAAAGTAAGGTGCATCTTATACTCCAAAATTACGGTAAAAAATTCAAATTATTGAATATTTAATATGCTATAGAGAAATTGGCTGAACCAATATAAATACTTCACAAGCCCCCATTATCAGAGATATTAAAGCAAATTTATGAGTTATGGCCTTAATGATCATTATTCCCAGAAAGAAGAAATCCATCTTTGGTGACTTTTAGACTATAGTTCCAGCTACTGTGTTTTTTTCCACAAAAGTATTATGGCAAGAGTATGACTGACATTGATCCAGATTGGGTCATGTTTTAGTTTCAAAAGCAAAACTGAACTCTCAGTTATATTGGCAAGAATAGCTTAAATGTGTAACATTTCATTAGAGTAAAAGAGAATAAAGCTAATCTTTGTTATAAGAGCTGGGAAAGTGAATGGAGTTGAGAATAATGATACCCTAATACCTCAAAAGAGCTCTGAAAGGCAGAGTTTATTAAAACAGTGAAACTCATTTGGCAGCTGCTCATATCAATGTCAGATTGCTCTCATGCCCACTCCACACCACCGATATAGAGAGATTGATGATAGATAGACACAGACTGTGAGAGATACGTGCTAGAGATAAACATAGATTTTGAAGTCAAAATTCTATATATAGCATATATGAATCCCAGAAGCTAAGATATAACCATCAAATCTCTGAAGTATTTTGGAAAGCTCCATAGCACCACAGAGCCATCTGCTTCAATTCATTGCTTCAGAGCAGGTCCCTACTTTGATATATGGAACTGCTTCGAAGGGATGATTCAGTTCAGCTTGTTGAAACTAATTACTCATTTGCAACTTTGTTTAACTCTAGTTACACATGGTTTACATCCTTTATCATATGTTTATATCTGTGTGCAGAAAGCAATGATGCTGGAATAAAGCAAAAGTTGACAACTGATTGTCTATCCTCATTAAAAGTCATACAGTGGTTGGAGATTTCAATTCAACAAGACCTTTGAGCATATGAATGCTAAAAAAATACTGAGCAAACTATAATATACCGTATATACTCGAGTATAAGCCGACCCGAGTATAAGCCGAAGCACCAGTTTTGCCACAAAAAAAACCCTGGGAAAACTTATTGACCCGAGTATAAGCCGAGGTTAGAAAATGCAGTGGCTACTGGTAACTTATAAAAATGGAAACCAATAAAATTACATTAATTGAAATATCAGAAGATTACATGTTTTAGAATATTTATTTTAAAGAAAACCAGTAAACTAGCTCTGTAAATTTAAAACAGGATTCCTTCTCATCATCTCATCATTAATTGGATTTACATTATTGTTCTGTTTTTATATATGCTGTGAGCCACCCTGAGTCCTTGGAGAGGGGCAGCATACAGATCCAGTTAATTAATTAATTAATTAAATAAATAAATAAATAAATAAATAAATCTGTATATCTAAACAGAGCTTCAGCATTAGCTGCTGTGAGGTTATCAGCATAGAAAACCAGATAGGTAGGTAGGTAGGTAGGTAGATGATAGATAGATAGATAGATAGATAGATAGATAGATAGATAGATGATAGACAGACAGACAGACTAGTGAGACAAGCAAAACTTGCAAAACACAGACAGCTCTTGTGGTTTTGTATCCTAAATATGCAGGTCCTATTAAGAATCAAACTCATTTTTAAAATATGTAAAATGCTTCCCCTCATACTTGTTAATTGAAACTTGCTCTCAAACCCACTTTATAAAAGGCAACTTTTAAAGATCCACAAACACACTTTAGGAATTTCTGTCTAGCTCTTGCCTTATTAGTTCCTATCCAAGCAAGGATAGCAACTACCACAAAATACAATTTTTTTAACAGTTTAAATCCTTTCAAAGGAGGGGGAGGAGAATCTGACAGCAGGGGGCCTTTTTAATCCAACTAAGGGCAATGCAGAGAGAGCAAGGAATAGTTACTGTAAACCTGTTGACAAATACACACAGGGAGTAAAAAAAAAAAGCCTCCGGGTTTCAGCAAGAGGTAGCTGGCTTTTTTCACGGTGGGGGGAGAGGGGGAATACACACACACACACACACACACGACCTCACCGGCTTTCCATTGCTTTCCCCCCCTCTCGGTTGGAGCACATGGCTGGCTCCTTTGCTTGAGCCAGGGAGAGGAAGAACCAGCTCCACCCCTCCCACAGCTCCTACGGCAAGCGAGAGGGGAAAAAAGCTGGTGCCTCCTCGCTCTGGCTCAAGCAATGGCGCCCTCTTGTGGTGACCTTGTCAATGACCCGAGTATAAGCCGAGGTTGTGTTTTTCAGCCCATTTTTTGGACTGAAAAACTCGGCTTATACTCGAGTATATACGGTAGTTGTGTTAGAAGGAGAGTATGGACTTTATCCAGGTATATTAACAAACATTTCATATATTTGAAACAAAAGGCAGATTTCTTAGAAACAAATATAGAAATTTACAAACACAGAAAGCTTAACTTTCCTCAAAAGTACATCTTTAGAGATGTACATCTAGAAGATAGCAAAGCACTGATGTTAAATTATATTTTAATTGTTTTTAAGTTTAAATGGTACAAGAGAAAACTTTTCTAACAACATTTAAGACCATTTTCCTGTGAAAAAAGTTTGGATTTTACCTGATAGTGTTTTAAAAAGTGTGCTGACAAATCTTCATTATTTGAATAACAAGTCATGAGTCAATGGTGTATAATGATAATTTCACCAAAGATAATCTTAAGAACATTAGAAAGCTACTGTTAGTGAGTTTTGAAGATTATATTACAAACCAGTAAAAACAGAATTTTTTAAGACATTGGTAATGTTATAATTTCTCTTAATTCCAATTGAGGTGCACTAAGACTATAGGAGTTGGCATTTTGTGATATAGATGCTCTTCAACAATACAATATTTCAGTATTTTATGCATTTTCTACAATAGCAAAAATATTGGGAGAAACGAATGAATGGAATTTCAATACAAAGAAAAATTTAAAGGTTAACACCAGAGGAAAGTAAAATGCAAGGAAGCAACAAGACTAGATCTGGATACTAACTACCAGAGAACTGAACTACTATGGAGCAGGTCACAGGGATATAATCCATCAAGATCAGGTAAATTCCACAATGACAACTACCAAATATAAGAAATTCCATGAAGCAAGTCATCTAATGGACAACAAAAGGTTGAATTGGCATGGAAATGAAGGTGTACTAGCAAAGGATAAAAGGACAAGTTGTGCACAACTCAGTTGGAAGACCTCCAATTCTTAGAAGCATCTATCATCTGTCATAGCTCTATTCTTCTCTCTGGTCAGGGTGTTTAGCTGAGCAAATGGGTTTGAATATGTGTTCACAAATTTTAATTAATTAAGGGATTGTAATTGGTCTGATAACTTAAAGACATTATCTCTGTATTATTCCTGACCATTCCTTTGTACTGAGACTGAAAGTATATGGAGTTATCCACTAATAAATCTGTTTACCCACACTATTTCTTGTTGTGCTAAGAAAACTATGGGCTACTATTCCTCAATTGCCCCATCTAGTTCTAGAAGGTTAGGCAAACCACAAGGGTGTTGACCTCCATGGGGAGTTTAAAAGAGAAAAACAATGAATGAGCATTAAGTGGAATAATTTGTAATACTTCTCTTCCACTTTTAGCTGCTCTGGTAAGAATTTTAAATCCAACACACAGAGCTGAATTTCAGCTGGAAAGACAATTCCAGGGAGCTACTCTCCTTTCTCTCTATATACCAATGATTGCATCTCTAACAATCTATCTGTTAAGCTATTGAAGTTCTCAGATGAATCTGCATACAGACAGGAGGTTGAACAACTAACCTTGTGGTGCAGCTGAAACAACCTGGAATTGTCAAAACTGTAGAAATGGTGACAGACTTTAAGAGAAACCTGCCCATACTTACAACTCTTACAATACTAGATAACACAATATCAACAGTAGAGACTTTCAGATTTCTAGATTTGCCCATATCGCAAGATCTAAAATGTTGCTTGTATCCTTATGATTTATATTGACTAGTTCCTAATATGATTTGATTGCTTATTTGTACCTGGACTATCATTAAGTGTTTTACCTTACGATTCTTGACAAACTTACATTTTATTTTATGTACACTGAGAGCATATGCACCATGACAAATTCCTTGTATGTCCACTTGGCCAATAAAATTCTATTCTATTCTATTCTATTCCATTCCGTTCTATTATTCTATGAATCCAAAGTATTTGTAAAGTAAAATGTAAGGGGTGACATAGACAAGCCTGCCAAATTAGGATTATTGGTATCAAAGACAATAAATTGTCAGAATGCCTCCTCTTGATAAACACACACAAAAAAGCAAATAAAAACAAAGGCAACAAACAATCAAGCATTTACAGTTTAATTCAACAACTAGGATCAGTTGCCTGAGAAGACAATTCCATTACTATTGAGAATAAAACCTGCAGTGATAATTTTTAATTGTCTTAATATTGAACTTTTCATTCTAAGGTAAGATTTTGCATATGCAATTAACAAATAATGTGCCAATTAGCATTAAAATTTATTTAAAATCAACTATAGAAAATTATCATTCCACCTTGCAGTCTCACTCCAGTAGTCAAAACATAGACTTCTTTGGTATATGTGTTTGTTAAATTATATGTATGCTGGCATTGGCATGAAAATTGTGAAAATTGCACAATCTATGTTATGTGACAGTACATATGATGTCAAAGTAGGTTCTACTGGATGTCTATAGGTCAAAGCAATATTGCAAAGTCCTATGACCTGAGAAGATTGATATGATCCTACAAATATACTGTTCTTCAGGCTGGTGTTTCTGTCCTTGTTCTAGGGCGAACACAGCGAGACCTGAGCTGCCTTCCTTCTATAAATACTGGTGGCTGGGTGTGGTTTGATGGCTCAGCAATTGCCTGCTGTGTAGAAACTTCCTGGTGAGTCAGTGGGGTAACACCTGGGGTTGTTGATGTAGTTGAGGTATGCTGATTAGTTAATGGTTGTTGATTAGGCGTGATATCCTGAGTAGTTGGAGCTTGCAGGCTACTTGATTGTTTTGCAATGTGTGTTCTGCGTCTGGTTTCAGTTTTTATGGCTGGATTACGTTTGAGGGCTGGTTTCCAGATGTCTGGTAGGCGGGAGGTATCATCCCACTTGTTCATATTTTGGGGATGTTTTTCCATCAAACCACACCCAGCCACCAGTATTTATAGAAGGAAGGCAGCTCAGGTCTCGCTGTGTTCGCCCTAGAACAAGGACAGAAACACCAGCCTGAAGCTGACGAGTGGGACCTCGTCGAAACGTCGCCAGAAATTTCCAAATCCTACACGGGAAGAAACCCGAATATGTCAAGACCGTCATACGTGGAACCATGAAAATCTACGAAAACACACACACACACACACATCACATGTTTTTGCTGAATTTTTAAAATTAAGGAAGACTAGGATAGCGCTATTTCGGCCTTGTTCTGGCGTCATCAGCTAGCCATACCCTTACTGGGATTTTATCCTGGGGCTTAACCTCTAGGCCACCAGATCTGATCCCTTCAGCTTTGAACCAGGAAGGGGCTATATGTTTTTTCTGTTGGATCACCCTGGTATATTGAAGAAATGTCACATCTCCTTTTTGCCTCTAGGCCCAACCCATGGCCATTTCAAGGCAGTTAATTTTGGGCCTAGAGGCAAAAAGGAGTGATCCAACAGAAACACACACACACACACACACACACACACACACACATATATATATTTGTTTTCGTAAATTTGTTTTCGTAAATTTTCACGGGTATATGTATGTAGATTGTTCTGAGTTCGGGTTTTGCCCTGTGTAATGTTTTGCATGTCTATGCGACGTTTCGGTGAAATCACATTCACCATCTTCAGGCTGGAGTTCCAATCTTTGTGTTGTTGTAAATTGTGATTTCACCGAAACGTCGCATAGACATGCAAAACATTACACAGGGCAAAACCCGAACTCAGAACAATATATATATATATATATATATATATATATATATATATATATATATATATATATATATATATAATCCCGTAACAGCTGTTTTTGTGTTTATGTGTCAGTCTGTCTGTCTCGCTTTGTGTGGGTGTGGGTGTGAATAGAATATAAAAGTTGTACATTTCCTGCAGGGTATGATGTTAGTTGAAATAAAGCAAGTTTATACAATTCATATCATTTAATTTACAAAAATCAAGATTTCACAGTTGCTAAGGAAACTAAAAGCTATGACTTTTATCCTGGGAATTATAAAATCACAGTAGATTTTTTTTTTTGCTTGTTCCTATGCTACTGTATATCATTTTCCAAAAGTGAAAAACTAAAGAACATAAAAATATCAGTAATTTATGTCCTCCTCCTTCATTCCCCATCTTCTTCTGATTATCAATTTAGCTTTGCCTAGATTCAGCTGATTGTAAATTGGCTTCTAGAAATTGAATATAATAGATAAAAGCATAGGAAATGTGCACCTATAGCACCAGTAAAACTTACTTTTTAAAATACAAGTTATAATAGATTCTACAACTGTGAAGCTTAAGCAACACTCTGAAATAGGTTGGAGTTGTAAATACATGAGAAAAAGTCCTAATGAGTTATAAAAGTCAGAGTAGCTATTTGTGACTAAGTGCCGTCATGAAATTGTGGTAGAAAAAAAATCCTGTGCTGTGATCATCATTTACATTCCAATTTAGTAAATTGGAAATTTGCTAAATTGGATTTAGGACAGGCAGGAATTTTCTATATAAGATTGTTCAAAGATTACCCTTTTCATTCTTAACTAGTCAAATCATTCCCATTGTTAGACCAGGAAAGCAGCATTTCTGTTTTCCTTTCTAGTAGTTTCTCAAGACATCATCAGACATCAACCAATTATGTTACATGTTGATTCCAGGGAAGGAGGACAAAGACGAGAAGGAGGTTCATTTATAAGAAAGAAAAGTGTAATTTCCAAACTAACTTCTAAAAGTAAATCAAATCCTTATCTGCATCAAAGTGTACATTTACCATAGATGAAAGAAAGGGAAAGAAAGTTTCTCAGACTTCTGTTCCTATCACAGATAATTTTGGGGAATTCTGTCTACATTAGATAGATTAGCTTCATCTAGAGCTGGGGTCCCCAAATTTCACACCTTTAAGACCTTATGGACTTCAACTCCCAGAATTCTGGGAGTATTCTGGGATTTGAAGTTCACGAGTCTTAAAGGTACCAAGTTTGAAGGCTTCTGATCTAGAGCCTTATTCACCTTTTGGGCATGAGCAAGAGCACCTATTAGCATAATTTCTGATGCTTAAGCCCTTAAATAATTAGATTTGGGCTACAACCCAAAATTCAATCCTCTGTTTTCTCACTAATCTCACAAAAGAGTTTGAGTTGGTTACACCCTCCACCACCACCACCCAAGTGTGGTTGCTTTGAGAATAAAGATTTTTTATTCTCAGCGACCAGTTAGGTTCCATAGAGTTGGCCTTCTCCAAGTCCCGTCAACTAGGCAATGTTGTTTGGTGGGGCCTAGTGGAAGAGCCTTTTTCTGTGGGGGCTCTGGCCCTCTGGAATCAGCTCCCTCCCCCAGAGATTCATACTGCTCCCACTCTCCTTACCTTCCATAAGAGTCTGAAGACTCTTCTATGCCGCCAGGCTTGGGGCTATTAGACTCTAGCCCCCTGACCAATGAATGCTTTGTATGTTTGCAGTCTGAGTAGGAATGCCTGACTTTTAATAATTGAGTATTTTAGATTAATTGTATTTAGGACATTGAATTATATTGTTTTCTTTTATATGCTATAATCTGCCTTGAGTCCTTGGAGAGGGGCAGCGTATAAATCCAATTAATAAATAAAATAAATAAAGAGACCTACTGTATGAATAGCTCTCAAACAAAGTGATATATAAATTCACTTAATGAATAAAGCATACCTTTAATATTATGGTGCCTCAAGCTTTACATTCATGTGTGGATTATATTATTACTGTTATCATCATTGTTTCAAGGGATGATACAATATATATTTTTTAAAATCTCTGCAGTCTTTGTCGACTTTCCTTTTGTAGAATTAGCATTCTCATTTCCTAGGGTAAGATAAAGGCTGGCTACATTTTTATGGTATGTTTACTCAGGGCTCTATGTGATTATCCAAGACTTCATTAGTTTTTGTGCTAGTCTATCAGCAGCTAAAACCCAATTTTGGTGTATAAGATGCACCTTTTTCCTCCCTAAAAGAGGCTGATAATTTGGGTGTGTCTTATATTCTGAATGTAGCTTTTGGGGTTTTTTACCCGAACTCTAACTTGTTGCTATCAATCTTCCCAGCTCTTACCTTGCAGGCTCTTTCATTGTTTCTCTCTGCAAAGAATGTTTTCCAAGCCCTAAGTCTTTGCAGTGTTTTTTTCATTGCTCTAACTTGCTCTGATTAAGTTTTTCCAGCCCTAGCCAGGTGCTAACAATGTTCCCAGCTCTTACCAGCTTGCAAGCCCTTTCATTGTTACTCTCTGCACAGAACATTTTTTCGCCAAACCCTGTCTTTGTAGGGTTTTTTTAATTACTTTACTTGCTCCAGATGTTTCTTCCCAACCCTAACCAGGTGCTATTAATGTTCCCAGCTCTTACCGGCTTGCAGGCTCTTTCACTGTTACTCTCTGGAAAGAAGAATGTTTTCCAAGCTTTGCAGGGTTTTTTCCATTGCTGTACCTGCTCAAACTGTTTCTTTCCAGGTGCTAATAATGTTCCCAGCTCTTACTGGCTTGCAAGCTTGTTGCTTGTTGCTTGTTACTCTCTCAGAATATTTTTTTAAGCCCTTAACCAGCGGATAGAATAATGTGCTGAAGCTGACCAGACTAAGGACGCTAGCCAGATGAATATCTGGTAAGCAGATTCTTTTCCCTGTTTTCCTTCCCAAAAACTAAGGTGCGTCTTATACTCTGAAAAATAGGGTAGATACCTTCTGAAATTTTAATGAAAGAATAGAGAGTTATAAGTGTGATACCTGCAAAGATTTGTGATCTTGAAAAGCACTCTTGTCCCCTCTTGGTTATTTCTCTTAAAAAGCATACATGTGTTTGTGCACAAGGGTAGGTGTATATCTAGGCTACTGTGGTTGCTAAGGGCAACCTCATAGCATTCATTTGGCCTGGAAAAGCTTGTCATTAGCTCAATCTTTCTATTTTTTCCCCACTTAATCTGCATGCTAAGAGTTTATTAGCCAAACTCCCATTTCCTGCCTGTTATGTGGCACATTATTTTCCCAACATATATATCACTAGCAGCTTTCATGCATAGCATTTTTTTTCCTCAGCAAATATATCTGCTACTGATCATTGTAACAATAAACTAAAAGACCAAGTGACAAATCTAGAGGCTGGTGAAAAATGAAGCACTGGAAGTCTGGGGTTGGAAAAAAAAGGCATAACATTGATGAAAAAAAATACCTTTCCTTCTTCAGAGTTCAAATCTTATTGCTTTCTTCTTTATTTCCATGCCCCTGCTGTTATGTATTGGTTTTCTTAAACCATTTACACTTTATGCCTGTGACTTGTTCTTTATAAAGCCATGGTTTGTTCTTTATGAAGACATGAATTGTTGATTCAGCTCTGTTGACTGGCTTCACTTATTATAGCAGGTAATCATAAATCACAATGTTGTATACAGACTGTAATATACTAAGGCCAAAACTAGACTTGGCTCACTCAGATAATAAGAGAAATTCTGAGACTCAGTCTCTTTCCCCAATATTTAGTCTGGAGCAGAGGATAGTTTATAGTTTATTAGATTTGTATGCCGCCCCTCTCCGGATGGCCAATTCCAATGTGGTTAGCAGGGAAGTGCCAACAGAAAATATTGTGATTATAATAGTATCCCTCCCTCCCTCCTCCCTTCCTTTTTTCTTTCCTATCTTCAACTAAGAAGAAATTAAGATTTGATGAAAATCATACAAATATTCCCAAAGAAGACGGTTGTTACAGTGGGTCAGTTTATTTGTAGCCATACAAAATGTATATGAATTTACTGTTTTCAAGATTTGTTGGATTATTTTATGGACAATTTCTTCTATGAATCCTTTTCCTTTCCACTGCTTCCCTCCACCCCATGAAAAGTAAAGTGAAGTGAAGAGGAAAGAAAAGGGGAAAGCAGTGGCTGTATAAGCAGTGGCCACACTCCCCAAAGCCGGAGGTACAGTTACCTGACCCAGCAAGGGGAGGGGCTGTGTGTAGTGACTCTGATTAACTGCCTCACCTGCAACCGAAGCTCCAGATATTCCTGGAAACGGTCCCGCGGAAACTGCCACTGCTGCAGATGCTAGTGACGAACCGTGCCCGGTCTGGGTCTCTGTTTCATTTGGGGGCCTGCCAAGAGCAGCAGGAGCTGGAGGAGTCATGCCACTAGGCCCGTAGATGGACCGCCATCTGGCGTCCAGCTCGTCCAGACGCTCGATGCCTCTGGACCAAGAATGAGCAGGCAAAGATGAGTCACTAGCAGGTGGGCCCTCACCCTCCTGGCCCTGTTCTGGGCCTCCTCTCTGGCCAACCTCTTTATTTCTTTTTGAACTTTCTTCATTGATGTTCAGTGCTTACTTTTCCACTCTGATTGGCATATTATAAATGTGAGGTGGAAATGTAGCATTATATTTGTCACTGTTCATCTGCTGTAGTTTGGCACCACTTAAGAGAAATAAAACTCTCAGCAGTGAGTTCAGCCATTGTATGCTGATAGAAATGATTACATAAATGTGTTATTGTAATAAATTCCTATCCAATAAGGAACCAAACACAAATGCCTTATTTCTTCCAGTTTTCAGGAACATTTATCTCTGCCATAATCCATGCTATCATGCAGATTCCCCTGTTGAATTGATTGAGCCAATTCAGAAACAAATGAGCATTTCCTTCTGCCCTCAGAATTATAGAAGATTACATCCGAGATTCAAAAATAATTACTTTTAAAAGTGACTGTCATGATATATATTCCCCAATTTTTTGATAGCTTCTTTGCTCTGGTTAAAATCAAGATATCCTTGTTACTTTCATAAAACCTGTCTGTCACTGGTATATCCAGCCTGAGATCAAATAAACTTGGAATGCAGTGATAAGAACAGGGATAGGGAGGTTTGGTTTCAGCTATGCTGAATTCCTGTAACACTAAAATATGGGAGAGAAGAAATGACAAGCGCACACAGAAAATCTATAGTTTAATGTGAAAGAAAACCATTTCACAAATAACTAACTGAAAGATAAGAATCATTGGAGAAGGGAGCAAAAAAGCTGAAAGGATGTTCTGAAAAAGCAAGCCCAAAGGCATATTCTAGTCTGCAAGGTTTAGTTGTTCCATGGAAATAATTAGGAAATCACAATGGCCAAACAATGGCAGAAACAACTTTAATGCCTAATCCAATGAATGAAGCAATTGGTTTAGCAGAATATGTTCGATAATATGTCTCCACTAACATGAACCTTAGCATAAAACTACTTTCTAAAAACCTGCTCTTTATACTGCATAAAAAATCCAGCCACAATGCACAATGACCCTAACAAACATTAGATTTGATTTATGAATGCTGTGTTTTGGAGCAAAGTGAGAAATAAAGTTACAGATTAGTGACACTTCTAATAACATTTAAAATACATCCTAGACCAGTGATGGTGAAGCTATGGCACGGGTGCCACAAGTGGCACGCAGAGCCATATCTGCTGGCACACAAGCTGTTGCTCTAGCTCATCTCCAACATGCATGTGTGTGCCAGCCAGCTGATTTTTGGCTCGGGGGGGGCATTTTTGGCTTCCAGAGAGCCTCTGGGGGAATGGGAGAGGGCGTTTTTAACCTTCCCTGGCTCCAGGAAAGCCTTTGGAGCCTGGGGAGGGCAAACCTTGAGTCTATTTGGCCCATAAGGCCATTTCTGGCATCCATTGGGCCTCCACGGGGTGGGGGAAGCTGTTTTCACCCTCCCCAGGCATTGAAATATGGATGTTGGCACTCGTGCATGCGCAATAGCGTGGCCCACGCTCTCTTGGCATCTCTCCTAGATGGCTGTTTACTTAATGAAATTTGGATACATGTATCTCCAGTCTTGGTGCGGGAAGGGGGCAACTATGTGTTTTAGTTATATGGGCCAAAGCACGGAAGTAAAGCCTTTGAGTTGTATGAACACTATCTGACTTTGGAAATATAAAAACAATACATATTAATAAGAATAAAACATCCCCAATGCTGTCCCTCTGTAAGTCTGAATACCGTTCCATGCATTTAGGCTTCAAGGGGATTTAGATTTCATAGCATTATATGGCAAAACAGCCAAAGAAATTCATTACCTGCTGACAAGAGACACACAGTGATCAAAATTATCAGAACAATTATTAAAGGATCTAAATATCTCTTTCACTGTTTTGGAAGGAATACTGATAGCTTACTTCACCAATATTTTTGTATGATAATAATATTTATACTGGGTATATCCATAAAATAATATAAATGATTCTGGAAAAAAAGCATTCTTCAAATGAATATTTTTTTTCACTGCTGAGATTTTTATTTTTTTATTATTGTTAGAAAATCTTTACATTGTTTTTTTTTAAAATAACTGCACAAGCAGTTAACTTCCAAGCCCAATTTGCAGTGTTGGGGTTTTACCAATAAAGTGTTTTTAAATTAAAAAAAAGAAATTGCACTATGATATATTGAGCAATGGCTTGTCAAAATCAAATATCTCAGT